>NC_091692.1:18807348-19110378 GCF_041296265.1 Equus caballus | reverse complement strand
GATTAAAATCACTCATTGTACAAAGAACCAAAAAAATCACAACTTGTATGAGAAAAGATAGTCATCTGACTCCCACACTGAGATGAACCAGATATTGGATTATCTGATAAGTGTTTTAAAGTAGCCATCATAAAAAAGTTTCAACATGCAATTACAATTTCCCTTGAAACAAGTGAAAAAAATAGAAACTTCAGCAAAGAAATAGAACCAAATGAAAATTATATAACTAAAAAATAACAGAAATAATAGAACTAACTGGATGAGCTCAGTAGTAGAGTAGAGATGACAGAGGATAGAATCAGTGAAGTTGAAGAGAGATCAATAGAATTTACCAATTCTGAACGACAGAGAGAAAATAAACAGAGCCTCAGGAACCTGTGAGACCATAACAGAAGATCCAACATTTATAGCATTGGAGTCCTAGAGGGGGAGGAGGGAGAGAGTAAGACTGAAAGAGTATTCAAAGAAATAATGACCGAAAATTCCCCAAATTTGGCAAAACATATAAACTTACAGATCAAGAAGCTGAGTGAATCTCAAAAGGATAAATCTAAAGAAATCAATGCCAAGACATATCATAATTAAACTTCTGTAAACTAAAAACAAAGAAAATGTCCTGAAAGCAGACCAAGAAACAATACATACCTACATGGGAACACCAATTCAAATGACAGCAGATTTCTCATCTGAAACAATAGAGGCCAGAAGAAGTGACACAACGGTTTTCAAGTGCTAAAAGAAAAGAACTGTCAACTGTGAATTCTATATCTGATGAAACTGTACTTCAGGAATTAAGGGGAAATAAAGACATTCTCAGGTGAAAGAAAAATAAAAGAATTCATCACTAGCAGATCTGCTTTTAAAGAATGGCTAAAGGACATTCTTCAAAAAAGGGGAAATGATAGAGAAAGGAATCTTGGGTCATCAGGAAAGAAGAAAGAACAATGAAAAACGCCTAAATTGGGATACATACAATAGACTATCCTTCTCATGAGTTTTCTAAATTATATATGATGATTGGTATAAAAATTATAACATCATCTAATACTCAAGACAATGATATTTAAAAGTGGGGAAAATAATGGGACCTAAATGAGAGTAAGGTTTCTGCACTTCACTCAAGTGGTAAAACATTGATATCAGTAGATTGTGATGTCATATATATAAACATATATATACCCAACCCTCAAGAAGACTATACAAAGCAATATACTCCAAAAAACTACAAGTAAATCAAGATGGGAATTTTTTAGGATGTTCAAATAACCCCACGAAAAAGACAAGAAAAGAGAAATGGAGGAATGAGAAACAGAAGAAACAAACAGAAAACAAATAATAAATCACTGACTCAAGCCCTTACATAGTAATAATTATATTAAATGTAAGTGGTCTAAGAATATGTGATATTTTTCCTTTCTTGTTATGCAAATGGTAGTGCACTATCACTTCTATCCTGTACTTTTCATTCTTCTCTTAGTAATATATCTTGGAGATCATTCTAAAGAATGATCAGTTCATAAAGTTTCATTCTTTTCACACTGCTGTGCTGGGTGACATTCCATGACACAGATGTCCCACGATTTAATCAGTTCCCTGTTGATAGATACTTAGGTTGTTTTCCATCAAGGCTGCCTTTCAAAACCAACTTACAGCTCAGAGAGGGAAACCCCATGGTCCCAGAAAGGTAGACAGAGATGGGAAAAGGGAAACTATCTTTGTTCCTATCCACTTTCCAGCTTTTGCGATGTCCCAATTCCAAATTCCTGGAGAAGGATCTAATGGATCCAGATGGATTAGATGCTCACCCAAGTCTAGCTGGCTCTGACTAGAGATCTGGAATCACAAACCTCCACTACCATTTAGCGAGGACTGTAGGATCCAACTCTACAGGAAGGAAAAGGGACGACGTTCTCTAAGAGGGGATATAAAGTTGGGAAGGAAGTTATTAGCATCTCTACTTCTTTATTCCTTTAGAGAATTATCATAAATAGTAGTCTCACAGACCTATCCCAGTCTCTTCCTATGTCTATTTATAAATCTTTTTCATAGAATCTTTCTGTGAATAAAGCCTCTTTTTCCCTACATCATTCTTTTTCCTACATTAGTACAGCCATACTTCATTAGTTAGCTGATAAAGTGGAGTCCCCAGCTACCTCAAAGGACAGTTGGGTGGAATGACAAGGGGAAGGCTTCTACTGTGTCAATCTGTCATGTACTGAAGCTCTTGCCTCATTGAGATTTTGTAAAGAGAAATGAGATCATTTTTTCAAAGTGCGTGGAGCCCCTTATGGAAAAGCACAATGAAAATACCAGGTACTATTGTGAATAGACAGATATCCTCACCATCCTTAGAAGTCTAAAATTATCCTGCCATTTGGTGGTACTATTCAAAAACCATTTATCTAGCATAAGGTGAGCTTTTGCTCCATGTCAACAGTGCCATATCATAGAGTGAGACTCGTGGTATGAATCTCATCCAGGGCCTTCATGATAGAATAAATCTGCCTTTGGCATTACAGAGCATGATCATCCCAAGGAGCTTAAGTCTAAGCCTCATTTAATCTAATTTTCTCATTGTTGGGTCATGTCACTTAATCCTCCCAGTGTTTGCATAAGATAAGCAAATATTTTTCCCTATTCTCCTAATGCCTAAAAGTCTTTACTCCTCCTGTTCATGCTGTCTGAAGGAGACTCATCTGAGTCAGTCTTTTAAAGTTCAGATACATTTGGAATGGCTAAAAGGTTACCTATATTTCACATATTTGTGTAACTTTAAACTGGCATACTTTCCCCTTACCTAACTTAAGTAGACTCTTTGAGCCAACAGGAATTTTGAGTTAGGAAGCTGGTGAAGGAGGACAGGAGAGAGACACCAGTGAATGGTGGGACAATTGGGAGATGATAGGCTGTTGAAATGAGAGGTTCGAAGATTCTTCTCTATATAACCCCCAACATCAGGCTTTGGCCCCTTTTAAATGACTCAAGAACTTAGGTTCCCTGCAAAGTCTCTACCACTCATGTCCTTCTAAGAGTCTCCCCTGGGAAAGTCTCCCAGGATCCAGGAGCCAGTTCACTCCCATGTGGCAGCGTTGCTCCACCAAACCAAGTTTCCACCATGCTGTTGTTATCTGCTTGTCCCTCGACTCAGTGGGCATGTCCACAGTCACTGCTAGGCACAACTCAGCGTGTTAGGCTCTGCTCCGGCAGCTCCACTGGTTCTCAGCTGGGTATAGCTGCTCTGCTGCTCTTCTGTGCCACCCTGTCAGGCCTGGGCAGGCATAGCAGGTGCTCCTTGCTAACTACTCGGTGCCCAAGTCTTCTGATTACTCCTCCAGGCCAAGAAGCCGCCTTTGCAATTTATCTTGAGACTTGAGGGAGTCACCAATGCCTCTGGGCTGTGCCACTGTGAGGCTGGATGTAGGGAATGGCTCCCTCCTTTTTGTGAAACCCTCTGTTAGAGCCCCCAGCGAGTGTCAAGGCTTGGTAGAAAAGCTCCTTCCATCATTTCTTGCAGATCTCTTTTTCTTTTAGACCCAGCCACACGCTCAGAGGTGAACCAGAGACTAGCAGTAATGATGCTACATTTAGAATCTCCATCCTCTCTAGCAGATAAGCTTTGCTCCCAGATCAAGCTCATCATGCCTGGCTCTTTCTTCCCTAAGAAGCATTCTTTTCCAGAAGACTCTGCTGTTCCCATCCCACCCCCAGGTAGGCTTCTGTCAGGCTGCCCCACCAATTTGTCATGTTTACCCAGCTGCGGCTATGCCAGCAGGGTATACTGCTTCAATTCCTTTCTGGAGGGCTCTTCAGCCCTCTGGGGGACTTCTGAGAGGCTGCAGCCACCAGGCTTCCAAGCATGCCCGAATATGCTCAAACTCCCAGCCCTGAATGGTAGGCTGAGATGGCTCAGAGATGCATCTTATCATAGCCCTACAACAAGGCTACCTGTTTCCATGTTCTCCTCGTAAGTTGACTGAGGTAAACATAGTTTCCATTTTACTGGTGCTCAGCACGCACTTGGGTGTATGATTAGATTCTTCTCTTCTTGATATTGGCTGGGACATAAAAACCCTTCACTCCAAAATCAGATTGTTGATCTATACCTCATACCACTATCTAATTATGGCAGAAGCCAGGAAGGCTGCTCAGAGCACTAGGCAACCACTAGTATGAGTAGAGTCTTTCACAGTCTTACCGGCTTTATGGCAGCAAGTCTTGTTAATTATTCAACGAGTATTTACTAAGCACCTACTATGTGTTGGGCACTGTTTTAGGCAGTGAGAAAATAGCCGTGAACAAAAGACAGAAAATCCCTGCACTTCTGAAGGCTATATCCTGGGTTGGGGGAGGGGGAAGCTTAACGATAAATAAATGAGTAAAACAGACAGTCCATCAGATATTAAGTGCTGTGGAGAAAAGCAACGGAGGTAGGAGGATAGAGAGTGCAAGGAGTGGTGCTGGAAGTTGTTCTCTTTGAGGGTTCCACACAGATT
The DNA here is from genome assembly GCF_041296265.1 of Equus caballus. Lineage (NCBI taxonomy): Eukaryota > Metazoa > Chordata > Mammalia > Perissodactyla > Equidae > Equus > Equus caballus. The sequence continues at coordinate 19,105,885 of NC_091692.1, read as the reverse complement.
TTAACACTAAAATCCCTTGGTTGCAGTAAATTCTAAGTATAAAGTGGCAGTTAAGAGTGTAGGGCCAGCCCAGTGGTGTAGTGGTTAAGTTCACATGCTTCGCTTGGGCAGCCTGGGGTTCACGGGTTTGGATCCAGGGCGCAGACCAACACATCACTTATCAGGCTACGCTGTGGCAGGTGTCCCACATACAAAATACAAGAAGATTGGTACAGATGTTAGCTCAGGGCCAGTCTTCCTCACCAAAAAAAAAAAAAAAACGCATTCAGGGTATAGAGTCAAAAAGACCTGTATTCAAACCCCTTCTCTTAGCCTCATTTTCTTCATAAGTAAAATTCAGATGATGATACTGACCTCAGAGGGTTGCTGCGGATTAAATGAGAGGATACATGTGAAGTGTTCAGCCAAGGTCTGGCACATGGGTACTGGGTGCCACAAAGGATACAACAGGAGTCAGAGAAATAGCCCTATAGAGCAGAATTCTTCAAATTTTGCTGGGGAATGGGCACGGGCACGAGGAGACTCTCCAAGAAATGTGTATGTGTATATGTGCATGTTTGTGTGAGAGTGACTGTGTATGCTTGTGTATATGTGTATGTGTGAGAGTGAGTGTGTATGGGAGTATTTAGATTCTGTGACATTTAAATTCTTCTGAATGCATTTAAAATAGAGTTATAACTGTTTTAACATACCAATGTTTGTAATATGCTGAAAATTACACCTTTGCATCTGTTTACTCTTAACATAAAAAAATTTTAGATACCAAGTTAAGAATGTGGAGCGGACAACTTCTTAAAATTACTTTAAGTGATATATAAGCCAAAAATTAGGATCTAATTGAGAGAGAGAGAGAAGAAACTCAAACATCATACCCAAAATGATTACAAGGTGCCATTTAGGTGAGCTGGGGAGAGAGGGCTGTGGGGGGCCTTCTTTGAGGGCCTCTATATGCTCCATGGCCCCTTGTGCTGTCCCATGAGAGCACAAAGTCCTCATAGGTTGTAATCCCTCTTTCCTTTTCTGCCCCTCCCACTGCATCAATTCCCTGAGGGCAGGCACTGCACTTCCAGCCCTAGCACCATGCTAATATTTACCAGGCGCAAGAATGAATTGGTCGGCAAATACATTTTGGCCGTGGGTTTTCTCTTTGATTACATTCTCACCATTTCTCAAATGTTTGGTCATCTAGCTGAAGGTGGAATCATTTACTAACCAGTGGATAGAGAGGGGTCCATGAGCAAGGAAAGACCATAGTTTCAGTTTGGGACACAGTGTATTTTGTATGGTTGTGGGACCTTCAAGTGAGAAGTAGTTAGGGGATAAGAAAGGGAAACTCTGTAGAAAATAGAGCCAATTATGCAATTTGGAGAATGTGAGTCTTGAGTATTCAAAATCTCATATGTAACTTAAATGTTAGCATTTATTTACACTGATGTGTACATTTTTGAAATTAGATAGAAACAAGATTAAGATGCCTGAAAGGAGGCTAACTGGTTTCCCTGGTGTTATTGGTGCAGGAGCCTAACAAATGCCGGCCTACTGGATGAGAAATCAGATAAAGATCTAGCTCTTTCTTAGCTCTTCAGAGAACCACAAAATCAGAGTGAACTAGTTTTGTACATCAGCACCTGGGTCTTTGTGCCTCATTTGTTGTTAGTGCCATCAAGTCCATTCCAACTCCTAGCGACCCTGTGTACAACAGAGCCGAAACCTGCCCGATCCTCTTGCACCATCCTCTCACCTTATACCTCTCACCTACACTTTACAGTGCTCTGCTGCTATTCATATGGTTTTCGTGGCCAGTTGTTGAGGAAGTAGGTGGCCATGTCCTTCTTCCTAGCCTGTTTTAGTCTGGAAGCTCCACTGAAATCTGTCTCCCATGGGTGACCCTGCTGGTGGCACAGCAGCATCACAGCAACACACAGCCACCACAGTATGAAAAACAACAGACAGGTGATGTGGTTCCTTGACTGGGAAATGAACCCGGGCTGCAGTGGTGAGAGTGCTGAATCTTAACCACTAGACCACCAGGGCTGGCTCTATGCCTCACGGATGAGCTTAATTTCTCCTTGTTGACAAGAGACCGAATATCCTGGTTCACGAGGCAGAGGGACTCAATTGATTTTTCTATTTCATTCAAGTTTGCATGGAACTTTCTGGAAATCATCTTCCATCTGAAGAGGTGAGTTGCCTCAGTGTAGACCAAAGTGAGGCAAATGCTGTTTTCACAAGGAGCAGGAAAGAGTGTCATTTCCATAGTGATCTGTGGCAACCCCAATCTGTGGTGCTTTTACCCATCTTTATTAGCAATTACAGGTCATAACAGAAGCTGCTTATGAATAAAGTGTAAATGTCAGGGGAATGCATAGCTAATAGAAGAATTGTAAATATTTACAAGGCAAAGTGATGATTCAAGCTCACAAGATAAATTGAAATTAATCTCTATCAAGCACTAATTTGCTTCCTGAATTCTAAAACCTTCCACTAAAAAGAAGAGTATATGAGGCTATGTCATGGTTATCTACCAGGTTAGAGACATAACTTCCCTTCTCTCATGCAAATCTGCCACTTGATCCTCTTAGTTTTTCATGCAGATTCAACTTCATTCTTCCCTGGACACTAGAATCATTACGATCAATGATTTTTTTTCACTCACTCATTCACTCAATACCTATTTAGTATTGGATACTTATTTATATTATACTGTGAGAGATGAATATATATTTTTTTCTATATATGTGTAACTACATCTATATCTAAACACACAGTTTGTACCATTTAAAGAGCTTACCTTATAAAGAGTTAGATTTACTAAGGTTTAAAAGATACATACTGGAAGGCAAGCAAAACATGGGAGACTGTGGTGGGAGTGGAATAGACTAACTTGAACATAAGATTCATATTAATCATTTAAATGAAAGCAAATACTTCATTCTATCATTCATTCTTGTCCCAGGCATTATGCTAGATTCTGGGGATACAATTACAAGGAAACCATGGTCACTGATCTCATGTAACTTGAGGTGTAGTGGAGAAGACAGATATTAATCAAATGATGACCAAAATGAGTATATAATTACTGATGAGATAAAGCTCTCTGGAGGAAAAATTATGGTTCCATGAGAGTATATAACAAAGACAACTGATCTGGACTAGGGATTAGAGAAATCTTCCCCAAGAAAATGAATGCAGTCTTAATTTTAGTACAGTTTACACTAATTAATATTGAGGGTAATCAAAGAAAGGCCAGAAGCACAAGTCCAAAAGCCACAATAAGTCATTAAGAACAAGAATAAAAATAACCAACATATATGGAATGCTTACTATGTGCCAGGCACTATGCTCAGTGATTTGTATTCATTACTCTATTTAATTCTCACATCTCTGTACTGTAGGTGTTATTATCATCTTTGTTTTACACTTGAGGAAACTGAGGCTTTGAAAGGTAGATTAAGCAGCTGTCCAAAGTCACACAGCAGTAACTAGTGGGGTTAATACTGGCACTTCAGTTGCTGTACTCCAGAGCTCACTGCTCTTAACCGTGACATCTCTAATTTTAGAACAGCTACCATGAATCTAAAGGATTCAAAGACCAGAATCTGAGTGAGGGGACATACTGAAGGATGGAGTAAAGGTCAATGTCTGAGAAGGAGGCTGTAGATGAAATTTAGGGTTCTTAGGCAAGTTGGCATTTAAAGACAGAAGTAGGGAGAGGCATCCAAAATGAGCACAGAGACTAAAGTTTCAAACGGTGTGGGGAAATGGGTCCACTATCAGCACACCAGGGGATGACTGCACATCCCAGCTAATGTGATGTCTGTCCTTGTCCTGGGTAGAAGTAGCTTTTGGTATTTGCTAGTAAGATTCTATACATCTGATGGCTAAAAGAGTAAGATCTACAAAGCAGTCCTTATAGGTCCTAACATAATATAATGTACCTCTTTCTGGCAATACTGTTAATTAAGTTCAACTGCTTCCCAAGTCATCTGTTGATAAAATAAAATCATGGCATCATTTAACATATGTTACCTGCCACATATCCTGCACCTATAGCTATGCTTGATGGACTAGGTGCTTAATAAATAATTGGTGAATAAATGCATGCATAAAAGCACTAACGAATAAAGCAGTGAGAAAGGGCAATGCTTGTTTTCCTAGGTGCTTTAGCGATGGGCAAGTCAAATAATGTAATACAGTAATTGAAAGAAATTATGTAAATATAAATTTAAAAGCAAGAGTATGAAGGTACAACATTGTTTGATCTCATTGAAAATTGTTACATCTATTAGGTACCAAAATGTTCCTTAAGTCTGCTCTATGTCTGTCAGTATTCTCGAAAGAAAAACATAAATAATTTAAATATACTCTCAAAGGGATATGTTTTCTATAAACTTTAACACATTTTACTGAAATTGGTGTAGATATTAAAAGTATTAATAGGTGATGATGTCAGTGAAAATGGAGGAGTAAGGAACTCTAAAAGTCTGCTTCTCCATAAAAGCAACTAAAAATCTGAAAACAACTGTCAGAATCAACCTTTTCAGAACCTGAGACTAGCCAAAATCTTGTGGCAATTGGAGTGCAGTTATTTTTTTAAATTAAACCTTGTTGAGAACAATGAACTTCATGGCATTTTAAGTTGCCCTAGTCCTACCCTACTCCTCAGCTCAGTGGTAACCTTGAAAACAACTGCCTGCATTCCCAGTATCAGTACCATTACTGTACCAGAGGGAGCAGAAAAGGCCTCATTTGCAAATAATGGTCATTGGTTCATCTCTCTGATGACTCCTTGGAAGATCTGCTCCAAGGGCTTTCTTTATCTCACCTAAATCAAAATTTATCCAGTGCTAAAGCTTCTATGAAAGGAAGGGGGGGGCATTTGTTGAAAACATTTCTTGGCAAATTTTTTAGTCATTGCTGCTTGAGGTAATGAATAACAGTTGGGGCAACAGTAGACTCACTAAAAACACTTGGGAGGAAAGGCTGGGGAATAAGATGCGTTGGGGAAGAAGGACTTTGAAAAGCTTTGACATATTCTTGGAAATCTAGAAGCTATTCACATGCTCAGGGCTGTGTGCATGCTCAGAAAAGACCTGAGAAAGCTGTAAGCTGTCACTTCAGGCTGACCTTGAAGACCTGTACAAGCAGGAAGTGAAGGCTAAAGCAGAATTGTAAACCGCCTGGCTGGGTGTTGAAGGTGTGCCCTAACACACATAGAACCCATCTGCAAAGACTGGGAGATTTTGGTTTCCAGATATGTAAGAAAATCTCTGTCTAATCCTTAACTGACCTTTAAGCTAATGGAACAGAGACTTCGGAGCCACACATGATTATGAATACAGAATTTACAAAATTAGGTCCGAAAAGTTACTAAACACAATAATTACAACAAGCAACAACCAAAGACCATGGGAAAGGGGAGAATTTGTAGAGTTGCCAAATTGTAATATTCAAAATGTCCAGTTAAAAAAATTAAGCATGCAAAGAAAAAATAAAGTAAGGCCTGTATAGAGGGGGAAAAAGCGATAGAAACTGTTCCTTAAGAAGCTCCAAATTTGGACATATTGGACAAAGACTAAATAAGCTAAATACGTTCAGAGCCTGAAGGAAACTATATCTAAAGAACTAAAAGAAAAGATGTAAATGATGTTTCACCAAATGCAGTATATGAATCAAAAAATAGAAATTATATAAAGAACCAAAATAGAGATTCTGGAGATCAAAAGTACAATAACTGAAATGAAAATTTCACTAGAAGGGCTCAATAGGAGATTTGAGCAGGCAGAAGAAAGAATCAGTAAAATTAAAAATAAGTCAATTGAGATTATACAGAATGAGTTACAAAGAGATTAAAAAAATGAAGAAAAATGAACAGAGTCTAAGAGGCCTGCCTATACCATCGTGCACATCAACATATACATAATAGGTGTCCCATAGGAGAAGGGAAAGAGCGAGAAAAGGGCAGAAAGAATATTTGAAGAAATAATGGCTGAAACTTCCCAAATTTGATGACAAATATTAATCTACACATCCAAGAGGTTCCATGAACTCCAAGTAGGATAAATTCAAGAAAATCCTCAGAGACACATATATTCTGTTCAAAGCCAAAGAATATATTGAAAACAGCAAGAAAGAATATATCACATATAAGGGATCCTCAATAAGATTACAGCTGATTTCTCATTAGAAATCATGAGGCTAATGTTGAGGCAACATCCCACATGCCACAAGTAGAAGGACACACAACTAAAAATATACAACTATGTGCTGGGGGGATTTGGGGAGAAAAAAAAAAGCAGAAAAAAAAAGAAAGAAGAAGAAGAAAAAGAAAAAAAAGAAAGACATATAGAAAAATGGAATAGAATTAAGAGTCCAGAAATTAACTCATACATCTATGGTCAAGTGATTCTCAACAAAGCAGCCAAGACCATCCAAGGAGAGAACGAAAAGTCTTTTCAACAAATGGTGCTAGGACAAGTGGATATCCACATGCAAAAGAATGAATTTGGACCCCTACCTCACCCCATATACAAAATTTACTCAAAATGGATTAAAGACCTAAATGTGAGAATTAAAACTATAGAACTCAAAAGGAAACATAGGTGTAAGTCTTCATGACCTTGTATTAAGCAATCATTTCTTAAATGTGACAGAAAAACACAAGCAACAAAAGAAAAAATACATACATTGAACTTCATCAAAATTAAAAACTTTTGTGCAACAAAGGACACTATCAGGAATGTAAAAAGACAACTTACAGAATGGAAGAAAATATTTCCAAATCAGACATCTGTTAAGTGTCTAGTATCCAGAATATATAAAGAATACTTATAACTCAACAATAAAAAGACAAACGACCCAATTGAAAATGGGCAGAGTTTGAATAGACATTTTTCTAAAGAAGATATACAAGTGGCCAATTATCACTTGAAAAATATCAACATTAGTCATCAGGAAAATGTACATCAAAACCACAATAAGATACAACTTCACTTTTAGTAGGTTGACTACCATAAAAAAAATGTTGGGAAGGATATGGAGAAATTGGACCTCTCATACATTTCTAGTGGGAATGTAAAATGCTGCATCCACAGTGAAAATGTCTAGTGGTTTCTTAGAAAGTTAAAGATAGAGTTACGTATGACCCAACAATTCTTCACCTAGGTATATTCTCAAGAGAATTGAAAACATATGTTCACACAAACCTGTCATGAGTATTCATATCAGCATTATTCATAATAGCTAAAAAGTGGAAACAACTCAAATGTCAATAAACTGATGAATCAATAAACAAAATATGGTACATTCATATAATGGAATATTATTCAACTGCAAAAAGAAATAAAGTACTCTTACTCGTTATGACATGGATGAACCTTGGAAACATGCTAAATAGAAGAAGCCAGACACAGAAGACCACATACTGTATGATTCCATTCGTATGAACTGTCCATAGAGTAAATCCATAGAGACAGAAAGTAGATTGGGAATTAGGAAGCACAGAGCTTTTATTTTTAGGGTAATGAAAATAATCTGGAATTAAATTGTGATGTTTCAGGGCTGGGCCCGAGGCTGAGTGGTTAAGTTTGCACACTCTGCTTCAGAAACCCAGGGTTTCACCAGTTTGGATCCTGGGCACAGACCTAGCACCGCTCATCAAGCCATGTTGAGGCGGCATCCCACATAACAGAACCAGAAGGACCTACAACTAGAATATACAACTATGTACTAGGATTGCGGGGGTGGGGGGGAGCTTTGGGGAGAAGAAGAAAAAAGAAAAAAAATATGATGTTTGCAGAACACTGTGAATATACTAAAAACCCCTGAATTGTATACTTTTAAATGGTCAAAACAGATAAAATTCATGTAATATAAATAATTTTTTACATGTATATTTTATCTCAATTTAAAAAAACTATTGAAAATTTGTTAGATGCATGTTTGTTTCGGATCATGGTCTTAAAACAAATTGAGCAGACTTCCTAGATTAGAATATTCACACAATTTAAAAAGCCATTCATATAAAAATGCTGCTCAATGACCATCATTTACCTTATTATTCCTGAGTAGGGCATACAGTTCAAAGAATTGTAGATTGTCAGCTAGAGTCAGTGTTATCATTCTGTAGCAGGGGAAACTATAAGATGTCCAAGACTAGACCTAAATAGATACTCCTATTACTCTCTTTGGAGTGGGGAAAAGATGGAAGCTCATTGGAGATTTTGCTAGTTCAGTTCAGACAAGTCTAGAATCTAGGGAATGCGAAAGCTCCCCTTGAGCAAAAGACATGATTTTTTTCCTCTTCAGGATCTCTCAAAAGGGAACTGAGGATGTAGATAGAAACATCATGATGTGAGGTTTTCCTAGTCCATTTATCTATTCATTCATTCAAAATATTTCATGAGTATTGACTTTGTGGCAGCCTTATGCTAAGCTTGGGGCTGCAATAAGGAATAAAATACGTCTTCATTTAGGAAGGTATAAAACAGATAATACAGTACAATCCAGATACAAAGATAGAAGAAAGCACCATGAGAGAAGACACAAGGTTCAGGGTAAGTTCTCCCATAGAACTTTATGTTTTAAGATGACTATTTGATCATGAGTAAAGATGAATAGCTGGGCAAAAAAACCAAACTGTGGAAGTTAGGGAAAGAATGTAAGGTTAGCAAGGATAGGCATGCCAGACAGAGGGGATAGACCAAGCAAAGATAGGGAGCAAAAGCCATGGGATGTGTTTGAAAAACTACCAGTAATCATCAGGGAAATGCAAATCAAAACTACACTAAGATATCACCTTATACCTGTAAGAATGGCAAAAATAGCCAAAACAAAAAGTGACAAATGTTGGAGAGGTTGTGGAGAAAAAGGAACCCTCATACACTGTTGGTGGGAATGCAAACTGGTGCAGCCACTATGGAAAAGTTTGGAGATTTTTCAAAAAATTAAAAATTGAAATACCGTATGACCCAGCCATCCCACTACTGGGTACGTATCCAAAGAACTTCAAATCAGCAATTCCAAAAGTCCCATGCACCCCTATGTACATTGCAGCATTATTTACAATAGCCAAGATGTGGAAGGAACCTAAGTGCCCATCAACTGATGATTAGATAAAGAAGGTATGGTATATATATAATGGAATACTACTCAGCCATTAAAAAGGATAAAATCGTCCCATTCACAACAACATGGATGGTCCTTGAGGATATTATGTTAAGTGAAATAAGCCAGATAGAGAAAGATGAACTCTGTATGACTCCACTCATAGGTAGAAGTTAAACATGTAGACAAAGAGAACTAATTGGTGGTTACCAGGGGAAAGGGGAGGTGGGGGGTGGGCACAAAGGGTGAAGTGGTGCACCTACAACATCACTGACAACAATGTACAACCGAAACTTCACAAGGTTGTGAAGTATCATAATCTCAATAAAAAGTAAAAAAAATCTACCAATAATGTGGTCATGCCAGAGCATAATATGCAAGCTGTGAGTGAAGGACATGAGACAAAAGGTAGCCATGGGTATGATTGCGGGAATTTTGTAACCATGTTGAGAAGCTTAGACTTTTGTAGGGAAGTGGATCAATGTGTTTCAGATTTGAGTAACATGTCATTGGACCCTACAGAAGAGAAAACAAGTCTCATGAATTCCCAATATTAGGTTAAAATAGCTTTATGTTACAAACATAAATCTGAAGATAAATCTTGAATGCAAACATAAAACTAACCAAATTCAAGGAAATAATAAAAATCATATGATCATCTCAATAGATGCAGAAAAAGCATTTGACAAAATTCAATAGCCACTTATGATAAAATCTCTCAACAAAGTGAGGATAGAGGGAATGTACCTGAACATAATAAAGACCAAATATGAGAAGCCAACAGCTGATATCATACTCAACAGTGAAAAGCTGAAAACTTTTCCTCTAAAATCATGAACAAGATAAGGATGAGCACCCCTGCCACTTTTTTCAACACAGTATTGGAAGTCCTAGCCAGAGAAATTAGGCAAGAAAAAGAAATAAAAGGCATCTAAATTGGAAAGGAAGAAATAAAATCATCACTATTTGCAGATGACGATTTTATATATAGAAAACCCTAAAGACTCCACCAAAAAAACTGTTAGAACTAATAAATTCAGTAAAGATGCAGGATACAAAATGAATAATCAAAAATCTGTTTTCCAAACACTATACATTTCTATACATTAACAATGAACTATCAGAAAGAGAAATTAGGAAAACTCCCATTTACAGTTGCATCAAAAAGGATAAAATATCTAGGAATAAATCTAACTAAGGAGGTGAATGGTCTGTACACTGAAAACTATAAGACGTTGATGAAAGAAATTGAAGAAGATGAAAATAAATGGAAAGATATTCCATGCTCATGGATTGGAAAAATTAATATTGTAAAAATGTCCATATTGCCCAAAGCAATCTATATGTTCAATGTAATCTCTATCAAGACTCCAATAGCATTTTTCACAGAAATAGAACAAAGAATCCTAAAATTTTGACGAAACCACAAAAGTTCCAAAAAGCCAAAGCAATCCTGAGAGAGAAGAACATAGTTGAAGGCTTCATGCTCCCTGACTTCAAACCCTATTATCAAAACAATACTCGGGCCGGCTCTGCGGCCGAGTGGTTAAGTTCGCACGCTCCACTGCGGCGGCCCAGGGTTTGGATCCTGGGCGCGGACATGGCACCACTCGTCAGGCCACGTTGAGGCGGCGTCCCGCATCCCACAACTAGAAGGACCTGCAACTAAGATATACAACTATGTACCGGGGGGGTTTGAGAAATGAAGCAGAAAAAAAAAAAAATAAGGTTGGCAACAGTTGTTAGCCCAGGTGCCAATCCTTAAAAAAAAAAGGAAGATTGGCAACAGTTGTTAGCCTAGGTGCCAATCTTTAAAAAAAAAAAAAGAAACACTACTGTGTAAATTAGAAACGCCTTTTCTGGACCACAGGAAATTTTTTAAAAAATACGATATTTGCATAAAAACAAACATATAGATCGATGGAACAGAATGGAGAGCCCAGAAATAAACCCACACTTGTATAGTCAATTAATTTACAATGAAGGAGCCAAAATATACAATGGGAAAAGGACAGTCTCTTCAACAAATAATGTTGAGAAAACTAGACAGCCACATGCAAAAGAATGAACCTGGACCACTATCTTGCACCAGACACAAAAATCAACTCTAAATGGATTAAAGATTTAAACATAAGACCTGAAATCATAAAAATTGTAGAGGAAAATACAGGTGGTAAGCTCCTTGACATCGGTCTTAGTGATGGCTTTTTTGGAATTGACACCAAAAGCAAAGGCAACTAAAGCAAAAATAAACAAGTGAGACTACATAAAACTAAAAAGCTTCTGCACAGCAAAGCAAACTATCAACAAAATGAAAAGGCAACCTACTGGGAGAAAATCTGTGCAAATCATATATCTGATAAGGAATTAATATTCAAAATATATAAAGAACCCATACAACTTAAAGCAAAAAAACCAAAGAATTTGATCAAAATATGGGCAGAGGATCTGAACAGACATTTCTCCAAAGGAGATATACAGATGGCCAACAGCTACATGAAAAGGTGCTCAACATCTCTAATCATCAGGGAAATGGAAACCAAAACCACAATGAGATATCACCTCATACCTGTTAGAATGGCTATTATCAAAAAGACAAAAAATAAGACATGTTGTGAGGATGTAGAGAAAAGGGAATGCTTTGTGTACTGTGGGTGGGAATGTAAACTGGTGCAGCTACTATGGAAACAGTGTAAAGGTTCCCCAAAAAATTAAAAATAGAACTACCGTATGATCCAGCAAATCCACTTCTGGGTATTTCTCCAAAGGAAACAAAAACACTAACTCAAACAGATATATGCACTTCCATGTTCATTGCATCATTATGTACAATAAACAAGATATGGAAACAACATAAGTGACCATTGATGGATGAATGGATAAAGAAAATGTGGTATATATATATACAATGAAATATTATTTGGCCATCTAAAAAGAAGGAAAACCTGTCATTTGTGACAACATGGATGGACCTCGAGGGCATTATGCTAAGTCAAATAAGTGAGACACAGAAAGACAAATATCTTATGATCTCACTTAGATGTGGAATCTAAAAGAACAAAACCTAACTTGCAGGAACAGAGAATAGATTGCTGGTTGCCAGAGGCAGCGGTGGGTGGGTGGAAATCAGTGAAGGTGATCAAAAGGTACAAACTTCCAGTTACAAAATAAATAAGTCCTAGGGAAAAAATTAAAAAAATAGAAAAACAGAAGAAAAATTTTATATGTCTTTATAGAGATCAAATTGCCATAACACGGTGTTGTCTGTGTACACTGCTTTGTCATAAATATTGCTTGATGTGTTTAACTATTTACCATAGGGGGAAAAAATAAAATAATTAATAGTATAGTAGCATTCCAGCAAAGTTGTTAAAAAACATTAAATAGGTTTAAAGCTAGCAATTCAGGAATACATTTGAAAAAAAACCCAAAAAACAAAACAAAAAGCCCAAATTTCTATCTAAGGTAGTCAAACTCATAGAAATAAAGCAGAATTGTGGTTTCTAGGGGGTGAGGGGAGGAGGAAATGGAAGTTGTCCAATAGATATAGGGTATAGTTTTGCAAGGTAAAAAAGTTCTAGAGATCTGTTGAACGTGAATATAGTTAATGCTACTGAAGACTACCTTTAAAAATGGTTACGACGGTAAATTTTATGTTGTGTTTTTTACCACAAAAAAATAAAGAAAGAGAAGGAGGGAGGGAGGACGGAAGGAAGGGAAAGAAGGAAAAGGAAAGAAAGAATCATGTTTCAAATGGAATAACAGCAAAACTTCCAAACCAACGGTTCTTAGCCTTTGGTGCACAGCCAAATCAACTGTGCAGCTTTTGCAAACATGCGGATGCCCCAATCCTACAGAATTAGAACCTCGAAGAGTAGAGCCATGATAAGTGAGTTTTTAAATACAACACCCCTTCAGGGATGATTCTTAGCACCAGATGTTGAAAACCACTGATTTAACTGGAGGGCAGAGGAGAAATGACAAGCATAGATGACTGTAGCAACACAGTCAGATTGTCTACTCTGTTCTTGGTCCCTTTATGAGAAAGTTCCCTCCTCTTGTTTGTAGGGAGTAAATGAAACCCTGTTTCTGATGTATCCGCTCTATTTTCAAGTTCTTGTTCCTGGCTTTCCAGTTCTTTGTCTCTCCTGTCCTTACAAGAGGTTTGAATACTCACTTGCTTTTGGTACACTGATCACTTTGGAGAAAACATACTCCTTCTGCCAACCTTGGCCCCAAGGGACCCACAAATGTCTGCATTACCTTGCCTAGCCTCCAAGCCAGGCTAGGGGAAGAATCAGGAAGACATCCCAGATGCCAAGGGAAGAGAAGCGGTGGTCAACAAAACTTGCCAAAAGGTCAAATAGAACGAGGGCTGAAAATAGGCCGTTGGATTTTTCACTTAGGATGTCATGGAACGGAGAGCAAGTTCAGTGGAGAGCTGGAAGTAGAAGGCAGATCACACTTGGTCGAAGAGTGAATGGGCACTGAGGATGCAACCTTTTTGTGTAAACTATGCTTTGATGAAGTTTTACGGGGAAGGGAAGGAGGAGATAATTAACATTCTAACAGTATGAAGGGGAGGCAAGACAAAAAATAGTTTCCTTTTTAAAAAACATGACAGGCACATTTGCTCGCTCAGGAGAAGGAGCTAATGGAGACATTATTGAAGACATTGGAGTTGGGGGTAGGGATCAATGACTGATGGGCCAAGATTCAGGAAGGTGCACAGAAAAATAGATTCTAGAACACACTGGCAAGGTTAATCTTAAAGAGGAGAAGTTCTTCTTTCCTCCAAATAAAAGGAAGAGGGAAAGATGCATACAATTATACAGATGTATAGAAGTAAAAGGGTGTGAAGTAAAAGGGTGTGAAGTAGTCTTTTCTTTCTAATGACCTTTTTACCCCTTTTGAAGTAGGAAATGAGGGCTGAGGAAGTGATGAAGAAGAATCAAGGAGAAGTGGTAAAAGCTTGAACATCTCCCACAGGAGACTGAGAGGGAACTTACTGAGGTCAAATGAAAGGGTTGGCAAGCAGCACAGAACACCAGCTGAGGTGGGAAGTTGTGTGCCTTTACTGGCCCGTTTGCATGGTTTTGCAATCTTCTCCAGCAACGCTGGTCATCCCAGAAAAGGAAGTGGAAGCAGTGGATGGCTAGAGTCATCTCCTTGGGGGTAAGGCAGGAAATCAGGACATTTAAGGAATCGAATGAGTTGGTTTGAGTAGCACTCATGTGCATGACCATGAGGTTCAGACTGAGTAGTTAAGAAAGTTAAGTCAGTGAGACTGACAGTCTGGAAGAACAGGTCCTGGTAGATTTAAAAAGTGAGTCTAGAGGAAAAAAATGGGTTTGGGGAGAATAAGAAAGTGAGCACTTAACACAAAGACGTATCGGGGGTTATGCTATATGGTTTTGCACTGAGGACTAGAGACACTGGGAGCCCTACAAGAGCTACCAGCCAGGCCTGCCACTGGAAATTACCGGGAGCTGCTTGTAGCTTTGACATGATTCACTGTCTTGAGAACTTGAGCTGGGAGCAGCAGGAGGACGGCCTACCAAGAGCAAGTGCCTGCTGAGAGCTTTGGCTAGAACCAGTGGTGGGAGATGCTGTTGGAAGTAGGTGACAAGGTTTATATAGCCATTTGTCCTACATCCCAGTCTTATTCCACCTTGGAGTTCAAAGTTCAGTGAAGATTGCTGGCTCTAAAAAAACAAGAATGCAACATTTTCCCCCAGGAAATGTAATCAGGTTAGAGGCCCAGAAACTTTTGTTGGGAACCTGAGCCAGATACAGAGATCTTGACTTGTATGCAGCTCTCAGATTCTGGGTGAGCTGTGGGCTGAGGGGGAAAAGGATTAAAATATAGCACGCAAAGATCTTAGTGGCCTGCTGAAGGCTCTCAGTGGCCTACTGGTGTCAGAACTTCAGGTCCTCATTCCCTACAGTAGTACTTTTATGATTGGTGTAGACAAATACTTCTAATATTGGACACATTTTATCTACTGTGTTTGCACAAATATTCTAGTCTATTCTACCTTACTAGGGAGGGTAAAGAGCTGGCTCTTAAAATTAGCCATAGAAAATCATTGTAGCGACCAGAAAACTATCTAAAAGAAAGCTCTGTGAATTGGCATTTGAAATTTTCAAAAGTTTAGGTATTTTCAACTCTCACACTAAAAAAATACTCAAGCATAATACCTCATGAAGTCATTATTAGACATTCTTGTAAAAATTGGGGAAGACTATTTGCCAAGGCATCATTGAAGGACAGTGGTATCGGTCTCAACTGCCACTAGAGGTCAGCACTGACCCTCGATGTAGTTCTACATGAGGGAAAAGACCAGTTCTCTGAAACAGATCATCATTTATGGTTCCTGTTGTTATCTCGCGCAATCTATCTTGGATCACAAATGTGACTGTGGATCTCAAAAGACTAGAGAACATCCTAACAACTGCTGTGGTGAGCTGCTAAGATATTCCATCTGTAAACGTGAGGAAATCATAGGGCTGTGTAACGTGGCCTTTGGAGGGCTCTAGGTAAGGCCTTGGTGGTCAAAGTATGTAAGTCATACACTATGTTAGCAGGTATTTCAGAAATAATTACACAGCAGGGGTAGTATTGGAATCACCATTTGCAGTTTGAAGCCAAATGGTGCCCTGACCTTGCTATTCTATCCCTTGACTCTACTGATCCTGGCCCAGTGGCTCCTGCTTCCTTGAGCCCCACTAACACTCTCATTCCAGCTTTCTCTCAGCAGCATATTGTATTAAAGCTTCTTGTGGAGAAGGAAACTGTACTGTCTACAAATGTATGAAATGGTTATAGGGGGTTTGAGAGATTTGGGGGCTGATCAAAGAAAAAGATATGACCATGAGAGCCAGTAACACACAAGAAGCTTTACTGGGTGGTTCTTGAACAGGATTGCATGACGGGGGATGTCCCTCATAGCATGAGACCATTCAGAGGCTTGAGGCCACCCTCAGAAGGGGAGGAGGGCAAGGGAACTTCCAGGGGAGGGAGGGGTTGGGAAGGGGGCTTACGTGTCTAGGTGATGTCACTCAGGAGCATAGTGGGGAGTCTTTGAGTCAGAGAACTCCAAAGGGCCATAGCAGCTTAGATTCTTTTTTTGTCTTTTTGTTTTTAAATTTAACTTTATTTATTTATTTAACTGCAGTAACATTGGATTATAACATATTGCTTTCAGATGTACATCATAGTATATTTCTAATTCTGTGTAGATTACATCATGTTCACCACCCAAAAACTAATTATAGTCCATCCCCTCACATGTGATTAGTCACCCCTTTTGCCCTCCCCCACCTTCCCCCATGGTAACCATCAATCCATTCTCCATTGCTGTGTGTTTGTTTGTCATTGTTTTTATCTTCTACTTATGAACGAGATCATATGGTATTTGACTTTCTCCCTCTGACTTATTTCACTCAGCATAATACCCTCAAGGTCCATCCATGTTGTCACAAATGGTCAGATTTCATCATTTCTTATGGCTGGGTAGTAGTCCATCGTGTATAAATACCACATCTTCTTTATCCGTTTGTTCCTTGATGGGCACCTACGTTGCTTCCAAGTCTTAGCTATTGTGTATAATGCTGCAATGAACATAGGGGTGCAGGGATCTTTATGCCTTTGCGTTATCAAGTTCTTTGGATAAACACCCAGCAATGGGATAGCTGGATCTATTCTTAATTTTCTGAGGATACTCCATACTGCTTTCCATAGTGACTGCACCAGTTTGTACTCCCACTAGCAGTGTACAAGTGTTCCCATCTCTCTACATCCTCTCCAACATTTGTTGTTTCCTGTCTTGTTAATTATAGCCATTCTGACCGGAGTGAGGTGATACCTCATTGTAGTTTTGATTTGCATTTCCCTGATAGCTAATGATGTTGAGCATCTTTTCATATGCCTATTGGCCATCTGTATATCTTCTTTGGAGAAATCTCTGTTCAGATCTTTTGCCCATTTTTTAATTGGGTTGTTGGTTTTTTTGTTGTTAAGCTGCATGAGTTCTTTGTATATTTTGGATATTAACCCCTTACCTGATATATTGTTTACAAATATCTTCTCCCAATTGTTAGGCTGTCTTTTCATTTTGCTGATGGTTTCCTTTGCTGTGCAGAAGCTTTTTAGTTTGATGTAGTCCCATTTGTTGATTTTTTTCTTTTGTTTCCCTTGTCTGGTCAGACATGGTACTTGAAAACATGCTGCTAAGACCAATGTCAAAGAGCGTACTGCCTATGTTTTCTTCTAGAAGTTTCATGGTTTTGGGTCTTACATCCAAGTCTTTAATCCATTTTGAGTAGCTTAGATTCTTATAACTGCAAGCCCATCTTATCAATGGCCAGCAAGTGTGGGGTGAAGTCTTACAAGTATATAAAGCAGACAGGCTCTAAATGGTTAACAATCTGCTTGTTTGGGCTATTTTCAAAATAATGGAATATGCAAAAGTTTGAGTTTGGTACCAGTCGGCTTTTGAGTCAATGGGTCTCAGCCTGCAGCAAAGAAATAAACAACATATGGGTCAATAAACAGAGGTGATCTTTGGCTTATTTATATAAAAGCGGTATAAAGCCTTTTGTGGAATTATCATTACCTGAAAGAAGAAAACATAAACATAAAAGATAACCAGGGGCTTCTGAATCAGGAGTTTCAAATTACCTGAATCAGGTAATTTGTACCAGTTTTCCCTTTTGCTAAGAACAACTAAAAAAACTGAAAGAAAACTATATTTTATATATACATCTTAAAAGCATTTGGGAGTAAAGAATTACTACCAACTAGAACCCTCATACATTGCTGGTGGGAATGCAAACTGGTGCAGCCACTATGGAAAACAGTATGGAGATTCCTCAAAAAATTAAAAATAGAACTACCATACAATCCAGCCATCCCACTACTGGGTATTTATCCAAAGAGCTTGAAGTCAGCAATCCCAAAAGTCCTATGCACCCCAATGTTCATTGCAGCATTATTTACAATAGCCAAGACATGGAAGCAACCTAAGTGCCCATCAACAGACGAATGGATAGAGAAGATGTGGTACATATATACAATGGAATACTACTCAGCTGTAAAACAGAACAAAATCATTCCATTTGCAATAACATGGATGGATCTTGAGGGAATTATGTTAAGTGAAATAAGCCAGCTAGAGAAGGATAATCTGTGTATGACTCCACTCATATGAGGAATTTAAAATTATGGACTAAGAACAGTTTAGTGGATACCAGAGGAAAGGTGAGGTGGGGGGTGGGCACAAAGGGTGAAGTGGTGTACCTACAACACGAATGACAAACATTAATGTACAACTGAAATTTCGCAAGATTGTAACCTATCATTAACTCAATAAAAAAAAAAAAAGAATTACTACCAACTAGGTCATGATATGGGAAAAGAGAAGCTGAGAGGATGAGCAGGACTCTACAGAAGGGGGTAAAAACTTGGACCCTGGTCCAACAAGAATGGGAATCCTGCAATTCTATTTAGACTCTGAAGTGCTTCACCCAAGGAGAAAGGGCAGTAAACCATCTGTGACTGACAATTACTTTGGTGGTCTTCCATAAATCATCTTCCCTGGTATTCATGTCCTTGTGTAGTCCTCTTGAATCTGGGCTGGTTCTCTGACCTAATTTAACCAATAGAATGTGGCAAAAGTAATGTGCCTAAACATTAAAAAAGTCTAGAAGCTTCTGCTTTTGCAAGCTGGTTTAAGCTGGCCACTACTTAAGAAATATAATTACCCTGAGACTATCATGCTGTGAGGCACCTCACCTAGCCATGTGGAGAAGCCATAAGGAGGAGAACAGAGTCCCTAGACAACAGCCCTGGCTGAGCTCCCAGCCACAGCCAGCACCAGCTTACCAGTAGGTCAGTGAAGCTATCTTGGAAACAGATCCCACAGCTCCGACTGAGGTATCCCAGCCAAAGCCAAACAGAGCAGAGAAAAACTATCCCCACCAAACCCTACCCAATTGCAACATTGTAGGCAAATAAATAAAAAGTGTGTTGTTTTAAGCTATGAAATTTTACTGTAGCTTGTTACACAGCAATAAATAATGGAAACACCAGTGTTGTATGGACTGTAACTGAACTTTGAGCCATCTGAGTGTCTGAGAAAATCTCAGTCCCTAATATTGGATTAAGATGATCTCAGTTTTGCAAGTGCCTCCAGACACTAAAAGTAGGAAATAAAAATGCTCTCTGGTATAAGATAATATCTTCTTCGTCCTCTGATTATTTCTTTAAAAGTTTTTCTTTTAGTGTTATTGAGAAATAATCAACATATATCACTGTATACGTTTAAGGTATACAGTGTGATGGTTTGATTTACATATATTGTGAAAAGATTATCACAGTTGGTTCAGCTAACATCCATCATCTCATATACAATATAAGGGAAAGAAAGAAAAAATTTTCTCCTTGTGAAGAGAACTCTTAGGATTTACTCTCTTAAAGACTTTCCTATATGTCACAGTCTTTAAAATTTTGTAAAATACAGTATCTGGCACACAGAGATAATCAAGCACTGAAGTCAAGACAACATGAACAAGAATTGGCAGAAATGAGCCACTAGAAACAGAACCATGGAAAACCTCAGGTATTAGAATTATCAGAAACAGATTTTAAAATAACTATGATCAAGAAGGTAAAATAAAAGATTGAGAATTTTCACAGAGAATTGAAAATTATGAAAAGGGGCATTTCAGATTTTTTAAATGAACAGATAAATTTTACAACTCAAAAAATACAACCAAACTCAAGAAACTCAAAGATAGGGCTTAACAGGTTAGAGAGCTGACTGGAAGTTAGGCCAGAAGAAAATAGAGAGAATTACAAAAGGATAGAAAACACTGCAAGAAGATAAAATACATAGAGAATCCATTAAGAAGATCTTAGATAAATGCAACTGGAGTCTGAAAAGGTGAGTGGAAAGAGAATGAAGGGGAAACTATTTGAAAACATAATGTATGTGAATTTTCCAGGTTCATGAATGGTATCAATCCGTATATACCAGAAGCCCAGTAAAAGCTAAACAGAATAAATAAAAAGAAATCTACAGAGGCCAGCCTGGTAGTGTAGTGGTTAAGTTCGTGTGCTCCACTTCGGCAGCCTGGAGTTTCCAGGTTTGGATCCTGGGTGTGGACCTAGCATTGCTTATCAGGCCACACTGTGGTGGTATCCCACATAAAATAGAGGAAGATTGGCATAGATGTTAGCTCAGGGCCAATCTTCCTCACGAAAACAAAAAAGAAAGAAAGAAATCTACAGCCAAGCACATCACAGAAAAACTGCTGAAACCAAAGATGGAAAGCCTTTAGAGCAACCAGAGAAAAAATACAGACTACCTTCAAAAAACAACAATTCGATTTACAGCAGATTTTTCCACTGAGATAATGGAAACCAGAAGACAATGGACTGAAACCTTGAGCGTGATGAAAGCAAATAATTGATAGCCTACAAGTCTATATCCAGGGAAAATGCCCTTCAAAAATGAAGATGAAATAAATACATTTTTAAGCTAAACAAAAACTTTAAGAATTAATCATTAGCAGATCTTCACTAACAGAGATACTAAAGGGTGTTCATAGGCAGAAGGCAAACGATCCAAGATGGATGGTCAGAGATGCAGAAAATAACTAAAGGCAATAAAATTGGACAATATGTGAGTAAATGTACACAAATACTAACTGTATAAAATATCATTAAATATTAATTGTATTAAATAATAATTCTTGAGGGCTTAAGAGATTTAGAGAATTAAAGTACATGCTACCAACAACACTTAGGAGAGTAATAGTGTCCGTGTTCTAAGATTTTTATATTGTCTTGGAGGAAGACAAAAGTACCTTGACAGTAGACTTTGGTAAATCAAGGTTTCTGTAACCTCTAGGAGAACCCCAAAAGGAATAATAAAAGAATGTTAATTTCCAAAGTAATAAAGGAAAAAGTAGAATAATGAAAAAGAATCAATACAAAAAAGGCAAGAAAGGAGAGGAAAGGAAATATATTTTAGATGAGACAAAAGAACATAATGAAGTAATAGATTTAATCTGAAATGCATCAATAATTATATTTAAAAATAAACATAAACTAAATGCTTCAATTAAAGGAAAAAGATTGTCGTTGTGAATAAAAAACCCAAAACTAAATGGTGCTTACAACAGACACATCTAATATGTAAGGATACAGAAAATTTGAAAATAAAAGGAGAGAAAAATATGTTCTAGTAGATGTGTACCCAGAGAAAGCTGGTGTAGCTTTATCAATATCAAAGTAAAGACAAAAAGTATTACTACAGATAAAGAGGTATATTTCATAATAATAAAAGTTCAATTCACAAGGAATATATAACAGTCATGAATTTAGCATGACCTAAAATATACAAAGCAAAAGGTGACAGAACTATAAGAAGAAATATGCAAACCTATATTCATAGTGGGAAATTTTAACATATCTTGATTGATAGATCAGTAAAATGGCTAAGAATATAGAAGATTTGAACAAAAAAAGTTAGCAAACAAAATATGATGCTCTTATATAATAACAAAGCACCCAATAGGTATAGAATATATATTCTTTAAAGTACATATGGAACATTTATAAAAATTGAACATATAATGAGACATAAGGCAAGTCTCAAATTGTGAAGAGGGCATATTGTACAAATGTCAATCTCCAAATGAATCTAAAGAGTCAATGCAATTGCAATAAAAATCCCAATAGAGTGTGTGTGTGTGTAAACCGACAAGCTAATTCTAAAATTTATGTGGAAATGCAGAGGTCCCAGAATATCCACAGAACTCTTGAAGAACAACATTATGGAAGAGCTTGCTCTTTAAGATACTGAGACATATTTTAAAGGTATCTGTGTAAGACTGTTATTGGCCCAGAAACAGTCAAATAGACCAGTGGAACAGAACAGATAGCCTAGAAACACAGGGAAAGGATACCATTTTTAATAAATGGTGCTAGGACAGTTGGATATCTATATTTTAAAAATGAGATTGGATGCCTACCTTCCACCTCATTAAAAAGTCAGCTACAAATGGGCCATTGACTTTCATGTGAAAGGCAAATCTATAAAGATTTTAGAGTTATAGAGTTTATAGGACAATATGTTCCTGAATTCAGGAAAAGATTGATTAACTCAACTAAATTAAAATTAGGAATTTCCATTCATCAAAAGATTCCATAAAGAAACTAACAACAACAAAAAGGCCCCAGAAAGGGAGAATATATATATAATTCATATAACTGACAAAAGATTCATATACAGAATATGTATGTTTTTTAAATCCTACAAATTAATTTTAAAAATCAAACTAAAAACTGGTAAAAGACTAATATGCCCTTAGAGGATTTCCAAATGACATATATATTAGCTTCATTAGTAATTGGGAAAATGCAAATTAAACCACAAAGGGGTATATATACAAACCACCAGATTGTCAAACATCAAAATGTCTGTCAATACCAAATGTCAGGGAGACATGCACTGAACCCATATATTGGTTCCTCATATTTTCCCTTGGGTGTTGCCTGAGTCCAAGTGGGCATGGGAGTTCCAGCGAACATCCAGTAGTATAGCACACCATCAGGTTCCATAGTTCCAACACTTGCCATACACATAGGGGTTATTAATCGAGGGTTTGTGTTCACCTGTAAACTGTGGTTTCTAGCAGTTCATTTTCCTGTCTACCACCAGTCTCCTTTCCATCATAGCCAATTTTTTCTAGAAAGAATAGTCTATATCTAATATTAGCTCAGAATTTGCTTTCTTTTGCTACCTTTGCAGTAGACGCTGGCTCTGCCATGAAGGTAATTTTAACTTTTCTACTATATAGGAAGAAATCATTGCTTCACCCTCCATTTTCTACTCTTTTGTCGTAGACAGCGGGTGGCTTTCTTCTGGGACTTTGGAGGGGCAATAAACTGTGGCTTAGGGAGGTTAGCAGAAAGTACACAGCAATGGGGAAATCTTAAAACAGGAAGTAACAGGATGTTATTGGCGAAAGCAGTTGAAAATGTGTTGAGTGGAGAAAGGCAGCTATAGACACACCCATGCCATGGAGGTACTGAGTTCCCTGAGGCTCAGAGCCCAGCCTTCCCAAACAAGAAGGTCTCCTCTGACATTCTAGCCCCATGGAGATGGATTTGGTCTAGGGCTGAGATAACATGGTCAGAATCGGGTCTTAGGTGACTCAGAGACTGGTAGAGAGTAGTAGGTGGATCTTATCTGAGTGTTAGATGGGGCGAGGAAGAGAACTGGGCAGAACATTACAATTCTTAGAATTCCACTGCTTCAAAATAGGTAGATCTTAGAGGCCTTAGGTAATTACAACTATAAACCCCATGTTTATCTTACCTGCCATTCACTGGATTCACTATACATTTCATTTGACAGCTGTCATTGGATTTCAAAATGGAAATTAGAGGCATATTTCCAGTGTTATTTATGGCCATACCAGATCAACAAGTAAATGAGAGTATAGAGAGATTTAGAATTAAAGGTTCACATTCTAGTTGAATAATATGTCACTTTTAAGCATAAAATGAGAAATTATAAGAAAGATCTTTAAAATGAATAGGTGAATATTACATTTAAATGTACTCCAAGCACTTCCTTTCACCCTAAATTCCATATGTCTTTTTTTGCTGTATAGACAATTCCCAAGGGAGTGGGTCATTGATCAACTACCTCCTTGAGCAATTGTGTAATTTTGGCAGCTGCGTCTGCTAGCCATATTTCCTGAGGATTCCTCAGAGCCAAAAGTATCTGCCAAGAGGAGTCAAAATGCTGCTGACAACCAGGAATTGGATTTGTTGCAAATGGAGTTGCTCCAGCCCTCTGAATTTGCCAACTCCATTGTTGGAGGACTGTGATAAATGGTTGAGTGCATCTGCCCTTGTGAGCTGACACAGATCCAAGCAGCTTAAAATATGACAAGAAGCCAGGCTTCTCTGGCTAAGTCTTGGACAGTGTGTATCAGTCTACAATTGAACCCTAGAAACAAGAAAATATATATAAAGAGGCATTGTCCAGGGATTTCTTTCATTCAAGGCAGAAATAACAGCCCTTGCATTTGATTGGCCTGGATGTGATCTGTGGAACTAGTAGGGAACAGTGCTGCAATTGTATTTCAGCGCATGGAGTGAGATTTCCAGGAATATTGTATCCTTAAAATTAACGTGCTTAAAGAATCCACTTGAGGCTTTTTGATGATAGTCATTGCATCATTGTCGTTTGAGGACTTTTCTTCTTGCTTGCTTCTTTTTTTTTTCCTTGCTCTCATTTGGCAATGGGTCATTTAAGGGAGAAAACTCTAAACTTTCAGCTATTAAAAGAGAACAAAATTTGTGGTCGGAGCTTTAAAATGCTCAGGGAAAGAAACCACACATGTAATATGTATATTTTTTATAACAAGCGAAAAAAACCCACAAAGAATCACCCATAATCCCAATGTGTGGCTATAAGCACTGTTAAGCGTGGTTCTAACCTACCATTTTCCTTTCTTTTCTCCTTATTTTTCTGTTTTCTTTTTCTTATATACAGATATATATACAATTGTCTGCTTGTGTGTGTGTGTATGTATATATGTGTGCTTGTGTATTTATGTGTATATGTGTATGTGTTTGTGTGCATGTGTGTGTATTTATACGTATGTGTGTGTCAAGGTCACCAAAGATTTCCATATCACTAACCTGGTGGTCAGTTCTTAGTCCTCATCGTACATGACCTGTCAGCGGCAATTGACATAAATGACCACTCTCCTTGAAATACGTTGTTTACCTGGATCCCAAGACCACATATTCTCAAGATTTTTCCTTCTGCAT
Source organism: Equus caballus (assembly GCF_041296265.1). NCBI lineage: Eukaryota > Metazoa > Chordata > Mammalia > Perissodactyla > Equidae > Equus > Equus caballus. The sequence goes on along the minus strand of NC_091692.1, from coordinate 19,080,921 downwards.
CATTGGTCTTTCTTTCTTATCTCCTTTGCTGGTTCTTCTTCCCAAAGCTCGGTCCTTGGAATTCTCTTGGACCCACTCTCTTGGGAATCTTTTCCAGTTCCATGGTTCTAAACACCACCTACCTGCCAAGAACTCCAAAACGTACATCTCCCACAATAACTCTCATCTGAACATAAGGCTCTTATATCTGTCAACCTCCATCTCTCCACTTGGAAGTCTAGTAAGCATCTCAAACATGTCCAAAACAGAACTCCTGAATCCTAGCAAACCATTCTTTACTTCCAACAAAACTTCTTACTATCTCATTATATAGTACTCCAAACTTCCAGTTGCTCAGGCTAAAATTTTGGTGCCATCCATGATTCCTCTTTTCTTTTCCACCCCATGTCTAATCCATTAGCTAGCCTTCAAAATACACCCAGACTCCAACCACTTTTCTCTGTATCCTCCACGAGCACACTGGTCTGAAGCATCAAGAACTTCTCCTAAGACAGTCTCCCTGCCTTTGCCTTTGTCCTCCCCAAGACTGAGGGATCCTTCCAAAACTAAAGTCAGGTCACACCACTCTTCCTCTCAAAACGTTCCAATGGCTTCCCATGTCACCTAGACCAAAAACTAAAGTCCTTACATGGCCTACTAACATTCTGTGTGCCTTACTTTTTAAACTTAAATATAGGAGGCAGCATAGTGGTGGTTAAGAGCATGTGCTCAGGGTCAAATTGCCTGTGTTTAAAGCGTGGCTCTAATTATTAGCTGTGTAACATTGGGCAAGTTACTTAACCTCTTGGTGGCTAAATTTCCTTATTTATAAAATTGGATCATTATAATACCACCTCATGTGGTAAAGATTAATGAATTAATATTTACAACATGCTTACAATAGTTCTGGCATATAGTAAACATTATAAAATGACAATAAATTGTCATGATAAAAAGCAACAAAATAGGCATTTTGTGCTATTAGCACAAGACCTCATCATAAATTCTGCACGTAAAAAAACATGTCTCCAATGGTCCCACCTGTAAGAATTTATAGATACTCTAAACATCTCTCAAAAAGGAGGATGAAGATGTTTTGGTTAAACAAATTTAAAATGAACCATCATTATTTTATTCATTTTCATTATTCTGAGCTCAGAGTTAGAATGGACTATACACCATGATTTATACTTTTAAATATTTTAGTACTTTTTTAAGCATCCTGATGCTGAGCTGCTTAATTATTCACCTACATCCTAACCGGTAATACTTCAATTCCTAAAATAGGTATGACTTTTTTCAGTTTACCATGTAGTTTGATTTACAAAGTTTACTTTACTTTTATGCTCTACTTATGGATTAGCACATTAAAATGGAACAATTTGATCTAAACTAATATAATAGACAAAAGCTTAAGGTATATTCTTACATACACCTATATGGGCACAGTAGGGAGACTAGGGAGGCCATGTGAAATTTCCGGTAGAGAGTCATAAAATTAATGGAGTTTGAAGTGGAAAAAATACCACAGACTTAATTTTGAATGTGGCTTTAATCATTGTTTAAATCATCTGTAGAGGCAAATGAGGGAAATGACCACCAGCCAGAGCCTGACTATCATAGCTCGGTTCTTATATCCATTTTACAGGTTCCTTTTTATACTTGACTGTAACTGAAGAATAAAGAATACCTCCAAATCAGCCCCCAACACACACATACACACACACAATGCAATACAACATATAGCCACACCCTTCAGAAATTGCTTTATGATCCACAGAGGAGAAAGGGCCTTGTACCCACAATTAAATTGCTGGATATTTATTCCAAAGAACTGAAAACACAAATGTGTTAAAATACATGTACTCCTATGTTCACTGCAGCATGATTCACAATAGCCAAGACTTGGAAACAAACTAAATGCCCATCAACAGATGAATGGATAAAGAAGATGTGGTATACGTACACAGTGGACTACTACTCAGCTATAAAAAAATGATGAAATATTGCCATTTCTGACAACATGGATGGACCTCGAGGGTATTATGCTAAGTGAAATAAGTCAGAGGGAGAAAGTCAAATACCTTATGATTTCACTCATAACTAGAAGATAAAAACAGCAACAACAGACACATAGATACAGAGATTAATTGGTGGTTACCAGAGGGAAAGGGGGAGGGAGGTGGGCGAAACAGGTGATAGGGCACGTGTGTGCAGTGATGGACAGTCTTTTGTCTTTGGGTGGTAAACATAATGTAGCCTACCCAGAAATTGAAATATAATGACGTATGCCTGAAATTTGTATAATGTTATAAACTAATGCTACCTTAATAAAAAAAAAGAAATAATAGAAAGTAAAAAAAAATTTCTACAGATTATCTGAAGTAGAAAGACCTATTTGAAAAGAAGTCAAACATATATTTGAATACAAGAGAAGTCACAGTATTTGCTCAGAAAAAACAAAGGGAGTTAGGATTTGTGGAAGATTTGTGAAGGGGTCATAATGTTTATTCAAAAGTATATATTAGAATTTTTTTTCAATAGTTGAGTTTAACTTTGAGAATATGTGGTGGGAAGTTTTGTTAATTCTGGAAAATTCTTCCAGTTCTAAATGGAATTTTGGTGTAAATTGTTCCTGTTGCTGGAACTCTTAAAGACCTCTGCATGTTGGGGTGGACTACTGATGAGCTCACAGGTAAAAATAAACTTCACTTATTTGCCAACAGTAAAATGTCTCAGACTCAACAACTGCACAGCTGCTGAGAATTCCTTTGAGGATGTGAGAAGAGAAACAATACTATTGTGCCTGCGTGTTAGAAACAAGAGACAACTTTTCATGAAAACTTGCCTAGTCAAATCCACATTAGCGTGAAACATTATTTAACAGTATTTGCTCGTATAAAGGATGTACAAATAAATAGTGCCCTGATAAAATATCATTGTAATTCTTGTCAAATAACACTTTTTCTCACTTCTTTTTAATTTTAAAAGAAAATTGGCCCTGAAACACCATCCAGACAAGAATCCAGATGATCCAGCTGCTGCTGAGAAGTTTAAAGAAATCAACAACGCCCACACAATACTTACCGATCTGTCAAAGAGAAATATATATGACAAATACGGATCTCTGGGACTCTATGTGGCTGAGCAATTTGGAGACGAAAATGTTAATACCTACTTTATGCTGTCAAGCTGGTGGGCAAAGGTGAATTATGTTTTTTTCCTTCAAAAACAATTTTCTGGAGGATCATGATGTTATTCACTCTTTTAGAATCGATCTCAAAGAAAGCCTAAGGTTACTATATTATTAAACTCTTATAAATAAAAGGAGGTATCTTTGACTGAAAGCTGTTATTTGAGGATTGTTTTTGCTTTAGATCATCAAATAATTATAAAATACAACATAACTTAAAATGCTTTTAGACATTAATTATATTTGAATTTGAAGCTTCAGGTTAATTCTGACTTCCCTCCCTTCCCTCATAATGACTAATTAAGAACTGACTCATTGCTCAAAACCAAAAATAATTTATTAGTGTGACAACTGTTTAATAAATTATTATGGGACAAATTTAGCCATGTACTTTACTATCTATAGCATAGGTACATTAGCAAACACAATACCTGGGAGAATGGTAATTATGTCACAGGCTCACGTGGAGCCTGCTGTGAGGTAGAAGAGAAGGAAATGAAGGGGAAAGGTGAGAATTAAGTAGCGGAGGACAGGGAGTTGGAGAGACAGAGGAAGAGAGAGGACAAAAAAGATATCTGGTCAAGAAAAAGGCAACATTTTTAAGGACTTAGTGCAATCAGAATTGACTTTTGACAGTACATTTTGTGCAGATTCCTAGGAATCCCTAGTATATGTATGTTTGCTGATGGCTTTATATTTGTTTATGAGTTTTAATAGTCATATCTTCTGATAAAAGTATATTTCCATATGAACCATACCTATAGTCCACATATGAGTTGTACTTAATAATTTAAAAAACTGCAAATCTCCAAAGAGGAGGTTTCATATTCAGTAGTATTCTGATTGCTATTTCTTTCACTAAAATAAATTCTGCTAAATTGAAGTTTTATATATGCAGGAGGAGAGAGAATATGTTTTTGTAATAAGCATGGACAGACAGAGTTTGCAACCTAAAGCCTCATTTGCCTTCTGCAGTTCCTGGAATTCCTTTTCTTGGGGATAACTGAGATTCCCACTGAACCCTCCTTTCTTTACTGTTGAAGACTTGGGAGGGAGATAAGTTCCTGCCAAGCAGATTTGGAACTTGGGATGAGAGTGTACACACTGACGATGCCATTTATGATGATAGATGGAACATTCATATAACAATATGGGCTTTTGTGGGCTTGCCTGGGAACCTAAGCTCCAGGCGGGACAGTCTTTCCATGGGAAGGTACATTTGGAGTTCTAGATAACTTACACACTAGCACTTGATTGCATATTGGAGCCTGCTTGCATAAAAAAGAGAATAGGTTTCCCTGCCCAGGAAGTTGACAAAATTGATCGAAATTTATATAGACAAGCAGAAGCTGTCCGGTAGTATAAGAAATATATAAAATAATTCCTGATGTGGCTCTTTGAAAATAAGGCTACAAAAAATCTATCTTCCCTTCCACTTGTGCCTAAGCCTAATTACACGGTGCCCATTAGATGGGCGCACAGTGATCATGTATTAAGTAGCATTGCATGAATGAATCAGCGTACCAATGAAAATGTGTTTAAAAACTATTGGACAGTTACATGTGCCTGGTACTGTGCTGCTAAGCATTGTACGAGATAAGGTTACTTCTGCAATAGGCTAACAATCTAGTTGGAATAATTAAAGAACAAAACAGTATATGAATTAAAGGAAATTTTCACAGAGTAATATGGGAATTGCATAGTAAAAACAAAAAGGGCAAAAGTCGGTAAAGAAAGGAGGAGCTTGTTGGGGCACTGGCTCAGGAATACTGCCCAGGAGGGTCTTGGAGGCAGGTGGTGAGGAGGAGGGTGTCGCAGTTTTGTTTTCAGAGTAATTTACCAAAGCCTATGAAAATGCAGAGTATCCATAACAAAAAGATATAGGTGTGAAGTGTGAGTGAAGCTCCCTCACTCCAAGCCACCACAGGCTCCACCCCACCACTGGGGCCAGAGTCAGACAGATGGAGTCCCGGGCCAGGAAGCGGGAATGGGGCAGGTGACGTTCATCAACATTAAAGGTTTCTGCCCTAAGTTACTGAAGACCTGCAGACACCCGTGGTGATCTTTATCCTCTTTGCTCCCTTTATTAGATGAAATCTGCATTCTAATTCAAAGATGTATAAACCACTTCCTTTCTATTTCAAATAACATATTTTTAATAAAATCATAAATTTATTTTGCTCAGTTAACAAAAACTGGCTTATTTTAACTTCAAAGTTGGGGGTTGGGAGAGTTTCTTTTCATCTTTAGCTATGGCAAACTTAGCAAACCTTTTATAAGCTCGTGATGAAATCCCGGTGCTGTTCACCAGGAGAAACAAATCATTTGTTTATCTATTAATTACTTTATACATTCATTAATTCAGTAGGTATTTATCAAGTGTCTGCCGCATGCCATGTACTAAACCCTTAGATAGGAGGGATTAAAAGATTCCTGACACATAGTTCTAACCGTCAAGAAGCTCAAGAGACAGACCTGTAAACCAATCAATGTCCTAAAGTATCAACAAAAAGAGCACCAAGGTAGACATTTGTATGGAGTACAACTGGGGCACAAAGGAGGGAGTAATCATTCCAGGGGGCGATCAGGAAAGCTGTCAAAGAGAGAGGAGCTTTGAGATGAATCCTAAACACGGAGTGGGTATTTGATAGATGACCAGGGAATGGTAGGGGGACGTCCAGGTAGGGAGAGCGAAGCTATGGCAGGTATGGCAGGAACAGGGCCATGCTGGTGGCAAGGAGGGGTTGGCAGAGACTGGATGACCTCTAATAAGGAGCTCTGGCCTTTTCTTTTTTTCTTTTCTTTTCTTTTTTTTTTGAGGAAGATTACCCTTGAGCTAATATCTTCTGCCAATCCTCCTCTTTTTGCTGAGGAAGACTGGCCCTGAGCTAACATCCATGCCCATCCTCCTCTACTTTATATGTGGGACGTCTACCACAGCATGGCTTGCCAAGCGGTGCCATGTCTGCCCGCAGGATTCGAACTGGTGAACCCCGGGCCGCCGAAGCAGAACGTGAGAACTTAACTGCTGCGCCACTGGGCAGCCCCTCTGGCCCTTTCTAAGAGGCAGGAGTGTGGCTGCCTGGGCTCAAGAGAACACATATTTCAGAAAGCTCCAGCAGCAACGTGCAGAGTGGATTAGGAGGCAAGAACGGAGGTAGGAAGTTCAGTTAGGAGGCTGCTGAAGTGTCCAGAGTAGTGATGAGGGGATCTCTTCTAAAGCCTTACCTGTCAGGATGGAGAAGAGGGGGAGCGTGCAAGAGATCTTGAGGAGAGAGACTCTGCAGGACTTGGCGACTAAGAGGAAGGTGGGCAGGGCGGGGAGAGGTAGAGGGAGCTACGAATAGCTCTTCTTTGGTGAGAATGATTCGGTTCCCTTGCGTAGCTCATTTGACTTGTAGAGGTTATGTTCGTTTGTTGTTTTGTTTGCTCTACTCTTAATAATGATCATTATAGCTTAAGAATAAAGAAGAAAATGTCATACTTTGTTATTTTGGCTACAAGTCATTTCTTCCTGGCTTAACTTGTTAGGCAAACTTTATGAGGAATTTGTTTCCAAGGAAGCTAAAAAGATATTTCTTGCACAGCACAAGGAAGAGGGTGAGTATGTGCTCTTTGGGGTGAACTGCGATGTCTTCCGGTCTCCGGAGGTACATGGTGCACACAATTTCTGGAGTTCTCCCACACCCCACCCCCTCTCACCCCTATTTTTCTTTGCCTCTGTTTCCCCTAGACCCTGTTTGTTATCATTGGCCTCTTGACTGGCTGCTATTTTTGCTGCTGTCTGTGTTGCTGTTGCAACTGCTGTTGTGGACGCTGCCGGCCCAAATCATCTGTGCCAGAAGAGGATTTCTATGTGTCTCCAGAGGATCTTGAGGAGCAGATCAAGACTGACATGGAAAAAGGTGGAGTAAGATGAGAGCAGAGGTAGTGGGCGTCCTTTCACAGGCCTGAACAAGCACCAGGTCTCATGGTGATGGTTATAACTAAAATGAGAGAGATCCAAAAAGCAAAAGGGGGAAATCCCAGAGACTGTCAGCTTTGATACCTCTTTTGGAGAGGATTAAAGGACAACTACCTTTACCAGCCACAGAGAAAAGCAGAACCTGACACCAAATTAGAAAGAGATCATGAAATATGCTGGTAACAAAGCAAGGATAGTATAATTCACAGTCTCATTACAAGAGAGTGAACTCTGGGTTCAAGGAGGTTCAGGTGAGAATGCCCAGGGATAGGAGAACTAAGGTAAAAATTTCTTCTAGGTAAAGCATTTCAGCCTGTTACTTTAGGATTTCTCCTCAAATAGAAGGGAATGGACACCAAGAAAAGTCAACAATCCCTGACTTTTCTATTTTTTGATAATTTGGTAATGAGTTTTGGTTAGAAGTGGGAGAAGGTAGTCTTTCTTCCCTGGAAATGTAGCTTCCTTCCATATCCATGCATTCAGAGCTAGCCTCAAACCAGCATCAAGCATATTGTCTTCGGGCCGGCCCTGTGGCCAAGTGGTTAAATTTCCTCATGTTCCACTTCAGTGGCCCATGTTCGCAGGTTCAAATCCCAAGTGCAGACATACTCCACTCACCAGCCGTGCTGTGGAGGCATCCCACATACAAAAAATGGAGGAAGATTGGCACAGATGTCAGCTCAGGGTTAATCTTCCTCACCAAAAAAAAAAAGAATATTGTCTTATGTAAATGGGAGTATTTGCTTTGCTAAGCCACCTCCACACATCTATCTATGTGTGTGCATGGCCATAATACATTACTTGAGTCTTCAAGTTCATTCTACTCAGAAATGATAAAAGAAAAATGTTAAAAAGATGAAATCTCATAGAATTCACAACACCAGGAATACTTCATGTTCTCTGGGAAATGCCTTCGTTTAAACAAGCTGGAGTCAAACCAGCCATTGTTCTCTCTAGTCCTACTGCCATTTTCCCCTGTAGAATGCATCATTATTCTGAATTACAGACTTTATCACTAGATCACAAAGAACTCTGGACAGCCAAATAAAAGAATTACTTGGTAATTCAGAGAGTGGCCCATTGTTGTCAGAACTGCTGGAATTAGGACCGGTGCACTTTTCTGGACTGTACCATACTCTCATTCTTTTGGTCACAATGAAACAGAAATTCCATGAGATCAAGCACAGAGACTGTCTAAAGGCTTCTACACACCTTTTATTTCCTATCAAATGTGATGCTAAGTAATATCATCATTAACCACTCTGACTCCAGCTTGAAGGAAGAAGTCTGCGATCATGTGAATTGTACTTAGTCTCAGACCATTTTAGGATTGGGAGGTTAAAGAGGACGGAAGGGATTTTTCCTGCAACCTGGGACTCCTTCCTGTGGGGACACTGGGTGGCCAGTCTGGCAAACAGACGGGTTGCTCTTACAAATTTTTATTACTGTCCCTGGAGCCAAATTGGGGGCCCATGGTGAAATACAATTACAATTTTCTTTTGCCTTATTTGGGATATAAAAGGACAAATTAATCTTTTAATGGGGGCATACATACCAAAAAGAGCAAGCAAGCAGTATTATTCATAAATGGATTAAATGGACATATATATATATATATACACACACACACACATATATATGTAAATTCCTCTTCAGGGATGGGCCAGTGACCTTGACATAACTTGCTTAGGAATGATGATCCCAGTGCATTAATCCCATCTGCTCTTGTGAGGAAGATAAATTCTTATACGATCATGTCAGGGTCAGTGGCCCCATTGTCCATAGGATCACCTATAACATCCATCAATCCAGTCCAGTACCCAGTCACTGACAGAGGATAGGAAGGGACAGTGAGATAGAAGAGTATTGTCATCATCATCCACTGTGTCAACGTTATCTTAGCTTTTCCTTTACAGTGCAGAAACCAAAACTAGGTGAATTGAACCTAGCTACCCCAAATCCAGTGCTTCACACTTCTCTGAAAAGCCTCAAAGTCTTTCCTGTTTTAAATTAGATAAAAGCTCCACCAGGTCATTCCAACAGACCTGCTTTGCAGATTTCTTTTCTGGAATAGAAATTCATACTTGATGCCAAATTCCGCCCAGGCTTCCTACCTGCAGGGTGACTGGTGATAAATCTAAGTGCCTCTCACTGTTAGTTCTGACACTCCAGAGCTTCCAATTCCATTGCAGAGGTCAGATTCTAGACTAAGTCAGTCATGATCCCATTTGACTGTGTTGCTATGAATCCTTAACCAAAAGGAAAGTTTTATCCTATTCCTAAATATTTAAAAGCTCCTCTGCAGAGTTGATCCAGGTTTTGTAGGGCCTGAAAATTATACAATTAAACGATAAGAAAAAGAATACAAAATTACAAGTTAGGTCTGAAAGTGTATGTTTATTTAGAATGTGAAAAAGAAATCACAACAAAGTGCAAAGCTTCAAAACTGACAAATACTGTAAATATCACAAAATCTAGAAAAAGAGCAATAATTTAATTGACTGCCTGGCACACCTTTCTAATACTTCGCTCCTATGCTTTCTGGTTGCATGTTCTTTGATTGCCTCTTCATTTAACAGTAATTTTGTAATGTCATTCTGTGTAGGAAGGATAGAAAAATAATTCTGTCTTTCCTCTAGCATGTTTGATCAAAATTTGTTTTTTATTATCGGTAGATTAGAAAAGTTTCTTTGGGTTTTATGACTCATTATTGATAATGTTGTCTAAATTTTTAGGAATTGTTGTCAAATTTGCGAAAACTCCTATATAGTTTATTTCATATATAAGATATAAGATTTGGAAGAATTTTCCACAGACCCCTTTTTGACTCTGCACATTTCAAACCTTGTTGCCCCTACATCACCCAGTACTTCTAAGATCAGAGCCCACTGGACACACTCATATAGTGTGATACCACCTCTGGCATGGATCTTCATGTTCCCTCAGCAAGCGAATTGTCATAGTGAGCTATAAGAGTATTCCTAAAGCCATTCCTATGCCAGTACAGCTAGCAGTAATCAACTATACACAGAGTTCCCGCAAACCACAAAAACATATCCCACTAAATTCAAATGAAATCTATCCCCAACTCATTTCTCTGTAACTGAATCCCCAAAATGTCCATAGCCCCTCTGTTGCCACTCATCAAGAAAAGCATGATGGAGGGAATGTCAAAGTGGAAAGAGACAGTGTTTTGCTGATTACGGTTAAAATATCGTACTCTTGCAAATCAACAAAAATTTGAACACATTGCTAGGGCCCCAACAGACCCTCAAGGGTCTGAGCAGATAAAGATCCGTGAAACTTAAATTCTGTTAACTGTGCAGTAAATCCACCACTGCTCTTCGATCTAACATTTTATTATGAGAATTTATGCCTTATTTTCAGCTAGGTGCATCAGTTAGTTTCATATTTTTACTCCACTAATTCAGGGACTTAATGTGGTTTACAGGGAAAACTAATGTAGGTTAAAGCTTGTAAGGAGGAAAAAGCAGATTACATGTGAAGACTATGCTTTCTGGATTGTGATCCAATAAGTGGACTGTGGCTTCCTCTGTTCTCCAAAAGAAGGGGACCCACTTAAAGTTGTTTAGAAAATACACTTGAAAGGGGCTACGAGTCACTCAAGTATCAAGTTACTCACGACAAATGATAAGCAGCATACATCAAGATTTGAATCCATTAGCAGGTACTGGTGAGATTTTGGGCTTAGAGAATTTTATTTCAGTGATTCTGAAATTAAATAAAATATGGCAAACATTTTCTCACTGAGGAGATTTTTAATTATCTTATGCTGCATCTAATCCTAAAATCCTAGGATTTTAGAGTTGGAAGGAATCCGAAGGGTCAACCTTCATTTGCCGTATTTTTATGGGCCTATTTATGGACTCTCTCTTCTGTACCACTAATCTGTGTGTCTATGCCTTCACCAATAATACACTGTCTTGCTTTCTGCAGCTTTAAAGTAAGTCTTAAAATCAGCTAGTGTGATTCTTTTTCAAAACTGTTTTGGCTATTCTAGTTTCTTTGCCTTTCCTTATAAATTTTAGTATCAGTTTGTCTAAATCTACAGAAAAATACTGCTGTTTTTTTTTTTAATTAGAATTGCATTCAATTTGTAGATCAGTTTGTAGATCACTTTTACTATGTTGAACTTTCCAATTCTCCAACATGGTACGTGTCTCCAGTTATTTAGGTCTCATTTGATTTCTTTTACAAGTATTTTGTAATTTTCAGCATACAGAGCTGTTCCATGTTTTGTTAGATGGATATCTAAGTATTTCATCTTGCGGGGAGCTATTGTAAATAGCACTGGTTTTTAATTTGGTTTCCAATTGTTCATCACAAGTATTTACAACTATTTTTGTGTTGACTTTGCATCCTGTGTTCTTGTTAAGCTCAATTATTAATTCGTATTTTTGTGTAGGTGTGAATTCCTTGGGATTTTTTATGTAGACAATCACGTCATCTACAAGTACAATCTTATTTCTTCCATTCCAATCCGTATGCCTTTTATTTTATTTTATTTTTTCTTACCTAATAAGCACTGGCTAGGATTTCTACCATTTGGTTTATTGCTCTGCTATCATCACCTTGAAAATCTTAGCTTTTAAATCAGGTATACTACATTTTCATTTGAATACTACACCGATTTGAATTCAGTGACTAAACACCTCAAATTTCATTTTTAAGGACATGTTATAGGACATTGTAGATATTTCTTAATTTATCAAAATCCAAATATCAAATCCTTTTTTTAACCAACTGACTTATAAAAAGCCATTAGAAATGTTTTTTCATCTGCTTTGAGATAGTTTAATAATTCTAGTTTTATGTCTAAAGCTTATGATTTTTCTTGGATATTTTTTGTTAGGTGCATATTTCAAACATGCCTACTCTTTGACACTAAAGTCTGAGATACCTTTTGATACTGTAACATGGTCCCAATCTCTGTTCAAGTGTAGTGGTACAGGGTGGGATTTGGTAGCAGAGAGGAGAGATTTGCTTGTGTTATTGTATCTCTTTCAACTATATGAAAGGGTATAATCCAGCTTCTACCCTTAAGAAATAAAGGGCAGAAAGTTCAGAACAGTGGCATCTTCAATATTCACTGGAAACTATAGATCTTGTAAACTGATTCCCATTTCTTTCTCAAAATAAAAATATACTCCTACTTGGATCTTAGGAACACAGGGAATTCTATTATTCTTATGAATCAATCAGGATCAAATAGAATAGTCTTGGGGAGGAGTCTGTTCCCTTTTTTTGTCTTGGAAAATTTGAAATTTGAAAGGTGAAGGCAATGGATACCAGCTTATTTCCCTTCCTTTCAAATGTGCACAAATTAGAAGCTTGACTTTGTGAAATTTTGAGTGGTATATTTAAAACAAGCTCATTTATGGGGCTGGCCTGGTGGTGTAGTAGTTACGTTCACAAGCTCCACTTCGGCAGCCCAGGGTTCATGGGTTCAGATCTCAGGCGCAGACCTACACACCGCTCTTCAGGCCATGCTGTGGCAGCATTCCACATACAGAAAATAGAGGAAGGTTGGCACAGATGTTAGCTCAGCAACAGTCTTCCTCAAGCAAAAAGAGGAAGATTAGCAACAGATCTTAGCTCAGGGCCAATCCTCCTCACCAATAAATAAATAAATAAATAAGTAAATCTCATTTAGACTTTCTACTCTTCTGTTAGCTGAAGGCCACAATGAAATCAGAATTCTACCAGCCAAGGGAGTTTTATAGACCAAACCCTCTTCCCTGGGGCTGTGTGTCTGTACGCATCTATGAGACAGTGTAGCAAGGTACAGAAGCAAGAGCATAAACTGGAACTAGTTATCTCTGAACATCCTGACAAAGCAAACCAAAAATACAAAGCTAAATTCGGTTTCTTTTTTCTAAGCTGAAGGCAGTGGACTGAAAACCCCCAGTTAAGCTCTAAAAATTTCTAATGGAGTCATGATTTCCCCATTTTTTTTTTGTTTTTGAAGGAGAGGGAATAAGTATCTAAAGGAAAAGATTTTATAGTTTTGACTTTGGATCTAAAAATGTGAGACTCAGTGCATAGAAAAATCTATTGATTGCTTAACTGTTCTTGCTACTCACCTAGATAAAACCCAGATAAATTCACAGCCACTGAGCTGAAGAGGCCATATGGCTTGTAATTAGACTTCTCTCGGCCAATATCTTGGGCAAATAGTGAGATATTTATTAGATTGGCTGTTCAGTATTCATCACACTCTACTGCCCAGGAAAAGGGTACCAAGGAAGAGACTAAATTCATCCTTCCTTTTTTCACCAAGCCCAACTCAATCTCCTTCCTACCCTCTTTTCCCCAATCAAAAGGAATCAATTTCTAAAAATAATTCATGGAAAATAATTCTTGTAACTAGTTCAAAGCTCTTTCTTCTTCTTTATATGAATATATCAAGTAAGCATCCTCAAAGCTCTGGACCAGGGGAGCAGGATGAGTGAGTCAGCTCAGACTGCTACCACAAAAGCAGTTCAAAGTGGACCCAAGCCTTCTTCAATTTTTGGCTGCCAAGGTTCATTGAGCAAATTTACTACACAGGTTTATCAAGATCGCCTTTCAACAGCAAACATTGATTGAGCACTTAATATTTGCCTGACACTATGCGAGGGGCTAGAGAAAAGAAAGACATGCCTCCTGCTGTCTTAGACTTTACGATCCAGCAGAGGAGATGGAGAGACAAATATTAAACAATCACAGAAAGAGCTAGTTAGTTACAGGTATAAAAAGCCTGCCAAAGGAGATGCACAGGAGCTGGGATAATGAACACTGGGGAACCTGACCTAGATGCAGGGGAGAACAGCTTCCCTGAGGAAGTGCCATTTAAAGCTGAAGACTTAAAGAATGAGGAGTTGTTAAGGGGTAGGAGATTATGGGGATGGAGAACCCTAGAAGGGATGAATCTTCATACCAGCAAAGCACTTGGCACGGTATCTCCCTATATCCTGTGGATAAAATGGCCAACGGTGCTCCAGATGCCAGGAAGGCAGGTGTAGTCATATTGGGCTGTTCTATTTGAATAGTTTTATCAAGGAATTGAGTGAAGCAGAAGTTGTGCAGAGACCATATTTGTGTAACCCCAAACTGGGATATGCCCAGACATGGGCTCATACCACTGATGTGAAATGTGATAGGTGGAAAGCAGCTGGAATCCTGGACAGTTTACTAGAGAACAGCAAGAGCAGTAGGATTTAACCAGGAAGAGGGGAAAGGGAATTGAGAGAACCCAGGGGGCTCTGAGGAAGAAAGTGCAAAAAAGCAGAGCATAGGTGAAATATTATTCAGCCATAAAAAAGAATGAAGTACTGATACATACTACATGTGTATGTCGTGTGGACGAACCTGGAAATATTATGCTAAGTGAAAGGAACCAGCCACAAAAGGACAAATATTGTATGATTCCATTTATGTGAAATATCCAGAAGAGGTAAATCCAGTCTGGAAAGCAGACTGGTGGTCACCAGGGCCTGGGGTTGAGGGAGGAACAGGGAGCAACCACCTACTGGATTCTGGTTTTCTTTTGGGGAAATGTTTTACAACTAGATAGAGGTGGTGAATTATACACTTATTACGTTGTGAATGTACTAAATGCTACCAAATTGTTTATTTTATGTTATGTGAATCTCACCTCAATTTAAAAATATATACAGTAGAGGAGAGGGGTAGACCAAGATCTGACTGGAGAAGGAAACTAAAGACCCTCCCTTCAGAAAAGGAGAAGGCTCTTTGTTCCCTGCAGATTCACCCGTGGAGGAAGAGGACGATGCCACAGGCCTAAGCAAGGCCCCAATATTCACAAAGCGTGGGGAAATGGCAAAGTTGATTACCAGCCTTTTGTGTCTGTGACCTTGAGAGCAGTACACTGACAGTGGCTAGGACAGAGAGCTCTGGCGTTAGACGGTGCCATTTCAAGGCCCGACTCTTTTGGCTACCAGTTGAACTTTTTGGGGTAATTCACTTACCTCCTTTATCTGTTACTGTTTTCATTAAATATTAAATACACATAAACAGACATTTTGATCTGGCTTTCTACCTTTCAGTAAGAGAGTATTGTCCTTACCTTTTAAGTTCTTTGTTTGCTTTTCCCTCTTCAGAATTACCTGCTATCTTAAATCATTTGTAGTCATTTTCCTTTTTTTCTTTCAGTTTATTGAAGTATTTAGTTGACATACAGCACTGTATAAGTTTAAGATGCACAGCATAAGGACTTGACTTACATATATTGTGAAATGATTACAATACTAAGTTTAGCTAACATTCGTCATCTCATATAGATACCAAAAAAAAAAGTTTTTTCTTGTGATGAGAACTTCTAGAATTTACTCTCTTAGCAACTTTCAAATATACCATACAGCAGTGTTAACTACAGTCATCATCTGTACATTATATCTCCAGTACTTACTTATCTTATAACTGGAAGTTTGTACCTTTTAATCAGCTTCATCTAACTTCCCTCCCCTCCCCTCTGGTAACCACAAATCTGATCTCTTTCTATGAGTTTGGTTGTTTTTCTTAGATTCACTTATAAGTGAGATGATGCAGCGTTTGTCTTTCTTTGACTTATTTCACTTAGCATAATGCACTCAAGGCCCATTCATATTGTTGCAAATGGCAGGATTTTCTTCTTTTTTATAACTGAACAATATACCATTGTGTATATATATATACCCCATATTTTCCTTATCTGTTCACCCATAGATGGACACTTGGGTTGTTTCCATCCATGTCTCGGCTACTGTAATATAATCGTTTTCTTACTATCCTTTTTAGTATTACAACTATATATATTTATATTCCTAATCAGTATAATGCTTGGTTTTGCATATTTTTGAACTTTAAATGACTGGACTTATAGTCAACAATTATCCTTCAATTTGCTTTTTTTTCACTCCATATATTTCTGAGATTCATTTATATTGTGACTTTCATTCATTTTCACTGTTATATAGTATTTTTCTGTGAAAACATACTATAATTTATTTATCCATTCTACTGCTAATGGATATTTGGGTAGTTTCCACTTTTTTAACATTACAAACAGTGCTATTATGAATGTTCTTGTACGTGACTCCTGGTGCATGAATGCTAGAGTTTTCTAGGTATATATGCAGGAGTGAAATACCTGAGTCAAAGGGTATGGTGTTATTACATAACACCAAATTTGTTGCACTGATTTCCATTCCCACTAACAGTTAATGAGAATTCCTATTGCTCCAAATCCTTGCCAACACTTGACTTCGCCAGACTGTAAATTCATGCCACTCTGGTGATTGGGATATGGTATATCATTGTGGTTCCAATTTTTATGTTTTTGGTTACTAGTAAAGTTGAACATCTTCTCATATACTTATCGGTCATTTGGGCTTCTCCTTCTATGAAATGTTCAAATCTTTTGCAGGTTTTTTATTATATCATCTGCCTTTCTTACTGTTTTTTTATATTTGGGTATTAACTCTCTTGATTATGTTTGTTTAAAATATATTCTGCCAATTTATGACTTTGGTATATCACTCTTTATGGTGTCTTTTAATAAAGCAAAGTCCTTAATTTTAATGTAGTCAAAATGTCAATCCTTGCCTTTATGTTTAGTGATTTTTGGTGTTTTGATTAAGGAATCTGTCCCTATCCTAAGGATATAAAGGTGTTCTCCTAAATGGTCTTCTCAAAGTTTTATAGTTTTGTTTCTCACATTTACATGTTTAATCACCGGGAATTGATTTTTGCATGTGGCATGATGTAGGATTCCATTTCATTTTTTTTCCATATAGAAAACGCATTGTCCTAGCACGCTGATTTCCGGTCTTGGTTTTGGTATGCATTAAGTTTCAGTAGATGGAGCAGTTTCTGGGCTTTTTGTTCTGGTCCACTGGTCATTTTGTCTATCTGTAAGCAATACCAGGCCCATTTATAACAATTCCTGATACTGTTTAGGCAGGGCCTCCTAACTTGTTCCTCAGGAGAGTCTCACATATCTTTGGCCTTTTGCTTTTTCATATAAATTGTAGAATCAGCTTTGTCCAGTTCTTTAACAAAAGTTCTTTGAACAAAACCTTTGGGATCTTGGTTAGAATTGCAGTGACACTGGAGATTAGGTAGAACGGACATATTTAAGAAAGCAAATCTTCTAATACATGACATGATATATCTCTCCATTTATTTAGGTCTTCTTCATAGACTTTCACTAAAGATATATCTTATATATTTTGGTTACATTTATCCATTTTTATACAATTACAAATTAAAAAGTTATATCTATTAGTTTTATACGTGTATTTTGGTATAGAGAAATGTGTTTTCTTTTAAAACATTGATTTTGAACTTAAGAAACTAGCTAACCTCTCTATTTTTAATTATTTATCAGTAAATCCACTAGGGTTTTTACATAACTATTTACATCATTTGTGAGTAGTGATAATTTTGATTCTTCCTTCCTATTCCTTACCATTTTTTCTTCTTTTTTTGCCTTTCTGTGTTTACTGAGACTACCAGTAAAATGTTGAAGAGAAGATGCTTTCAAGATTGTATCATAATTATGAGGTTTGCTGTCAGTTTTTGATCAGGTTAAGAAAGTTGTCTTCTCTTTCTATTTTGTCAGAACTTTATGATGGGTGTGAAATTTTATCCAACATTTTTTTCTTCATCAGTTCAGATGGGCATGATTTTTCTCCTTTAATTCTGTTAATGTGAAGAATTATGTGAATTGATTTTCCAAGGTTAAAACAAGTTTGTATTCCTGAGATAAATCCTGTGCAGTCTTGGTGTATTAATTATTTTATTTTTTGATGAAATGGGTTTGCTAATATTTTGGTTTAGATGTTTGTATCTATGTTAATGAATGAGATTGGCCTATAATTTTCCTTTCTCAAACTTTCCTTATGGGTTCTATATCAAATTGTGCCTCATAAATAAATTAGGAAGTATTCCTTTTTTAACTTTTCTTGAAGAGTCTGTGTATTATTGGATTTATTTATTTCTACAGGATTTTGTAGAACCTTCTGGGCTAATGTGTGACTGTACAAATTTTAAATTATTGACTCAATGTATTTAATGTTTATAGGCCATTTAGGTTTCCTTTCTTCATTATTAAAAACTTACTTCTTTGGGGCCAGCTCCGTGGCTGAGTGGTTACGTTCACACACTGCTCTTCGGTGGCCCGGGGTTTGGCTGGTTGGGATCCTGGGCGCAGACATGGCACTGCTCGTCAGGCTATGCTGAGGCGGCGTCCCACATGCAACAACTAGAAGGACCCATAACTAAAATATACAGCTACGTACCAGGGGTATTTGGGGAGAAAAAGCAGGGGGGAAAAAAAAGATTAGCAACAGTTGTTAGCTCAGGTGCCAATCTTTAAAAAAAAAATTACTTCTTTAAAATTTCCTCTTATTACTTTTTATGCATCTATAGTATATGCATTATTGCCCCATTTTTCATTACTTATATTGGTTATTTCTGCCTTCTTTTTTTAGTGACTTTCACTAGATATTTGAAAATTTTATCAGTTTTCTCAAATAAATAACTTTTGGTTTTGTTGATTCTCTTGTATTTGTTTCTACTTAATTTTTTTCTTCATTATTTCTAAATTTATTTTTTGTTGATTTTTGTAGTTCTTAATATTCAGCCCTTCTTCTTTTCTAATATTTAGCATTTAAGGCTATAAATTTTTCTATGAGTATCACTTTAGCTTCATACACACACATATATGTTCTTATAATCTGAGTTCTAAATATTTTCTAATTTCCATTATGATTTTTCCTTTGATCCACAAGTTAGGCCTATATGTGTCTTAATTGTAAACCCGTGGGGATTTTCCAGGTTCCTTATTGTTTGTGTCTAACTTAACTGCATTGTGATCAGAAAATGTGGACAGCATGATACAATACTTTGAAACATCTTGAGGCTTGCTTTACAGCCTAGAACTTAATCAGTTTTTATAAATGTTCCACATTGCTTCAAAACAATACATTCTGCATTTGTTAGGTTCATTGTTTCATACACGACCATTAAATAAAGCTAATTTATTATACGTGTAACTTTGCTAGGGCTGCCATAACAAAGTACCATAGACTGGCTTGACTGAACAATAGAAATGTATTCTTTCACAATTCTGAAGGTTAGAAGTCAAAGATCAAAGTGTCACAGGGTTGGTTTCCTCTGAGGCCTCTCTTCTTGGCATGACGATGGCCATTTTCTCCTTGTGCCTTCACATGGTCTTCTCTCTGTGCGTCTATGTCCTAACATCCTTTTCTCCTGTACACACCACTCATATAGGATTAAGGCCCACCCTGGGGACCTCATTTCAACTTAATTACCTCTTTAAAGACCCTCTCTCCAAATGCATCACATTCTGAGGTGCTGGGGGTTAGAACTTCAACATATGAATTTAGGGGAAGGGTGGACACAAGTTAGTCCACAACATCATACTTTTCAAATTCTTTATATCCTTAAAGATTTTTTTGCTTGCTTCATCAGTCCATTCCTGGGACAAGCATTCAAATCTTCCACTGTGATGATGGATTCTTCTATTTCTCTATAAAGTTCTGTCAATTTTTGCTTCATATATTTTGAGGCTATGTTATTAGTGTATGTACGTTTAAAATTTTTATAGCTACTTGGTGAATTGAATATTTTATTATTATGTAGTTACCCTTTAGTTCTAGCAATGCTTTTTGTCATATTTTATTTTGTTAAAATGTAGTTATAGTAGCTTTCTTTTTGTTAGTGTTTGTGTGGTAAATGTTTCCATCTTTTTATTCTCAACTTTTTTTGTCCTTATGTTTTTTTAATGTGTCTTTTATAAAGAGCATATAGTTTAAATGGAGTATTAAGTCCATCTGTATTTATTATAATTAATGATATATTTTGATTATTTTCTACTAACTTCATCTTGTGTGAGAGACAGTATAGCATAGTCTTCAAGAGAACGGACTCTAAGAAATATTGCCTAGGTTTGAATACTAGCTCTGTTACTTACTATCTGTGTAACTCAGGCTAGTTACTTAAAACACTCTGTGCTTCAGTTTCCTCATCTGCAAAATGGCTATAATAATAACCCTACCTTGAAGTGCTGCTATTAAGGGAGTTAACATACATAAAGTGCTAACAGTGCTAGGCACATAATAAGCACTATATACATGCTTTCTATTAATATTTTATTATTATAATTATAACTTTAAATTGATGTGTTTTTTCTGTTTCTCTTTTCTTTCCCTTTTTTATTTCTTTTGTATTGATAGATATTTTTTTTCATATTCCATATCTTTCCTTCCTCCAGTTTGGAAATTATATTCTCTGTTCTATTCTTTTAGGGTTACCCTAGACATTTATCAAGCATACTTGTCAAAGTTTAAAGTTAATTCTTATCTTTAGCCCCTCCTGAACAATACAAGAACTTTATAACACTTTAACTCTGGACACCTCCTTTCTCATTTATACACTATTGTTGTATTCCAGTTTTAGCTTAATTATAAGCCTCATAACTTATTATTATTGCTTTATATAGTCAATAATCATTTACCTTTACTCACATACCTACCATTTTCTTTACTAATCCTTCCTTTTCCATTTTTTTTTTTTTAAAGATTGGCACCTGAGCTAACAACTGTTCCCAATCTCTCTCTCTTTTTTTTTTGTTTGCTTTTTCTCCCCAAATTCTCCCAGTACCTAGTTGTATATATTTTTTTTAGTTGCGGGGGTTCCAGTTGTGGCATGTGGGATGCTGCCTCAAGATGGCCTGATGAGCAGTGCCATGTCCATGCCCAGGATCTGAACTGGTGAAACCCTGGACTGCCGAAGAGGAGTGGGTGAACTTAACAACTCAGCCACGGGGCTGGGCCCCCTAATCCTTCCTTTTTACAGCACAAATTTTCCATTTGGTAACACTTTCTTTCTGCCGAATTACATCTTTTTAATTGGGTCTGCCAGTGGCATAATTTGTTTTTATTGTCTGAAAATACATTTCACGCTTTAAAAAAAAAGAAACATAACGATAAGAGGGTTTGTCAACAAATTTAGATTGATAGATATCTTTTTTTAACATACTAAAAATATAATTCCATATTTTTATATGGAAGCAAATATGGCTTCCATATTTGCTATTGAGAAGTATGACTGCTTTTAAAACCATTGTCTTTGGTGTTCTTCAATGTCACCAAGATGTTTTAAATATGAGTTTCTCTTTAGTTTATCCTGGCTGGTTCCTAAACCTGTGGATTTGTGTCTTTCCAGGGAATTTGCAGTCATTAAATCTTCAAATATTTCTTTTAATCTTCTTTTCATTTCTTTATGAAAGTTTTATTAGATATAAGTTAGACTTTATCACTCTATTCTTTATGTCTTTTAACCTCTTTCGTATTTTATTTCTTTATTTCTCTGTTACTTTCTTATTAATCTCCTCATATCTGTCTTCAATTTCACTAATTCTCTCATTAGCTGTTAAACTCATCCATCATGTTTTTAAATTTTCATATATTTTAATTTCTAGAAGTTTTTTTTTTATTAATTTCAAAATGAATTTGCTCATTCAAAAAAAAATTTAATTCTTTTTTAAATCTGTATCTGATACGTGAAAGACTTGAAGACTTTCCGGGTCTGATTTGGCCATCCGTTGTTTCAGTTGGCTCTTACTCTGTGTGCATTGTTTCTGTGTGTACTCTTTTCCTCCCTTCTTCTCAATCTCTCTCTTTCCTATCTATTTATTTTTACTATGAGTTCATGTTTACTGCAATTTTTGTAGTGTTTTTTTTTTTTTTTGAGGCCTGCATTGAAGGTGGGGCCATTCACTTCTGTTATGTCTTTGGGAATATATCTTGTACAGGACAATTTTAAACTAAATTATCAGCTTGATATTTCTTAGAACATCAGGTATTATAAATTTGGCCTGCCAATATGTGTGCCCACTGTCTTGCCATTAAACATTTTTAGGGCAGCTCTTTCCTCCCTCAACACAGCACCAAGACTCAAAACTAACAATTTAAATGCAGAGTTAGGGGTATGGAGATTTAGAGAGTGCATAACCATTTTTGGTGTTAGCTTTATGTGGGGAGTTTCCTATCAGACTCTTCACCTAAGCAAGCTCTGAGTTTTTACCTCTCTCCCAACAGGGCCATATATGCAATTGTGCACTGTACAACTCTAGGGGGAAGTTTTCATATAGATATACAGTAGAGCTTATATGACATATGTGGTGGCCCTGTCCTCATCCCCTCAAGATGGTGAAAACTAAAGCTTAAGTTCACCAGGTTCAGCAACTGCCTCAAGGTGAAAGCTGGGTTCGGTGCTTTGGTTTTATAATTCTATAACTGATAGAAGTTAAATGAAGAGTAAAGACATGTCTCCTCCCTTTTGAAGTCTTTTAAAGGGCAAGCAGCCTCAATATCTTATGAATTGATTTGCCACTCATCATTTAACAAAAATATCCATCACTTGCCCCATTAAAGGAAATGTAACATGATATGAGGGTGTTTACTGCTTTGCTTTGCTTATTTTTAGATGTGGACTTTCCAGTTGTTCTCCAGCCTACAAATGCAAATGAGAAAACACAGCTAATCAGAGAAGAACCTCGAAGTTATTGCACAGACTCTTAATATTGAGCCCATTGAGGGTCCACCGTACCTCCTCTTGGTTCAGCCATGTCTCCAGGTGGTTATAGGGGGAGGGTAGGTAGCATGAAATGCTGTGAACTTTTCCACATTTGTATTTAACTCTTAGGTTAGGGAATATGATTGCTACATAATTTTCTCAGTATGCAGTCTCACTCTGAGTAGAATTACTAATGAAGCACATTCCATTTTGATGAATAAAGGCTTGAAGAGTTGTTTTATGCTCCTTGCATGAGGTAAGACAATGGCATTGGGCAGGCGTTATGAGCCTCCCTTTGTGTGAGCCAGACCTCATTCCTTACAGCCTAAAGAAGTATTCCAAACAGAAACCACTAGTCATCTATTTAACTAAATGCAATATTCATACTTCCCACAAATATCATCAGCAAAATACATATGAGAATTTAGGAGGAATTGTGTGTGCGTGATTTTTCCCTGTCAGTATTCATTATGGTTACAGAAATATTTCAAGAGACAGGAAGAAATGATTAGGTAAAAAGACAAATCACATTATTTTAAAGTATCTTTTTGAAAGATTAAAAATTGTCATTTACTGAAAACTGACAAGTAAAACTAGGAGGAAACAGGTTTTGTGTGTACTGTTAGACTGCTATAAAAACAATAACTAAAACAAAACTTCAACCTGGCTAAATGTTATAAATGATCCAGAAAATCATTCTGAGCCCAAACCAGCCCTAAGAAATGTGCTGACCATTTTTAAGTAAAAGTAATTTTTGTACAACTAGCCTAGATTAGACAGACTAAGGAAAAGAAACACAGGAAGTAAAGGGTAGAATTCTAAATTTTATAGCCTAAGTTTAAATTTAAAGGCATATTACTTACCTCATTTTTGGTGGGATAATTATATTGACCAGAAAATGCTTAGCTCTGTGCATGTTAAACACTGAAGCTCAGAGGCCATCCCTGCATGTAATTGTTTGATCCTTATATCCATCATGTGTTCCAAACCATGTGCTATTTATAAAATAGTACAGCAGCAAACGTGTTTGTTTTTTCTAGGTCTTTCTTAGTTCTTATGTAATACTGCATTTTTGAAGACCTTGTTATGTTTTTATATAATATTGCATGAAATGTCATTTTCTTTTTTCTTTTTTTCTTATTCCCCACTACTACCAAATTAAAGTCAATGGAGGCTAAATAAACATTGTAAGTGAGAATTGGTGTTATACCACTGGCAGTTCTAAAGTCATTAAAACTCTACTCTAAGTCATGAATTCCTGGAATTTCTTTTTAATTGACATAAGTAGAAAAGCTCTGGGTTGAAAGTTAAGAAACCTGGTTCTAATCTATGCTTTTACTACCTAGTCCTGTGACCAAATGAGATGAGAGTAATATGGCTAATCACTCTATGACTATTTTCATACCTGTCCTAACCCCTTCCGAATTGCTGTGAGACCTGATAAAATAGCTGAGGTGAAGGAACTCTGAAAAGTCAAGTTTTGAACAAATATAAGGTGGTTTTACATGAGTTTGCATACGTTGATACACACAGACAAATGTGATGTGACTTGTTATGTATATAAATTCTTTCACCCACTAAGACCTATGAAGATACCCAGTATTATCAGCCCAGGTGACCAGCAGTGCTTGGAACTCTGTATTCAACAAACAAGTGCTACTTTCTGTTTGAAAGGAACAGTGAGATAAATAGTCCTGTCTGGGGGCATTTGAGCCACTACATTTCCTTTCTGAGGTCTCTTTTTCTTTTTCTTTCTCACATGGAACTTTTTACTTCCACTCCCAGTTTGCCCAGAGAGCTGGTACAAGACTGGTTAAGATAAGAACAGGGCATGAATCAGAATCAGTATCAGACAATGGAATTAAATTCCTAGAGGGGTTCTGGCCAATGTTCCCCACAAAAGGCTAGTTTCTGGTTACAGTGATGTGTGGTAAATACAAGCAAGTGAATACCTATGAATGAGGAAATGAATTCTACAGAATGCCCCTTAGCTACATAGAATCAAGGATCAACTCTTCATCTGAGGAGGGGCCACTGAAGCATCTTGTGGGGGTCAACAGGAGCTGCCATCTGGCATCAGCTGCAGTTATTCTGAATCCATAAGCATCTTAGCAGAGAAGCATCAGGGAAGGAAGGGACAAGCTGACCATGATCCTCAGCAATGGTTGCATGGCCTTGATTCATGCAGGGTCAAATGAACTGCCCATTTCAGTGGCTCATGACCTAATCCTGGGCTCCAGGCTACCAGAGGAGGGGATTTCATATAAGGTTTCATGCGTCATCCATTTATTTTTTTGCTATCTTACATTAGAACATAACAAAAACATATATATGCATTTTTCTTTACCAAAATATACATATCTTAATTCTTTGAGAATAAATGACATTCTATTTCCATTTTTCAAATGGTATGTTTGCTAAAACACATTTGACACGGCCTAGCCTTGAAATACACTCCCCTGGCAATGCACTACCTGATCTTTGGACCACTTAAAGGCTATACGATCTCTGTGGTTGGCACAATAATGGCCCTCCAAGATGTGCATGTGCTACTTCCCAGAATCAGTGAATATAGCACCTTTCATGGCAAAAGGGACTCTGTAGACGTGATTGTTAAAGACCTTGAGATAGGAAGATTATCCTGGATTATCCAAGTGGACCCAATCTAATCACCTGAGTCCTTAGAATCAAAAACCTTTCCTGGCAACAGAGAGAGAGAGATGAGACTACAGAAGAATGGTCAGAGATATGCTTTGAAGGTAAAGGAAGAAGAGGGTCAGGAGCCAAGGTATGCAGGCAACCTCTAATAGCTGGAAAACTCAAGGAAATAGATTCTCCTCTAGAGCCTTCAGAAAGAAACACAGCCCTACCGCCACCTTAATTTTCATCCAGTGACACCTGTGTCAAACTTCTCAGCTCCAAACCTGTATGAGTTTAACATTGAATCCGTGCTCTGTACTTGTTTCCTCAATGTCCTTCCTCCTTATTCTATATTTCTTCTTTTCACTTTTCCATCCTGCGTCTCTTTAACTTCATCTTCTCCTTTGTCCCTTCTCTTCCCTGTTTCTCAGTGTTCCGTCTCCTTCCCTGTCCTTCTCCCCTCTCTCACTTCCACCTTCTTTCCTTATAACTCTCATTTCTCTTAGTCTCCTAATCTCTCTGCTCACTACTGTCAACTCTCAACCTTCACATTTACTGGTCTTTTAGATAAACTGAACTATTGTGAATGTACCCCAACCAGCAGCGGAGGGAGAGATAGGAAATAGTCTGGGTAACAGAATATTCTTAAAGGAATGTCTTTCCCCCCGTAACTTCAAGCACAATTAATCACAATGTTAATAGGTAAAGGGGGAATAAAAGTATTTTTCAAGCAGTTCTCTGAGTGTATTGACAAATAGAAATCACTTAGAGCGACTACATTCATGATCTGAAGGAATGGCAAGGTCATTCATTGACACATTAATTTTGTTTTGCCCTTAGTGCTTTAGGGGACTCAAAGGAATGAGGGCGCCCCTCTTCTGAGTTTCATCTTTAAAAGTTCACTCTCTTGCTACCACAGCCTTAGAGGTTAAAAACAAAGGTAGTCAGACACCTGGAAAACAACCATCCCGGCTTTTGTTTGGGAGCTTGGGCTGGTAGAAAGGTGCATGCTGAAACCTGAGGAAGGGAAGTAACCCCATCATGAGGGGCCTCTAGACGAAAGATGGGTTTGGGGATTTTGGGGGGAGTTCCCAGAGTAGCCCAGACTTGTGTCCTCACAGAGGAGAGCCCCTATGATGAGACAACACTTGGATGCCCAGGTGACAAAATTAAGTCATGTCTTCGTAGCCATAACAAAAGATTCCTGTGCCCACATCTGGCCTCTCAAAGGAGCCATGCAGGGTTGGACACTGGACCTCAGAAGCAACGAAGCTGAAGCCAGATGAGGGGCTCAGAATCCCCTGGAGGATGAAGACATAAACCCCAGTAGAGCCCTTGCATCCCTGGGAAGGAGAGGAACTCTTTTAAGACCTGGCTGAGGGGAAATGTCTCACTACCCTGTTAAACTGCAGCTCTGGGCCAGAGGTAGATCAACTTAAAACATATAAGGCATTTAGAGCATGAAGAGACTCCCCCAGATCTTTTCTCAGCTGTCACTGCTCCGTAGGCTTTCTCAGCCACCCAGCCTGGGACTGGAACATCCCCTCTTCACTCTTCTATTCCCTTCTGCACTTTTTCTCCTTAGGACTTCTCATAACAAACTTTTAATCTCAATGCTTGTCTGTCTGCCAGACCACAAGACCAAAGATTTTTGTCTGTTTTTGTGTCTTCCTGAATCTCTAGCACTTAAAACAGTGCCTGACACAGGGTAGATGGTTGGGGAATATTTGTTAAATGAGTAAATGTTTAACCTGTTGTAGAATAGACAAATTCCTACCTGCTAGAAACTCAAAAGCTGCTAAAATCCTTAGTTTTTAATGAGACTTAGCATAAAATTAACTAAGCATTAAATTAATACAAATATTAATATGTCAGCTTGGGTGCCCAACCAAACCTCTAATCCAATTACAGAGTTGTCTTTCTAAAAACTTTCAGTAGCCTGCCCCCCCTTACTTCTCATTGATATGAAGGCAAATGTCCATTTCCAGGGCACCAGTCCTTCTCCAAGCAGAGAAAAACCTTTATTCAAGCAACACAAGTCCTCCTCTCCAAAAGCCCTCTTTTTCCAGCCTGCAGCCCCCCTAAGCACCCAAGTCACACTCCTCTTCATATTACTCCTGAGCAGTTCTAGACCACAAAGCGCCAGAGATTTAGATTAAGTTGTGAATAACCAGTTTCTGTAAAACAAATCCATTTCCAAACTGTAGATGGCTCAAATTAGCAGCGATTTCCAGAATTACATCTTAGAGTCAGAGTTTACACAGCGCTAAATATTTTGCACAGTGCTGAAAACGAAGTAGGAAACTAACAAATCCCTGTTGATTAATTGTTTAAATCTCACAATCTATGCCATTTCTGAGAAAAGCCTTTCTCCAAAAGGAGTCCTAAACATGCTCAGGGCCAAATAAACGGGTAAGTGTGATAGGCTTTCTGGAATTTTCATGCCCTTCCAGGGCTGCCCCAAGAAACAAAACTAAATTTCTAGAATCAAATCAGCAGTAATCAGACAGCTGTTAACATATTCTGCTCACCACTGGGCTGCCACCTGAGCTTTCTAATAGCTGAAAATCCGATTATCAGCTTCTCCAGGGCCTGAGAGCGCCCGAGGTATGTCCTTGTTCCCAGGGCCAGGAAGAGGGGATCTTACCTAAGGAGTTTTTTCCTTTTACTTCCAGGTAATCTTCTCTGGTACCCAAACATCTCCACTCCTGAGATGTCCAGATTCATCTCTTCTCAGTTTCATCTATAATATACTTCTTTTCCTGGTGAAGAATAATTGGAAATTTTTTAGTGCAGATTTTCACTTTGAGAATGAAATTCCAATATTTTCTTAAATTTTTTAAAATGATCTATTTGGGCATGTGTATATACTATTTACTAAACAGTCAGTTTTCAGGATTATTATAACTGCAGGAAGCAATATTTTAAAGCTAACCTCAGTTTAAAAGTAACGAATGAAAGCCATCAGGCAATGAAAAATAGTATGTCTATATATTAACTTCTTAGTATAACAGTTGTATATAAAATGCCTTTATTTCAAGTTTCTTTATCGTATTTCCATGGAATTTATTTTTTAAACTCACTATAGAGCATACTAGGAAACTTAATTTTTAGCTACCCAAACCTAAAAGATATATATTATTCTGAGTAAGAGGGTAAAGTGTTAACAGAAAATAAAAATGGTTCACTTCCCTGCTTACATTCTACTTTTGTTAGTTCCCTCTCATACCTCTTCTCAGCACATCCCATCCCCTAAACTAAAGGATTTGGAGGGAAGTAGGAAGTGTTGGTTTTTAGGATCACAGGTGCATTTGTATTTGAAAAAGATGATTTATTCTTTCATAAATTAAAATAAATCCGTCAAATGAACAATAATGACCAATAGTCATAGTGCTTAGTAGCTGACACTGCCAGAAGGGCTTTATATTAGCTTTACAAATTTTATATCTTCACTTACTACTCACGACCAGGTATGGGACAAGTACTATCAGCATTATCGTTCCCCATTTTTCAGACTAAGAAACTAAAACACAGAAAGTTACGTAACTTGGCCAAGATCACCTAGCTAAGAAGGGGTGGAGCAGGCTGATCCTTGAGTCCATCATATTAACAGCTGTACTATATGCCTCTCCATGATGATCTTCTATTTCCAACTACATTTGTCCTTCTTGAAAACTAACCCTCTCCACCTCCCAGCCCAACTCCTTCCCAGGGTTCTCTTATTTTCAAAAGAATACGCACTCCTATCACTACTTTTATGATCTACCTTTCCCTTCAACTGCCCTTTGCAGCTCAAGAAGATTCCTCTAGGGAATCGCCATTACGTAATTCCCAGTGACTTCCTCAAGTAAAGACTCAAAATCTTCAAATTCCTCAAGAGCAAATTCCCAAAGACTTCCTCTGTCTCCTCCTTCTCCTCCTCCGGCTCCCTGTGGCACCTCCTTACTGGGAAGCCTATGTGGCCTTGGTCCCTACGTCTGCCATTTTCTCTTGTCTGACTAAACAATAATTGCAACATTAATCAAATGAGTGAAAGTTGGGGTTTTTTTCATTTAAAAAGTGATTCTAGAGTAGTCAGTATTAGTAGATAATTGTGACTTTAAAAATTCTGATAAAGTTCCTGCCATAATTTTCCAGGACGTGTAGATAGTACTAAGACAACAGTATATTTTTTAATAGCAAACATATTTATGGTGCTTACCGTGTGCCAGACACTACTCTAAGTGCTTAATATAGATTAATTCATTTAATCCTGATAGCAACCCTATAAGGTAGGTACTATTATTTCCCATTTCACAGATGGGAAGATAGGAACCTTTAATTAACCTGTGCTGTCAATAACAGGAGAACCAGCATTTGGACTCAGGCAGTCTACCTCTAGGGTCCATCTGCTTAATTACTACACTATCCTGGTGCCCTAAGACATATTTGAATTCCATAAAGTCAGATGCAACTACTTATTTAATATCAAAAAAGTGTTTACATTCAGTATATTCTAATTTGTCCCTCCCTCACTAAAAGTGAATACAACAGGTCTGTAAATCCAAGTTAACATATCTGTTCCATTATTCTGATTCCATAAGAGTGGGATGAGAACATTTGCTATTATACATAAAAATAACGCATTTCAATACCACTCATACAAGAGACATATTATCTTTTCATAACTTTAAATGTTATCTATTCATAAGAAAAGTGAAATTATACTCAATAAGGTACAAATTGTGAAGTTTCTATTAAGTAAAAATATACCATTACTTATGTCAGACCACTAAATTAGCAATCCTTTATTATTTCTTCATAGTACAAAGGAAATACAACTTGGCAAACTAACTTTTCCTAAAGGAACTAAAATTTATCTGCAACATTTAAAATAAATGTGTGTGTATAAGTATATGTATACCATCACGTGCCACATAACGACATTTCAGTCAAGGACTAATCACATATAAGATGGTGGTCTCATAAGATTAGCATCATATACCCTAGTATCATATAGGCTATACCACCTAGGTTTGTGTGAGTATACTCTGTGATGTTCACACAACAAAATTGCCTAACAACCTACTTCTCAGATGTATCCCATCATGAAGGGACACATGACTATATATTCTGCAACAATTTATTTTGCTTCTTGTCTTATGTCAATTTGCCATTGTGAGAAGCACAGTATCCTTCACACTGGATCTACCTGTGCTTTATTTTCCCTTTTGGCACTCACCATTGCTGAGCCTACTATATACGTTATTTATTGTCAATTTATTGTCTGTCTGCCCCTTCAGGATGTGTGTTCCATCAGAGTAGGGATTTGTGTCTGTTTTGCTTATTGCTGCGTCCTCAGCTCTAGAACAGTGCCTAACACAGTAAAGACAAAATAAATATGGAATCTCTTGGAATAAATATGAATCTCTGAAGAAAATCTCTACGCAACATCCTTCCCCACCTCCCAGATCACACCTTTGGGAAAGATGCTATATGAACAAGATGACAGTTCCACTTTCCCTGAGTGTGAAACAGGGCAAGGGAGCTTGCAGAGGCTCATGGAGCCTGGGGAAGTGGATGGGTCAATCTTGCCATCCTCCTGTAGTACAAATGGCTCTTGTTAAGCTCCTTAATGGAGATGGGGGTCTGAGGGTTAGTCTCATTAAGACCTTTCAATGTAGTGATTTGGCCTAGAAGTCAGGATTTAGTGTGGTTTAATAATACAGCCAATCCTCCTTATCACAGATTCTATATTGCAAATTTGCCTAGTGGCTAAAATTTACTTGTGACCCCAAAATCAATACTTGTGGTGCTTTTGTGGTCATTCACAGGCACATACAGAACAGCAGAAAATTTGAGTTGCCTGGTGCATATGTTTCCAGCTGACGTTGAACAAGGCAACGTTCTGACTTCTTGTTTCAGCTCTCTTACTGTAAACATGTGCCACATTTTTTTTGCATTTTTGTGCTTTTTGTTGGTGATTTCACTGTTTAAAATGTTTGAAAGTATAGTGCTGAGGAGCCGTCTAGTGTTCCTAGGTGCAAAAGGTTATGATGTGCCTTGTGGAGAAAATATGTATGTCAGATAAGCTTCTTTCAGGTATAACAGTGCTATCGGCCGTGAGTTCAATGTCAATGATTCAACAATATATATTAAATAAGGTGTCTAAACCAAAACACACATAAAACAAGGTTGTGTATTGATCGCTTAAGGAAAATGTTGTAAACAGAGGCCTACAGGAACTTAATCCTGTGTTTCCAGGAGCAGTGGTTCAGCATGTACTCACTAAATCAGTGTTTGTGATGACTCTATAGAACCTAGCTTCCACGAATAACAAGAATCAACTGGATCTCCCCCAGAGTTCTCCAGAATGGTTCCCTTTCTGGCCTTGGAAACATTATCTCTGTCGTTTCTCACAAATATCCTTCCTAGAGACGTACATATTTACAGAAAGCCATGGGCGAGGAATCAGTAAACCTGAGTTTAGCCCTGTTCCCCCAATCTGGAGGGTCATCCTGAAGAAAGTATTCAACTTTTTTTGGTAGAGCCTCCTGATCTGTAGAACGGTTTCCTCAACTGAAAGGAAGAACTTGGAAGTTCTTTCATGTGTCTGTATGTAAGGTATTTTTCACACTGAACAATGCTTTTTGTAGACTTCAGATCCCAGAGTATCTTCCCGTAATTTTTGTGGAGCACCATTGTTAACAAATTTCAGGGATTTGATCTTTGGGTTCTAGAGGTGAGAAGACAGTTCACTTTAATAAATGGAACACTTTGCTACTCCCAGAATGTCCTGGTCATCATCTGACCTTGCCTGACATCAGAAGCCAACTTTCAACCTCCTTCCTCCCAGGAAGCAGTCCAGCAGTCCAGTCTCTCTATCTCAAGTGTTTAAGTGGGGAGTGGGAGACCAAGTAGTGCCAAGGAAAGGGTCCTGGCTGGCAACTCAGGAGAACTGAGATCTCGTCTGCCTTTGCTCAACTCTGTTACTGAAGGTAAGCCATTTCACATCTTTGGGTACCAGTTCCTTCCTTTTAAGGTGATTTTTATTAGATGCTGCATTAAATGACAACTATGGGACTATCTGCCTTATACATGTTATATAAAATAACTTGCATATGGTTAAATAAAAATGCAAACAATAACAAAGCATGCAGAAAAGAAAGCAAATTTCTCTTTCTTCACCATCCCTGTCTTAGTTTTCTAGGTCTCCCATAACAAAATACCACAGACTGGGTGGCTTAAACAATGGAAATTTATTTTCTCACAGTTGTGGAGGCTAGAAGTCCAAGACCAAGATGTCAGCAGGTTTGGTTTCTTCTGAGGCCTCTCTCCTTGGCCTGCAGATGGCTGTCCTCTCGCTGTGTATTCACATGGTCGTCTCTCCATGCATGTCTGGTGTCTCTCTCTCCCTGTATCCTAATCTCTTCTTATAAAGACACTAGTCAGATTGGATGAGGGCCCAGCCTAACGACCCAATTTCAATTAAATTACCTTTTTAAAGCCAAATACAAAAACACAATCACAATACAAATACACAATACAAATTACCTCTTTAAATCCAAATACAATCACATTCTGAGGTACTGGAAGTTGGGGCTTCAGTATAAGAATTTAGAATTGGGGGTGGAACACAAGTTGGCCCATAATACGTCATCGATTTCTCAAAATTGTGCCAGATTTCAGTTTGCTCTAAATTTGGATTATGAGTTATTTAAAAGTGATTTGTATTTTTTTAAGAAATTCCTAATTATCTTTGGTTTGCTTTTTGAGAAAAGTGACATGCCTTTATCATCTCTCTAAGGTCTCCCTAGTCCGCAGTCACATGACCATTGTGAAAGAATGCTCTTCCTTCTTCAAAGATCATCTCCCAGAGCCCTCTGACTTTTTTTGCTTTTTCCTAATTTCTCCTGATTGCTTTCTTGGCTTGTTGCATCACTATCAACCTGGGATTTATTTTGAGCTCCTGGGTTGGTTCCCTTTTTTCATAAATCCTAGGTATTCCTTTCTTGGATTCTTGTTTTGTTGAAGTACATCCATGCCAGACACGAGACTTGCTGCTAGATTGCCTTTCAAGAAAGGACTCACTGCCCAGCTGCAAGGAGGATGGTTAACTGAGAGCCTCCAGGTATTAACTCCTTCAGGGTCCACCTCAAATTTCCTGCCAAGGTTATCAGCCTCTGGCCAATGACTGAGCAAGGGGGTTGTATGAGGGCCTAGCCATTTCTGCCCAACTCAGGACTCCTCTAAAGAGAAATCTTTGCTCTGCAGCTACCCCTACCAAGGGGGCTGGCTGAGACTCTGTCAGGTCTGCATCACTATGTAATTGCTACCCCTACCCAATCCTGTGTCCTACCCTTTTCCATTCACAGATGTTGCTCTCCAGAAAAATTTTGTACTCTCATTTTGTGTCAGCTTCTGCTTCCTGGAGAATTCAATCAGTATAACATCCTCAAGTAATGTTTATTTTTTATGTTTCAGAAAGGAATTATGGAATTTAAACTTTATGAGACCTTGCAAGCATGGACTACCTGTTTGTCCTCACATGTGATTGCTGCTTTGATTGGTTATACAATTCTATGTTCAAAATTATTTCCCCAAAGAACTTTGAAGGTCTTGCTCTGTCTTCTAGCATTGCTAGAATCCAGTATTGCTGATGAGATTCTCATTCCTATGCAGCCAGCCTGTTTTTTGTTTGTTTCTTTTTGTCCCCATCACTGAAAGCTCTTAGGGTTTTATCTTCATCTCCAATGCTTTTAAATTTCACTAGGCCATGTCCAGGCCTGATTGTTTTTCATTCATCCTACTTGGATGGCCCTGTTGATCTGATGACTAATGTCTTTCTTCCATTCCTTTCCCTGTATTATCTCTGCTTTCTTTTTCTGGAACTCTGACTAGATAGCCATTGTGTCTTCTGGGTCTGTTCTCCATGCTTTTACTTTTATATTTTCTGCTCTCTATATTCTGGTATTCTGGGAGGTATTTTCCATTCTTTCTTCTACACATGCAAATTTCATCTTTAGCCATGACCAATATGTTAGTTTTCAACTTAGCAATCACACTTTAAGTTTTCAAGAAGTTAATTATTCTTTCATTGCTCCTTTTCCTATCACCTTGTTCTAGTTTTTATTGCTACAATAGCCTCTTGGATGTCTCTGAGGATATTAGTTAGCATTTTAAAAAAGTAGTTCTTTACTATTCCTTGCATTATCTGTTTCCTCCTTGGTCAGTTATTTTGTTTGCTCATCTTGGACTTTAAACTGTTTTGCTGTTTCCACTCAAATGTCTGGTGGACATTTGTTCATATTTATGAACAATGGATTACACTGATCTGTATCTGTAAAATGGCTGGGTCCTGGGGACAAGCAGGTGTTTTCATTAATAGTGCACGAGAGGAACAAGCCATGCTGGCCCAAGATGCCCCAACCAGCCAATTCAAGGAAAGTCTCACCCTGAGAGTGGGGTGGGGTGACCTTTCTTTCTCAACATGTCTGTTATTATTAGGCTCTACTCTGCCTCCCTCCCTAGGCCTACACTCCCCAGGCTCATCTACTCTGCTTAAGCAGTTCTCCAAGCAGCTCCAACTGGTGACAAATGCAGCAGCAGCAGCACAATGCTGTGTGTCTCTGACCTTCGCGCTGCTGCCTCTGTGCCTAGAAGCTCTCGGGAGCTCCACAGGGAGAATAGTTCTGTCTTTGCTAGCTTCTATAATGTGTAGTCTTAGCTGTGGTTTTCTCCATTCTGGGCTATGTGTCCATACAATCCCGTTTGCTTTCTACATCCCAGAGATTATTTAAAATCTCAAGTTTGCTGACTGTACCTATTGTTCTTTTCCATGCTGCAATACGCTTTTTTTCTTTTTGTATATCTTTATTATTTTTTCATTAGGATCCTAGGAAGGAGGGGATGCAATCCTATCTGCCCAACCATATGGCTAGAGGTGAGCCAGCCCTGCTGGCTGCATGTAATCCCTACCCCTGGACATTTTGGGGGTCAGGGGTGAGCATCTGAGGCCAGAACAATGAAGAGTTTTGCAGTCAGGATTGAGAAAGAAAAGTGAGTCTCTGGTTGATCGATGTCCTCGTTTGTTCAGGCTGCTATAACAAAATACCACAGACTGGGTGCCTTATAAACAAGAGAAATTTATTTCTCACAGTTCTGGAGGCTGGAAGTCCAAGACGCAGGTGCCAGCACCATCAGGTTTGGTGAAGCCTCTCTTCTGTGTTGCAGACTGGTAAATTCTCACTAGGTCCTCATGTGATGGAAGAGAGGAGGGATCTCTCAGAGGCCTTTTTGATAAGGGCATTAATCCCATTGTAAGGGCTCAACCCTCATGACCCTATCACCTCCCACATACCCCACTTCCCAATACACCACCTTGGCCATTAGATTTCAACATATGAATTTTGTGAGACACAAACATTCAACCTACAGCAACAGTCTGTGAGGGATAAAGGTCAGGAATGACTGGGGGAGTGGGCAGCACCATGTTTCCAACCCTGCACTAGAGAAGGAGAGGAGCCAAAAGGCACTGAGAGAAAAGCCATAAGGAGGCCCAGCGACATCCTGTCCCTGGTTTTCCTGGGACATCCCTACTTCACTATAATAAATGTCTGTCTTGGTTACACTAGCTCTATGTGAATTTCTGCCACAAGTACGGGAGCCAGAAATCAGGCACCATCTCGGCCCTCTTGGGACGTGTTACTCTGGTCCGGCTGGCTGTTGGGGAAGACAGCACCTCAAGAAGGGGATACACCAAGGGGCCAGAGCCTCCGCCACAGCGCAGGGACGGCCGTGACAGCGACCTCCGCAGACAGGAAACACCTCACTTGCCAACTCTGTAAAATGGGGAGAAGGCACGAATAAGATGGAGGCTCTTTCCTCTTAGTCCAACTTACAAGGTTCTGCCCACAAACTTGGGGGAAAAGATGCAACATATCTCCCCAACGTCCCACAAAAGTACTATTTTTTTTTTTAACTCTCAGATATCAGCTCGTTATGTGCGAAAAATACCAAAATGTTTACCAGGAAACAAAAATAAAACCCACCATCATTTTGTTCAAATAGTCTGTGCTTGCGCGCTCCCAAACTTTTAGCTTCTTTTAACCATATTTGTGTAGGCTTAAGAAAACAGTTTTCCCACTTAAAAACTAGCCCTTTTCCCTAACTTCACATTTTCTCTTCCTTAACTTCTCTCCTTCCAAGCTTCACATTTTATTAAAGCTTTTACTTTTGAGAACTGCTGTCTTACTTGGGGAGATGCAAGAAATAATTCTAACCTCCTCTCTGCAAATAAAATTATAACTTCAAAAGAAAAACTCCGCTTGCTCAAACCAACACTGTGCCCTTTTGGTTAAAAGACCTTGAGGGGAGAAGCGAAGTCATCAGATAGTTTTTACGCCGTGCTTACAACCGAGGGGCTCAACGCCTTCGTTAAAACGCAACGTCAAACAGGAACTGGATCGAAAAGACATCGTTAATAACCTGCATTGTTTCCCTCTGCGTCGCGCAGGATGGGGGAGCGGTTTCTTCAGTGACTTAGGGACGGTAACGTTTTTCAAGCATCTTACAAGAGCCGACGGACCGAGCGGCGGGAGCAGCGGCCCCGCGTCGTCGCCGGCCTCGTGCGGGGAGGACGGGCCTCCTCCCCGGAGCCCGCGAGCTCGGCCCGCGCCGCCTCCGCCCTCGGCCCGCAGCGCCCTGGAGGGGGCCGGCCCGGCGTCCCGCCCGCGCCCGCGGACCTCGCGATGTCTCGGAAGTCTGACGGGCTGCCTTGGACACGACGCGCGACGGTCTCCGAGCTCAAGGCGCAGGGAGTTTCGCTTGGCCCTCGCGGTTGGGAGGTCACAGAGCGAGGAGTAATCTCTGGTTTTAAAAACTAAGGTGACAAAAATCCCGAGCCAGGCAGGAGTCGAACCTACAATCTTCTGATCCGTAGTCAGACGCGTTATCCATTGCGCCACTGGCCCCTCACACCAGGAGGAATTGAGGGGATACATAGAGTACAAAGTGCTAAGGCCACTGCTGACGGCCAACCCCGACGCTGGGTAGTCAAGGAAAAGTGCGACAGGCATGTGGAGGCAGCGTCGGAGTCCCCGAGTCTTGGCACCAAAGGCCCTGGACGCACGAGTCGGAAGCCCTTTCCCGGGCCAGTCAGGATCCCGGGAGCCAGAGACGGCTGTCTTTCTGCGCACGCGTAAAGCAACACAGAGCCGGGTACTCCCCACGCATGCTCAGTTCGACCTCTGGCTCACGGTTGGGCGCGCTCTGCTTTTTATGAATTGAATCACAGAAGACGGGAAAGTCGCCTGCCCGTCCCTTCGATAGCTCAGCTGGTAGAGCGGAGGACTGTAGTTGATACTCTGACGAAAGACATCCTTAGGTCGCTGGTTCGATTCCGGCTCGAAGGAGACACGCTTGGCTTTTTTCTCCCTGCTTCCTATGATTTACAGTCCTTTCCTCGGGTACCCTTCGCTAATACACATTATGTTCCGAAAAACAGCTGGAAATTCTTGCCCTCTCGCTCCTGTTTCAGCCTACGCCAGCTTCCCCCGTGTGAAGTGTTTTGCGAATCCCGGAAGCGGGGACGTGCCGTCCAAGTTCAAGCGCCGCCGTCAGTCTGCGCTCGGCGGGAGGACGCGGGGTCACGGCCTCCTGCTTGTTCTCACACAAAGAAAGCTAATGCGGCTCCCCGGGGCCAGGCCCGGGCAGGGTGGGCGACGCCGTGCTCGCTCCGGCCGTCGTGAGGAGGTGGAAGGTCCGCGAGGAGGCTCTTGTGCTCCAGGAACCTGGGACTTACGGAGGGAACGCGGTAGAAAGCGCACGGAGCCTATAAAATGACTAGAACTGATGGCGAGGCGTCGGCGCGCTCTGCCTCCGCTCCCTTCGATAGCTCAGCTGGTAGAGCGGAGGACTGTAGGCGTGCACCTGCGGCCATCCTTAGGTCGCTGGTTCGATTCCGGCTCGAAGGAGAGACGCACACGTTTTGTTACTTTGCCTTCAGCCATGAGGCAAGATCAAGAATGTAGTCAAAAATGTTTATCTTCGCTTCCAAATCCTCTGACCTCTCTCTAGAGGAAGAGATAACCAGCCGTGCCCAGCGGTGGGGGATTAGCTCAAATGGTAGAGCGCTCGCTTAGCATGCGAGAGGTAGCGGGATCGATGCCCGCATCCTCCAGCCTTTTTCTCTCCTTGCCTGTGGTGGCTTTTCTTTTGCTTCTCATTCCGCTCGAACAAGAGCAGAAAGTCAGTCCTCTGGCAAGAGATGGGTACGGCGAGCTTGAGGTTACTGCTCTGGAAAACTTCCCAGACAAGGGACAATGGGTGCTGGCAAAGTTTATTTTTCTAATTTTAAAATTTTAGACCCATTCACTTTGGGAAGTTCACGAAATGGGTTCTTTTGCTCTCCAAAAATGGCGACAGATTGCAGTCACACCTGTTGCCACTCTGACTCCTTTGTGATTGGTGATTAATAGCTGCACTGCCAGGGACTCAGCTGAGTCAAACTACCCATAATTAAGGGGAACTGACAGATGGGAAAACAAAACAAAAAACAGAGAACTTGGAAAAGGAGTTAAAGGCTACTTTAGATTTATGTTGAGCCTAGGAAGCGAGGACTATTCCACTGCACCTCCACTGCGGACAGTGGGGTTCCCGGCTCTGGACAGATCCTACGTGGACAGGATAAAGTCAGGGGAACCTGAGGAGAGGTGAGGAAGTGGAGAAAGGCCCTAGACACAGAGGCTTGCTGTTGGAGGAGGGTTTTAATGTGTTTTCCTCCTGGGAAATAACCATGGAGAGTTAACTGGAGACCACCACTGAAAGGGAATTAATTGGAGAAAAAAGTTCAATCCAGAAAAGTTCTATCTAGAGCTGCCCTTGAGTGTAGTCTATTTTGTTAAAGACAAGACAAAAACAAAACAGACATGCATACACTCACTGAAAGATTCAGAAATTGAGTAGAACACACACAAAGGCTTTTCTGGTAATAAATTCTCCCTATCCTAATTTTCTAGAATATAGCCCTATAAAAGCTATTGAAACCATACTGCAGTTCTCAACACAAAGCATAAATCTTCTAGACAAAGGCAGAGATACTACCTTTTCTGAGGATTACAATTAATAAATGTCAGTTCTTTTATCCCATGTCCCTTTTAGGGTTCTAGGCAACCTGTACGTTTTTGTTACCAATGTGTAAAACTAGCTGTGTTTCATTGGTATAGCTTTCATTTTCTAGGGCAGTCTCCATTTTTATCTCATTTTATTCTTTTCAATAAAATCTTTTAATTGAACGTATAGTGATTCACAAAATATATCATCATTTTTGTAAAAACAAATTTACAAAGTAGGAAAAAAAGTCCTTTGATCAGGTGATATGTTCCAGTTTCCGTTTGGGATTATGGGTGTTCTAGCTGGCTGACTAGAAGAGCTGGCAGTGAAACTCTAAATGACTAAAAGAACAAGAAATAGGTAATGAGTTGAAGGAATAGGAAGGAAAGCACCCAAAAACCAGGTAGAGGACAATGTTTGGGGCAGGTGAGCTGGACGAGAACTCAAACAACATCTCAGGATCAGCAGCTCAGGTGTGGAATGGAATTCATACAAAAAGTCTAAAGGTATAAGCTGAGTGGCCCTATTGCTTAGTGGTTAGTCATGTGGACTTTGAAACCTGGTGGCCTTTCCTGTCTTTGCTGTTCTCTAGCTGGGTGACCTTGGGCAAGTAACATTCTGGTTCTTCAGTTGGCTTCAGTGGTGAATTCTACCAACATTTAAGGAAGAAATAATCCCAATTATACACAAACTTCCAGAAAATTGATGAAGAGGGAATACTGTCCAACTTATTCTGTGAAGCCAGCATTACCCTGATCCTAAAACCAGACAAAGACATTTTAAGAAAGCTACAGACAAATATCCTTCATGAACATCGATGCAAAAATTTTTAACAAAATTTTAGCCAAGTCTAGTAATATATAAAAAGGAAAATACATCATGACCAAGTGGGATTTAGTCCAAGAATATAAAACTGGTTCAACATTCAAAAGTCAATGTAATTCATAATAGTAAACAGACTAAAAAATAAAAACCACAGGATCATTTCAGTAGATTTAGAAAAAGCGTTTGACAAAATTTAATATCCATTCCTCGTTTTCAAAACTGTCAGCAAACTTGGGAGGGAAGGGAACTTCTTCAACCTGATAAAGGGCATCAATGAAAAACACACAGCTAGCATTATATTTAGTATGAATGCTTTCCTCCTAAGATCAGGATCAAAGCAAGGATGTCCATTCTGGGGTTTCTAGCCAGGGCAATAAGGCAAGAAAAATGAAGTAAAGACCTCCAGGTTGGAAAGGAAGAAATAAAGCTATCTCTATTCACAGATATCTCATTTTTAAAAATATTGATTACATATTGAAATGATAATAGTTATGTGTTTGGGAGTTAAATAAAATATATTAATAAAATTAATTTCATTTGTTTCTGTTTTTTAATGTGGCTCCTAAAATTTTTAAATCATATGTATAGCTCATCCAGATAATGTCAGGCCCAGGGACCACAGCGAGGATTAATGTCTTTATCCTATGGGTAATATGACCATGAGTTGGATTTAAATAGGGAGTGACACATGAGAAATAGATTGCAGAAGGCAAGAGTCAATTCAGAGAAATCATTGAGGAGGCTGGGGTGGAAGGGAAGAGGAGGGGATGGTAGATATTAAGTGTGGAGTCAAGGAGGCCTTGGAGCCAAGGTAAGGAGTTCAGACATGGCCATTGGGAAAGTCTTAGGCTAAAGTATTTGCTACTTGTTGGGAACGTCACTGTTTATTTCTGGTATATGAATCATGCCAAGAAATGTTGAGAGGAAACTACAATATGTTAGTTTTCTAACATTTCCTCAGAGATGTTTATGATGAAGTAAAATTTATAAACAACAGATTTGGAGGAGTAATTATCAAGGGGAAAAAAAAGCTTTCAGCCAGAAGTTTGCAAACTATCTAATGAAAGAAATGCCACAGTGTTAGCTTCTGTTAAGTACTTTTCAAGTTAGTTCATTTCTTTTTTATTTTAGATTTTGTAAAATGTTTCTTTTCATTAAAACTTTTAAAATCATGTATTCAAACTGCCTATTGCCAGATAGGCAGCTAAATTGAAAAGATTGTCATTGTAGACAGGAACAAAATGTTAAGTATTTTGTAGATGTCATGAGTTGAGTCTTTGGTGTAAGAAGATTGCAGGAATCCTTTTACTGGAAAGAGAGTTCTGGATTGTATTTTTTTCAAGTATATATATTTTTTCAACTATATTTTTTATCTGAGACAAATTCTTAAGCCAAATAATGGTTAGAAAGTGCTTTTTTGGATCACACTCTGAGCTCCAGGATACCAAAAGAAATAACATTATACTCTATATATGTCTCCTGTGGTTAGATGGCAGCACTGATCAACAGAGGCCAGCACTCAGAAAACCAGTTCATCTAAATCCCAAATGAAGTGCTGCTTTTCTCCACAGGTCACCTAGGGTGCTCTCACTAATCAAGGGAGAGAGGGAAGGAGGGAGGGAGGGATGGATGGATGGATATTGCACAAAAGAATTAACCTCATTGTCTTAGTTTAAGAGGACCTGGTCTGCACAATGTTAAGCATTGGCCTTTAGTTTGCCATAGGACTAAAGTGATTTGAAGGAGATTTAACCGGTGCTAGAGTTGACCTGAAGTTTCAGTCCACTCATGCCCTAGTGTTCCAGTCTAACTAAACCCCCATTTCAGCAATCCCCAGTTCTCTCCCTCCGTATCCACATCATCTGGTGTTCTCTCCCTGTTTTAAAGATTTAGTCAGCCACCAACTTTCTCAAGAAAAAGAACAAGAAGGGGACAAGAAGGAAGAATTCTCCTTCCTTCTACTCTAGTTTGATCCAGAAGCAAGATCAGCCTTTTAGTTCCTCTTGTCTTCTCTTCCATCAAAGCTAAACTTTATCTGCCTTACTGCTTTGCCTCAAACTGTATCTACTTTTTACTCCCCTCTAGCTCCACCGTCCATCTGACCATAAGTCTTCTGTTTTGTTTGATGAATGACTAGCTAGTTGCTTGAGCTAAACCTGGATTATTTTCAAGTACCTGGATTTGCAATTACCTGTGCTGAAGAGACAGAGAGATCATCTGTAAGTGAAATGCCAAGGACATTCTGGAATCCTCAGGAAGGGCAGCACTCCTAAGACTGATCCCCTGGGACTTTCTAATGCCTCCTGTTCCCAGAATGCTCTGTCTTGCTTTGCAAGTTTGAATGAAGAGTTGATGTTGCTTTTCTAACTACTCTAGGGTGAGAGGAGTTTCTTATTACCCTAACCAGGAAGTACAAATCCACCAAAAGAGGGGGACCCAGTTCGTGTTGGAGAATCCTTCATATACATTCCAATTTTCCCCCAAGATTTTTTAATATCTCATGTTCTAGGGCTGGTGTCCAATATGATAATCACTAGCCACATATAGTTATTTAAATTTAAATTAAATAAAATTAAAAATTCATATCCTGAGTTGCACAATACCACGTTACAAGTACTCGATAGTTACCCATGGCTAGAGGTTGGACAGCACAGATATAGAACACTACATCATTGCAAAATTCTAATGGACAGTGTGCTGTAGAGCATGGGTGTGGCATAGCGTAGTGGATGAGGTCGCGGGCTCTGTAGTCAAAAGATATGTCTTGGAATCTGCTTCACGACTAGCAGCCGTATGACACTGGGCAACTACTTAACTTCACTGAGCCACAGTTGGCTCAGTGGAGATGATAAAACTTAGAGAACTATTCTAAGAAGTGATTGGTACTCTGTACATATTTATTATGTTTGTTGTGGTGTTATAGTACTAAAAGTAACAGATTGTAGAACCTCGTTTTCTCCCTTCCTGAGATAAAGAACACACTGATATCTACATTTCGCTCCTATGCCCTGGTCCGTGAAGTCTGAGTCCTTTTGGCCTGGTAGCTAGAGGTTGAAAGAGGTCAAAAGCCTTCTCTTTCTATTGTCACCCCTCAGTGCCAAAGCCACTGTTGGGCATATACTCAGGTTCTTAGGGACTCATCTTGCTTCCTCTGACTTATCTGGGAGATTGGGAAACTGCTGGACGAGGTGAGAACAGCGGTGGTTTAGCTTCAGCTTCCCAATGTATCTAAACATACTCCTGCTCCAGTCTGGTGGGACTCAAGAATGAGAGGCAATCGGGGATTCCAACTAAGGCAGTGCCCTGTGTAATTCCCCCAGATTGGTTTCAACCCCCTGTCCTAGTGTGTGGTGGGGTGAGGGGAGGAGATAAGGAGGAAGTCGTGCACCACTCCTGTATAGTCCAGGATGCCTTCTGGAGACTAAGCTAGTTTTGATGTCTCTGTGGAGGCCCAGGTCCACTCCAAATCCCAGAGCCTTAAAACTGACTTCCATTCTGATTCAGTTCCAGAATTTTCCCTATCTCTGTGAATGAGTTGGGAGCAGACTAAAATTTTTTGTTTCCTCCCTAGAGCAGAGTGCTACTCCCATGTCCCACTCCCAACTCACATGCCCACCCCATTGCTTACTGGTCTCTGAGAGTGGGGAGGAGCGAGGATTGGAGAAAAGACGTTGAGGAGGGGAAGGTGATTATTATCTGTTGACTTGGCTCATATTCCTATGGGATTCTTGCTATTTTCCTGTGTAGTTTCCAGGGGCAGTTCTAAGAAAACGTGAAAGGCGGAGAGCAAGAAGGAGCAGAGAGTAAAAAAGAGGAGAGGATAGGGATCAACTCTATATCAAATAATTGAATTTGGGACTCTCAATGTCAAAATTAATACTGTTTCAGAGTGTTTTTTTCTACAAATACTGCTAAGTTAGGGTATGAACCCCACTCACTTATAGATAAAAGAACTGAAATCCAGCTAGGTGAGGTCACTTTCCCAAGATCACAAAGCAGGGTGGACCTAGGAGCTGGAGAGGCCGGTCTCCTGAGTCACTGTGCAGCCTCTCACTGTATCATCGGTGGTTGCTCCGACTCAGAGCGTCTGAGTCA
Organism: Equus caballus; assembly: GCF_041296265.1. Taxonomy (NCBI): domain Eukaryota; kingdom Metazoa; phylum Chordata; class Mammalia; order Perissodactyla; family Equidae; genus Equus; species Equus caballus. The sequence continues at coordinate 19,036,528 of NC_091692.1, read as the reverse complement.
CCTCTGTGGATTCTACTTTCGTCACCAGCCCAGAGTCCATTTCCTCCTTTCCTTCCCCACTGCCATCTGCCTGTGCCAAGGCGTCATAACCTCTAACCTAGGCTGTTGGTAATAACCTCTCATCTGGTCTTTGGCCAGGTCATGTTCACTCTCATTTATCCCAACCACTGCTGCCCGATTTATCTATCCAACGCACAGCTCTCGTGGAAACGTTTCTCTGTGAGAAACTTTTAACGACTTCCTGTTGCCTAATTTATTAAGTGTTAAAAACAGTATTCATGGCCTGCCAGTGTGCCAGCAGCATGCTCTGCACTCCAGCCCAAAGCACCATTCGCTCTGAGCACTCCTGTGCCCCACTGTCACTGCTTCTGTTGTCATTCCTTTCAGTATCTATTTAGCAACTACAGTGAAGAAGGGAATTGGTGAATTTTTTTAAATGAGTTAATTCAGTTCACCTAGCCTAGGCAGTTAACTTATAATTAGTTAATGGAGTTTATTAGATTCTCAATAAGCTCTCAGTGCATGCAACACTAAGACCACACATAACCAATCACACCAACCCACTCCTTACTGGTAATTAAGTGCACACTGGGGATATATTAACCAAATGTATTCATTGTTTGAGATTTTTAAAATCAAGGAGAAATGAAGCTGCAAATTCCTCACATAAAAAATAGACATGTATTTCCTTTTCATTTTTGACCTGATTTTAAATTTTTTGATGAAATATATATTGATGAAACAGTTGTTTCACAAAATCCTGGAAAATGTCAGAATTGATATTTGTAACTCAAGAGCAGACCAAGAATATCAGAAATGACCAGGGAAAGTAGCATTTAAAAAACTAGCTTGGAGGAAGAAGCAAATACAAATGGATATAGGTATTTCAGACTAGCTAGAACCCAGGTACGGAAGCAGGCCCTGGTGGTCGAATGGTTAAGATTCAGTGCTCTCACTGCTACAGCCAGGTTCCTTTCCCGGTGAGAGAACCACACCACCTGGCTGCCTATGCCAGCAGTATTTCAAATACCAGCAGGGTCACCCATGGTGGACAGGTTTCAGCGGAGCTTCCAGACTAGACAGACTAGGAAGGACGTGGCCACCCACATCTGAAAAAATTGGCCATGAAAACCCTATGAGTAGCGTTGTCTGATAAAAACAGGGTCACTAGGAGTCAGAAGCAACTGTACAGCCAGCAGGACTCCATTTTCACCTCAGTTGGCAGCGGCACTGATCTGTTGTTAGTCCCCCGCCATATGACAAAATGAAATAATAGATCGGCTACCCCATGTGCCAGTTACTACTCCATTACTGGTTATCATTGCACACTAAATTTTAAAGATTATCAAATTTCCTTTGTGTTTTAGGATACGTAGGGGTGATGGTAGGGTACAGGAAGAAAGAGGGTTAGGGAGGAGGGAGAGCAATGTGGAAGAGAAAAGAGCATACTAGAGTTTTAGTACACAACTTTTTCAAAAATTGGATCATCAACTAGTGTTTGGAATTTTTTTTTTAATTTTGTGGACACTTTTATGGTAAAAAGATTTGAATTCACTTTTTAAATTAGAATTTTTCCCAGACCACAACCCTGGCAAAGATGAAGTATTTCACATTATGCAAGTCTCTTTAGACAATTGTCCTCGTGAAGCCAGGATAATGATTTTCAAGACCTGTTTTATTTGTTTTCACCTAAGACAATGTGATCATGCTACTTTGGGCGAGATGTTCCCTAAACTCTCAAGACAGAAACGGCATTCCTCACACAGTTAGACTGTTGTGCTGCGTCCTCCCCCGTCCTGCAGAAACCCGTCACCACGTTCTTACTGAGTGCTCACGGAGGGGCTGGCTCAGTGACTAGGCATGCACGTTTGCACTTGTTGTTGACAACTGTCAGCTTCAACCTCCTCTCACAGCCCCATCTAAATGGGGTTTGTAATCCTCCTTCCCACCCACTCTCTTCACTCCCTGGGGCAGGAATGTTGGCTTCTGTTCTCTGTCACCTGTCAGAATCCATCCTCCTGTCACTGGCTTATATGGACAAGTCAGCCCACTCTCACGTGACCCCTGACTGCTAAAAACAGCTCCAGCACCCACTCTGAACCTGGGCCTGAAATCATGTCCTCCACCAAAAGAAACGTAAAGGACACTTGATCACACAATCCTTGGAATTATTTCCAGGAAACAGTCGCAGAAACCATTCAGAGCACCCCTTCCCTGGCAGCACACACGGGGACGGCCAGGAGATGAGCGCTTCTTTGAATTACAAGTCTTTTTCTAAAGAGCAGCAGACCATGGATAACTTGGAAAAGCAACTCATCTGTCCGATCTGCTTAGAGATGTTCACGAAACCCGTGGTCATTCTCCCCTGTCAGCACAACCTGTGTAGGAAATGTGCCAGTGATATTTTCCAGGTAGGTTTGTTTGGAATTTAGGGGGTGGAAAAGATTCCTTCCTTCCCGAATCCGATGCTTAACTTTGAAGTTAATTCCTTTAGAAAACTTTATAAGGCTGCGTTCATTTTCAAGAAAAACAAGTTTTTTTTAAATGATTTGTTTTGTGCTGTGCTCTCAGCCTCTGTCTAATTCCCAAATCTAGTTTTATTTCAATACTGGGAATCATCTTTGTTTTTAAAAAAGTAAAAACATTGAGTCTGTTTCAAAATGGTAAATGAATTACTGCCCAAGACATTGCTTGTTGGGTTTCTCGCTGGAACCTTTGGTTATGAAAATGTTGGATGGAAAAGCACTTTGTGCTGAAAATGGTAACACTGTAGTTGACTGTGGCTAAGTGCTGGCCCCCTGTTTTGGGACTGATTGCTGATAAGGCCCTAAAGGATTATTTTATGGAAAGCTTAAAGGAGAAGTTGATGTTGTTTGTGGTAACAGAGAGTGAAAACAAGCCTCAGAAAAGCTACTTGTGGCCTTACTCAATTCTTCTTTTCTTGCTTGGCAAGAACAGGCCTCTAACCCGTATTTGCCCACAAGAGGAGGCACCACTGTGGCATCAGGGGGCCGATTCCGCTGCCCGTCCTGTAGACATGAAGTGGTTTTGGACAGACATGGGATATACGGACTCCAGAGGAACCTGCTGGTGGAAAATATCATTGACATCTACAAGCAGGAGTCCACCAGGTATGGTTCGTCTTGTGCCAAACCCATCTGAAGCCGGTTTTTGCTTATTTGTTTGTTTTAGTGAGTTGCTACACTGAATACTTGTTTACCCATCATGGGCTAATTGTTTTATAGGAAAATGTTTTTCCAAGTCAGTCGTTCCCAATGGGAGTGAGAGTTGCTCATGGGAGGAGAGAAAGGAGTGGGTGCCCATGCTTTTGTATCAATTTCAGAACGAAGTAACTGATTAACACTAATCCAGTCCAGATGGTGAGAATGAAAGAGGCATGATGCTGCTCCCACTCAAGCTTTCTATTACATGTGTTGTAGACATTTCTGCCCTTCATAGGTCCTTTGCAGCTCCAGATTCTACATAGCAGAAAAATTATAGTACAAAACTTTACAGAAAATTAACAGAAATGCCATCTTCCAAAATAGTCCAGTCCCTAGTTCAGACAGTCTCACCTTAAAGTTATCTAGATGATAATAATAGAAACAAAATCCTCTAACGTAGTTAGTTGTGGTATTGTCTCTGGGAAGTTGCAAAGCAAGTCCTAGTCCTGGCCTTTAGCTACTTAAACTTTAGAGAAAAAAAAAGATGGAGTTCAGGTGATGTTTCCCTATTCTCTAGATCGTATTTACTGCACACTCTTAGCATTTGCCAGTTGACTGATATGCAGTATATACATCCATTCACACATCCTAAAAAAGGCTTCTTGCTGGTTGAATCACATTGGCTATAGAGTGCCTTTCCTAGCGACATGGTTGCAGGAGCTCATTCCTAGAAGGCATGGTGTGAAGAGCCCTTTTTCAGACGTACACATAGGCCAGGCCAGGCCACGAAGCTTGATAGCAATATTGGGAACACCCAGAAATGACCTCATTGTGATTCTTACTAGGAGTCTGTATTTACTGAACATCTGCACGGCTCTAAGAGCCTTGCATTCTTAGAAAGAAAGCTGTTCTATAAATCTAACATATAATTATTATAATCATTATGGTTATTAGTTTCTGCTTAAGAAAACTGAATTAGATAGTGCCTGGATATAGATGGATTTGGGGAGGAAGAGTCGCTGGTGACATTGCAGAGATGTGGAGCCAGCTATTGCCCTCGCTTCCAAAGTCCTCTTGAGAGGAAGGAAAGTACTGTTGTTGCTGTTGCTTCACAGATCTGATCTCAATGTATTTAATTACTTTAAAATGCAAATACACCCACTGTTTCTTAAAAGAATTAACCAGCCAATTAATAACCAAACCGTTATTAAGGGAGTTTATATAACAACAGATTCAGTGCTTAATACGGTGCCTCGCACAGAACAGTTGCTCCACAAGTGCCAGCTGATTAAGCAACACACCACAAATCTTCCACATGTTCTATTTATTGCAATAATTTTTTGTTTTGCTACTTGCCACAGTGAGAGCTTGAAACATGTGAAATAATAATAATAATTGTTAGGAAATCCAGAAAAGACGAGATGTTAAAACTAGTAGCGTGAGTAAAACTACAAGACGCATTCTGACTTTAACTATAAAGTGTGTGTGGTGCATCTGCCGAAAATAGTGCCCAGGCAAGCAAACTGTATGAAAGCAAAGACCAAATTTCCAACAATGAAGCTCACAGCTGAGTGCACTAGTGGTGTTTCTGCGATTATCAAATTCTTCTTATGCTGTTGTTTCTTGAATTTGAGACTTGCCTTTGGGACACTTTTACTTAGTAGCAAAACCACAAGTTACGCAGAGGGCTCAGGCGCATGCTTGGGCATAAACCCAATTGTTCCCTGGAGGCTGGCAGCCTTCCCAGCCCAGAACCCTGAGCCTCAGGGCACATTAGGTGACGCTGCAATAACCTTGGCCACACAGAGTGAGATGAACCCAGCTCTGGCCTGCAGTCACTGGAGTGGGGGCAGAAAGGGGAGGGGCTGGTCGACTCTGACCTCCCACAGAAAGGCTAGAGATTGTAGGTCTTGACAAAACCTGGCCTTATTATCTAGAATTCTGCATAGTTCTGAACCAGCCACAGTTTGGGGGAGAGGGTGATGAAAGAAGGAAGTAATTTCGCTAATATTAATAATGAACATAATAATAATTAACTTTGAAATTAGTAAAACTAAAATGTGCTGAGTTTGCATCAAACACTGTTCAGGGCACTTTACACATGAATCGTGTAATTCTTTAATTCTCACAACAATCCCGTGTGAGGTTGTGATTATGATTATTAATACCACCTTATTAAAAGTTTGTAATATTTTACTCAGAGTAATTCATACACATAATTTTAAACATCGAATAGTCCTAATGGCCTCTAATGAGGCCTACTGTCTTGCTCAACTCTCTCTTGCCCCCCAAGTCTCTCTTCTCAAAGTCAACCACTTTTAATTCTTTTAGCTGTCTTTCTGCTACTTATCACCCAGTGCCACAGGTATCCTACTAGTACACTCCTAGTTCTTGCCTTCTCAGTTTTAGACATTATCTTTTGACTTCACTATAGACAGTTAGGACTGTGCCCTCGTGGGGTTGGGCTTCTCCTTCTCCTTCATGTTTAGTCTCCCCTGGGTTGAATCCCTTGTTTTCTGGATCCTCTGTCCTCTCCTTTGTTGGTTTACTCTGCTGTTTTTGTGGAGCACATCCTCAAGTAATCTTCTAAAACGTGCAAACAGTCCTCTTCTTTTCAGCCTCCCCAACACTCTCACCTTTGAGTACCAGGCCTCTGCCATTCCAGAGCCTTTCCAAGGTCCCCAAGTCAGCTTGCTTCTTGTAGGCTTCTCCCCTGCAGGCACTTAGCAGAACTGAGATGCCACTCAAGTAGGTCACTTTCTTTCATCCAGATGTTCCCAGTTTCCAACATTTTGTTGGTGTCACTCATCTGCTGTCATCGTGCTCATTTTTTGTCCTTATTGATTTATACCATTTTATTTCCTTACTCTCATTTTGTGGGATTTCAATGGGAAACATAAATAAATAAATGCATGTGTTCATTCTGCCACATTGAATTAGAAGACCCTTAGCCCAATTTTTAAATATGAGTAAAAGCTGAGCCTGAAAGAGGTTAAGTAACTTACCTAAGCCCACACAGCCACCACATGGAGAAGCCAAGCTGGAATTAAGCTTTAAGATCAGTTTGACTCTAAAAGTACTGCCTGAAATGCCTTGCCAAGACCAGATGCCCACCTTTCAGGAAATGCTAGGATGGTCCCAGCAACCTCAGAGACCACGGACAGCAGGCTACAGACTCCTCGCATTGTACAGCCATTCCTGCACTGAATGGCTAGGGGCCACTGCCAGCATTTGGCATGGAGCCCTGAACCACAACTGTGAGCTCGGCCACCCTCACCTCATGAAAGTGCATTTACATCTTTATTCTATGCACCATGTTTGTCCCATGTCTGTTATTATATGTTTTAAGTTGTCTAGAGGTTTTCATTATACACTCATGTTTATAAGTGGGGGTTGCCTCTGAGCCTGTGTTCTCACCTAAAAAAGAAAAACTTAATAAGGAATATGGGAAGTAGTTCTCAGTCTGTATTGCATTATGAAAAAATAAGTAATCACAATCAAAAACTAAACATAGAGCTGTATGGCTATTACCACATTGTCAGTGTTTGCATATACCTGAGTTCTGGTCAGAGCTGTTGACATCAGACCAGTGCATGAGAAGCAGGCTACCCTCAGGTAATGCCTAAGGGAGATGAGCCACAGTAGTATCACCTGTGCCATTGTCCAATAATGTGCTCCAGACACTTGCTTGACATTTATTATGAGGTGGAGATACTGGGAGGGAAGGTTCTAGAGGTGGAGAAGCCTTTGACCAAGGAAATCGCCACTCCGAATTTCTAGATAAGCTCTGGAGGGCTTTGTCATTTATAAATGGAGCCTTTAGGATGTTGTCTGGTCTCTTCCTTTGCCATTCATAGGTGTCAAGTGACCCCAGACTTCCTCCATGTTTCACATGCCTTCTCCTGATGAGCAGTTTCATGGCAGAGCACAGGGAATACTGTCCATTAATTTGGCAAATTCCCTTTCATTTCTCACTCATTCACTCAACAAATGTTTACTGAGCACCCAGTCTATGCAAGGCATTGTTCTGGGCACTGGGGATCCAGCAAAAAAGAACATAGACCATGGCCCCTGCCCTCGTGAAGCTCACATTCTAGTGGAGAACTCAGACAGACCTGGGAGTGGGGATAGTTTTTTCAGTTGTGGAGTTTACTTTCCCCAGTTAGCTTCCAAGCATAAGGCAGAAGTTAAGTCAATAGGTCATAGACTTCATGGAAAACATGCTTGGTACAAGAGCAGGTAAAAATTCCTTTTACAAAAATCAGATTCCAAAATCTTGAAGCTGAAAGTCCATACAACTTCCTTACCAGACACAGGACTTCTCCCAACCACTAGCCCAATCTCAAGCACTTGACTTCTACCTGGTGGCTTAGAGACGTAAATTGGCATATTCTCTGCCTTTCTCTAAGTTCTGGGGCTGTAGCTACATGATACCACACATCAATATCAATGGTTTTCAAACATTTTTATTCATGGCTCACTGTCAGAAGTACATTTTCCATTGTGATCCAGTGACTATTATATATATAGATGGATGTAGATATATAGATATATACAAAATATATACTTTTGTATATACATATGTACACACACATATGTACACACATACATATGTATGTACACCTGAAACAAAAGTTTCACATATCAATACTTATCTATCCTTACTACATGTAGTTCACAGTATTTGCTATTCTATTTTGATTTTAACAATGCTAGTCATGACCCCCTAAACTGATTTCATGGCCCATAGTAATTAATTTCATGGCTCATAAAAACCTATGGTTTTAAAGAAGTGGATCTTGATAACTAAAAAGATCCAGTCCCAAATCTGAGATGCTTCTAAGTGACCATGTGTTCGGGAATAGGAGAAAGGTTTTGGATTTGTATTAAAATTTTCCAAATACCTCTGAAAACTATTAACAGCCTCAGTCTTTAGACAGTTTATATAAAAATCCCATATTTCTCACCATGCTTTCCAGAGGGAGCCTAAAGCACCACAATTTGGCATAATTTTGCCCTTGATCATAACACCTAAACCACACTGAAGGTTAGGGGAATACACAGGGCTCTGTGCTGTGTTGTGAACGTGGGCTGCTCCAGGTGATTACACAGCTAACAGGTTATCCTTAAGCAGCAATGACTTGTCACACCCTCTCAGGCTTTCACGTTTTCATTGCTTGGTCATTGTCTCACCGGCACGTACAAACCCAATGCTCCATTATTACCTGGGCAGTTGTGAAAATTTTCGGTTAGTGCTGACCTGTTGAGAAAACTGAAACTTGGAAGTGAGATTCGTACTTCCAAGCTGCCACCATGTCCCAGACCAGCATGTGGCAGTTTTCTTATTGCCTAAAGTATTCAGTACAGTTGTTCACATTCACTGAGCACACACTACACACTCTTGACCACTGCCAAGTCCTCAGGAAGTTATTTCCATTTTCTGTGCTAATGGCAGGAGGAGACCAAAACAAATTCATACAGCACGTGCTGACATCTTCCCTCTCACACACAGCTACTTCCAACCAGTGCCTGGATTCATAATCAGAGATTTGCTCTCCCCCAGCCTATACCTGTTCTCACTCCTTTTGGTGGGAAAGGTGTTTTCTGGGGCCAGAGGCTGGAGGGATGGGATCTAGCACCTCTGCAAGACTGGTGCAAACTTGAGGTTTATGAGCAACCTCCCCTTCTTTACTCATAATGTAAAGTGTCTTGAGAGACTTGTGAGAGTGTGGAGACACTGCTAAAGCACACTCCTAACGAAAGAGCTCCATGTTCAACTTTCAGGGGGAATTGCACTAGCCGGTTTTTAAACCGTGAAATGGACCACAATGGGAATGCTTACACCATGGAAATTGGCAAATGCTACAGATCAAAGTCTCTGTGTCCCCATCTCCAGGCTGGCTGTTAATTTGTCAGCACACTACTGCTAAACCAGTAGGGAAACTGAATTTGCGGAGGGCTCTGAGCACCTGAAAGGGATCCTGGGAGTCTTCGGGCATAGGGTCGAGGTGGGTGCAGGGACTAGTCGAGGTTTGCAATGCTGATTACCCCTCTCCGCTCTGCCCAATGGGAGCTGACATATTGATCCGCCTACCTCCTCCCAGACCAGAAAAGAAGTCGGACCAGCCCATGTGTGAGGAGCACGAAGAGGAGCGCATCAACATCTACTGTCTGAACTGTGAAGTCCCCACCTGCTCTCTGTGCAAAGTCTTTGGGGCACACAAGGATTGCCAGGTGGCTCCCCTCACTCACGTGTTCCAGAGGCAGAAGGTAACAGAGCTCCTCCGGACCCTCCTCTATAGCCCTTTCCAAGTGCCTGTGTGACTGGCTCCCTGCCTCCCAAGGAGGGAGGCCCAAGCCCTGCAGGGCCACGGGGGCCATAAGGCTGGGCGGGTGTGGGGGGTGGAGCGGGAAGGGATGCTGTGGAAACCTGGCCATACAGTCGATTCTCTGGAGGATAGTGGAGAGGGCCAGAGAGGGAAGGGGTGCAGAGGGTCAGGTAGGGGGTAGAGAGGAAGAGTGGCTGTTTTTGTACCCCTTAGAGTGGAGGTAGCTGAAGACAAGCAGTGTTATGGGACCCAGTCCAAGCTCAAGCTGCTCAAACATTATTTGAAGTTCAGACTATAGGTAAAAGGATAACTTTTTACTCCAGTCTCAGAATAAAAGGTTCCTTTTTGCCCGCTCCCTGACCCCATACCCCCAAGGCCTTTTCTCCTCCACTCCTAGTGGGTGAGTTACAATGAATGGCATTTCATTAAAGAGCAACTTTAAAACATTTCCTAGTGCTAGCCCTCAAGGCTACGGTAACCTGGTCCTGGCCTTTCAACCTAGGTCAGTTCTGAAAGTCCTCCTTTGAGAGTGGCACATGCTCCCACTCCAGGGCCCCAGCCTCAGCCGCCTCATTCTGACCAAATACAGCATATCCCCTAGCTTATCACTAACCTGCTAACCTGGTTTCACCTGTGGGTAAGTAGGAACTTATCTATTTGATGCAAGCAGACATGTGGTTGTGTGTTCAGAGATGCAGCCACTCGAGGCACCTAGAACGTGAGTAGCGGCACCTCTCAGCTCCTTTCTGTTAGAATCATAGAGTCTACGTGTGGTCAGTGGTTTACTGTGAGGATCAGAGTTGGAATTAAATTTGGAAGCCAAACTTTTGGGCAACTCCGCTTACAACCAGTGACTACTAATTGGTAAAGAAGCAGGATTTAGCAAGATATCTATAACATTTATTTATTTTTCCGTCCACTTGTGGTTTATTCCCCCTTTTCCTTCCTCCCGTCCCCCAAGTCGTAGCCTATTAGAACTGAATAGTACCAGTTTCACACTATTTCCCTCAGAGCCCTGGGGATTCACGTGCGGTGGACAGAGGACAGACTGGCAGGATTTCCACCCTGCTCCTGTTTGGCCAGAGCAGCTTCACTTTTACCCACTGGGATTCTGTACTAGCCTCCATTTAAAGAAAGCGTTCTGTGGCTTTAGAATGTTTTACAATCACTGTTCTAGTCCCATCTCCTCACTTGTATATGTGAGAAAATTAGGGTCCAACTGATTACTTGTTTTGCCCACCATCACAGAGAAGATAAGGCAGAGATGGACCAAGTATGCAGGCCTCCTGAGTCCCCATTAGTGCCCCCTGGCGCTCCCTAGGCTGACCTTGGCAAGGGAGTGAGTATAAGCAATGGACTCTTGGAGTCAAAAGAGTCTGAGAGGAATTTCAAGTTGGAACGTTTCCCCTAGAACCAGTTTCAAGTTTGTAATGACTTGGTGTAGTATGTGAGTATTTGCGTGCATCTAGGACATCGAAGGTGCATAATAAATAAGTTGAATGAGTGAATAAATGGATGAGTATTTACTATATATATTTCCTAGTAAAACTGATCTTGAGCTGCACTAGGCAAATAATTCATTTTGGGTCCCTGATATCACATATTGGACTCCATTCCATTTATAAACAATACTTAGAATTCTTTAGCATGAATATGCTATTCTCTATCTATGGCCTATAATTCAGCATTCCTAATGTTTATAGTAGAGCCACATTTCCATTAAGAATTTGATGAAAACTATGAAACCTCTTACCAGACAAATGCATTTATATACACATCCATACAGACTTTTATTTACAAGCTCAGGAGGTTCACAGGCCTCCCAGGCCTCACCGTTACTCCTTAGGGGTTCCACGGACCCTAGATTAAGAACACACGAGGACGCTATTTCGCCTAATCCACACTCGGTGCTGACTAGAAAACCCCTAAGCTCTTGCATCCCTCTTTTCTCTTCATCAGTCCGAGCTCAGTGATGGCATTGCTGTCCTTGTGGGAAGCAATGACCGAGTCCAGGGAGTGATCAGCCAGTTGGAGGACACCTGTAAAACCATTGAGGTGAGTTGAATGACTCCAGGGGAGCCTGAAATCCTGGGGTTCTGTGGCTTCCTCAACAGCACACCAGAAATCCCCATTCCTTCCTTATAGAATGACCTCTTCTTGATATGTCTCTAAAATATTTACCTCCTGGTACAGGACGAGAAATTACCAGATGAGTCAACAAGGCGGATTTTACCACATTTACTAGAGTGGTTTTTACCTGGGTTATTCTGTCTTGGTCAACCCATTTTGAAAGATTATCTGCAAGAAAAATCAATTCTCAGTAACGAAAATGAATGTTGTCCCTCATAGCTCAATTTCTTTGTGGAAATCCAAACAATCTTATGGAATGCTAGTTAGTGTTTTAGAAAGTCATGTGTAAATTTGAGCCGTGTATCTGTCCTAACAGCGGGGCTGCAAAGAGGCCAGCAGGAAGAGAAAGACCTGCCTGACCGTCGGGAGACAAGGGTTCAGTAGCCGGGCGCTCATTGAGGCCAGAGTTCCGGCTCCTTCATCTCTGTTTGCCCTCTGCCTGACCCAGTGCCTGACTTATAATAATCACTCAATAAAAACTTGATGGACAAATGACTGGCTGGTTAGCTCACACTTAGGTTTAGCATTTAAGAAATATCGTGAATCCACTTTTTCTCAACATTAAATATAAACTGTGTAAATGCTGAAGCCTAAAGAGATTTGGCTATGTGGCAGACATCTTTTCAAGAATTGAAGATTCACAGACTAGTTGATCCATGCTACATAGGGGACAGGCGCGAGACATCTGGGGTTGAGTCCTGGTCCTTGGCTCTGTAGCCTGGAGCAGTTTATTACTCCCTCGCTGCTCTAAGCTTTGGGGCTGTTTTTTGACTTGGACCTCAGGTGCAGAGTGTTGAAGCACTTCCTGCTCAGTTCATGGCATATTGTCCTCATTGCTGTGGGCAAGGCCCCTCTTGTTATCTATTTATTTCCTTTTATCCCCATTTCCCACTCCTGTTCTCTGTAAATAGCCACTCTAAAATGTTTCATGTTCCATTTACCCGTATTCTTATAAAATGTGTATAGTTTTATATGCATGTCTTTTAATTTTATAAATGGTATTGTGCTATATTTCTCATTCTGCTTCTTACTTTCTCTAAAGTAAGTGTTATGTTTTTAAGCCAAATTCACGTGTACATTCAACCCCTCAGCTCTCCTCTCTGTAAAGATGGGGCAATCGTAGTACCCAGTTTGTAGAGTTACTGTGAGGAATTAAATAAGCATCAGCAAAATGCTCAGCACGGTGCCTCGCATTAGTGAGTGCCCGATAAATGTCCTAACCTTATTATTTTATCACTAGAAAGGCAGATTCTATCAAAAGCCAAAAGCTAGTTCCTAGACGATGACTTCAAGACATTGACCATATTCACCCGAGTTTAGATTTACACGTCACTGAAATCCATCTCCTTTCTTCCCCAGACTCATATTCCTGAAAAGATCCACGATAAGTGTGGGATCCATTTATAGAAGGAAAGTTTTCTCTTGGTGAAGAGCCCAAAGAGATTCCAAAGTGGATAATATAGACTTTCTTCTTTTTACTTATTTACAGTAAAGGCCAAATACAGCTTAATCATTAAGCCATGAATCAGCACTCCCGTGCAGGATGTGCTGAGTCTGGCGTGTATTAATAGGAGTGTGTTGTTTGTGGGCGAGTGAAGTAATCTCTATACTCGTCTCTGGTCAGGCCCTCATCAGAGACCTCTGTCAGGGGAGCAGGCTTGCTGTCGGGGACGTTGAGGCTGGAGAACACAAGCAGAAGAAAAGTCCTGTGGGTCCCATTTGGCCTCGAGCAAATGCAGACTACTTGGGCTCCCTTCCCCAGTATCAGAGCACACCGGGAGGGCGAGGAGAGGTTTGACAACCAGTCTTCTTCCCAGAGGAGGTCAGGCGCGCAACAGGCAGGAAGCAGCTGTTTTTTCTTTCACTGACAAGACAAGAAGGAACAGGTTTGAAGTTAAGTCAGCAGAAGGCATTCAGTGCAGATGCCGGGAAGGACTCCCTGGCAGTGAAGGTCAGGATTATTACCCCTATTATTCCTGACACAAACTTTCGCCAAACATGACACACTTGTTTACCAGCATTTTCAGAGGTTGCTAGAGGAGGGTGTGTGATTGTCCCCCGCAAGGCTCCAAGATGAACCTGCAAATAGGCAGGAGCCTTAAAGGTGTCTGTCCCTTTTACCGCTTTATTTCGCTTCTGGGATTTTACCTTCAGGAAATAAGATGAAAAAGCAGTATATAAACAGTATAGAAAGTCCATTTTCATAAATGACCCCCAAATACATTCATAGCAGGGACAATGCCCGAAACCAAAAGGTTAGGTTACAAGCAGTGAATGGGGGACTACAGGTGATTTTCAAGGCCTTCCTGATGTATTCCTGTATTTCACATTTTTCGAAAGTGAGCCTGACATTTTTAATAACCAGTAAAATGAATCAAGAATGAATGAATGAATGAATGAATATGGCTCAGATAAGCATGGCTCTTTCATACCGGTGTAGGTGGCTCGTCTGGAAATGTAGGGATTGGCTCAGAGCCCACGGAGGTCTCTGATTTGATGATTCCTACTCAGTGCAAATATCCTCCATTTGAAGAGGCCCCAAGGACAGAGACACTGCCACAAATGGCCACACCGTACACCTGTCCTCACTAAGGTGGTCGCCGGTAGAGCCAGGCCCAGAGCAGTGGGCAAAACTCCAGGGGCTCACTCGGCACCAGCCTGCGAGGCAGCGCATAGAGAAGCACACTGGGTCCTGGGCTCAGAGTGAGATGGTCCTACCTTGCCAAGCAGGTGAATTCTGCATCAGGGTCAGAGTCACGAGCTCCTGTGTCTCCTGGGCCCCCGGGGTTGTTGTTTTCCTTTCTGGCTTTGCTCACCACCTGCCTGGAAACATTTTCTGAGAAGCCATTGGTGGTTCCCGGCCACGGGTTGGGGAGCTGTTGTTAAAGAATCCTCCCTTCTGATTGGTGTAGAACCCCTTAGGGACATGGAAATGGTGTAGTCCCTAGGGTGGGCACTGTCCTTCCCAGTTACCTAGCCTCTCCCCACTTGGAACCCTGACACCCGCCCTCTGGTAGTAGTGCCGGTTCCTTGCATGTCTAATTCTGTCTCTAATCATGTAATGTCTTGCAGGGCTGGCTGGGCAGACACCTGGCCCTGGACCAGCCCTGGAGAGCTGCTAAGCTTAGGTCAGTCGCACTGTGGGCTCCTTGTTATCCTTTAAAAATAACGTGTGCAGTTGATATGAGTTTACAGTGATGATGAGAGTGGCTTTGAGAAGGATTACAGTCACAACAGGGCAGTCTGGATGGTGTCAAAGGGGGAGTGGCATTTTCCCTCGTTGCTGTGGGCTGATGGTGGGTGAAGGAGCTGTGGGTCTTTCTAGCCCTCCTGGATGAATGTGGCTCAGCCTGAGATGTTCCCAGAGCTCTGGATTGCAGGTTGCTGGAGGGCTTCTGGGCTGTTCCAGATGAGCCCAGCATGGTCTTTCCAGGTCCGGAGAAGTTCTGGGATGAACTGGGACTGAGTAGAGTGGCTGTTGGTGGGAGTGGAGGAGTGCACTGCTTTGGGAGCTCTCTGCTTCCAGAAAAATGTGCTTGACTTTCATCCCTCATCCCTAGAAAACATAACCTCCCTCTCATAGTCTTTATAAACAGCACTTATCCTACAGCATCGGATACCCAAGAGAGCAGGCTATTAACACAGCCCTCGCAAGGCAGCAGGCAGGCAGGCCTAGAAATAATCCTGTTTCGTATGGATGCCTGTCTAGGGGAAACAACTACAAGTTGAATAATAAATATTTGATCTCAAACATTTTGAATATCTGAAAAATGACAACTTTAAAAAAATCCTCCAATGATTTCACAATGAGAACAAATCCACTATATTTCCAAAACTAATTTTACCCGAACAGCCTTGAGACATTGTCCATACAGTTACAAATAGGAAGTATGAATATAATAAGAAGCATTTTCATAAGCAAGCCAGAATTTTTAAGGCAATAGAACGTATGGTTAAAAGAACAGATTTCAGAGTTTGAACTTTAGCTCTGCCCCTTAATTATACGACCTTGGCCAAGTTACTTGAGCTCTCTGTTCCTCAACTTCCTCAATAGTACGGTGGGGTTAATAACAGCTTCTTAACAGTGTTGTTATGGTGACTAAGTTGGGGTAAGAGGCACCTGCCAGGAGCTCAATAAGCGTCACCTCATATCATCCTCACAGTCAGCTTGAAAAGATCACACTCATTCTAATGATGCTAATGATCACTTCCACCCCTGGAGCATCGTTAAATAGTGTCAGAATAAGACTATCAGGGTCTTGGTCAATTACGATGGCAGGGCTCAGCAACTCCCTGCAGTGGAAAAGATTGAAAATGAGTGAAAGTAGACGTTAGCTCTATTGTTTATCTAAGGGGCTTTGTGGTAACTCGAAATACTGGCAAGCAGGGAGGCTGCGCCTCTTCCGGGAAACATGCTGACCATTCACAGCACATGGGAGTGAATTAAACAGCTGCTCAGCTTGCCCTGGTCTCGTGGCTTTTACTGAGCTGTGGGACTCAAGTCAGGGTGTGCTCACCTGGCCCTCAGTCTTCAGAGGGTTCACTCTAGGAGCTTCTAAATGATCTGGACTAGCCCAGACAATCCCTCAGGCCAAGAACCCCAGGAGTAAGCACCAGAAATCCCATAAATTAACATAATTATTCTAACCTGAAGTGGGCGGCAACATGAATGGTAGAAAAACGCATGAGTTTGGGAGTCCCGAGATCCATGACCACCGAGCAGAGTTGTCCCACTGAGCACTACTTGAAGGTGCCAGGCTAGTGGGACAGGGGCTGAACTCGAGCCTGTGTGCCTGGACAGATGGCATTTTTCTAATTCTCTCTCCCTTTTCTTGAGCAGCCCAGCAGAGACCTGGGTTCTCATCCTGGTCTCACTCATGGGACTTCTCCCAAGGGCTTGTATTTGGGCCTGTATGTGATTTCCAGAGGAAAATCTTCCTACCTTAATATCCTTCTTTCTTTAGTATTATTAATCTACTATCTGCTTTTCACCCCCCTTTTTGGGGGGGGAGGGGGAGGGGAAGGAAACCCTGTTTGGTTTAACAGAGGGAATTTTGAAGTACTGTATTTCAAATGAAGCTGAGTGGGCACTCCCAGGTCCAGAGCTGCAGCTCCAAGCAAGTGTGTCTCAAAGGTTGGAGGAATGTGGTGGAGACATGAATGGGCCGAGTAGAGCCACAGTTGCTCAGTGACAAGTGGTGGGGCTAGGAGCTTATCTTTAGCTCTATTTTGGTCTCAGAGCCACACTCCTTACATGGTCAGAACAGTGGCCACAATTGTCTTAGGTGTTTCCTGTCATGGCTGTGGCACATTCCCAAGCTGGGACTGGTGTTACAGGGCTAAGACATGTAATTTATGTCTCAATGCTGGAGTGACTACTCTGAAACTTGCCAGGAGTGGAAGGAGACATTTTAGAGCCTGAAGACTCAAAATATCTCCACATTTACCTGAAGTTGTAGTGTCTCGGAACTGTAGAGTCAGAAGGGACCTCAGCCATCATCTAATCCCACCCCTTCTTATACAGATAAAAGAACTGTCCTGAGGGGCTGGCCTGGTGGCATAGTGGTTAAGTTCACACGCTCCCCTTCGGCAGCCTGGGGTTCACGGGTTCGGATCCCGGTGTGGACCTAGCACCACTCATCAAGCCATGCTGTGGCGGCATCCCACAGAAAATAGAGGAAGATTGCCACAGATGTTAACTCAGTGACAATCTTCCTCAAGCAAAAAGAGGGAGATTGGCAACAGGTGTTAGCTCAGGGCCAATCTTCCTCACCAAAAAAAAAAAAAAGAAATAAAAAGCAAACCTGTCCTGAGGTTAAATGGCTTCCCTAAGGTTGCATAGCTATTTTTTGCTGTTTTCTTTTGAGAGTTGAATGAAGCAGAGGCTTGGAGTATCCACTTACATACCTATTTCTTTGGAACAAAACAAAATAGAAACTTTCCAGTAGGGCTGAATATACCTAGATACAAATCATATTTCATTCATTCAATCATTCAAACTCTATTTCTCACGTGCCCATTATATGCCATCTTCTGCACACATGATGCTGGGAAATAGTGGTGAGCTAAACAGAGAAGGTTCTGCTCTCAGGAAGGTTTTTTTTTTTTTAAAGATTTTATTTTTTTTTCCTTTTTCTCCCCAAAGCCCCCCCGTACATGGTTGTATATTCTTCGTTGTGGGTCCTTCTAGTTGTGGTATGTGGGATGCTGCCTCAGCGTGGTTTGACGAGCAGTGCCATGTCCACGCCCAGGATTCGAACCAACGAAACACTGGGCCACCTGCAGCGGAGCGCGGGAACTTAACCACTCGGCCACGGGGCCAGCCCCTCTCAGGAAGGTTTTATTCTAGTAAAGTAGTTAGACAACAAAACAAGATCATTTCAGAGAGTAATAAGCGCCTGGGAAAAAGGTGAGCCACTGAAAATTTAGCGATTAAATACGATGGGATGATGCTATTGGCTGAGCCGGCTATCTACTCATGCTTAGTATAAGATCATCTAGTGTTGATTTGTTTCCCTGAAAAGGTACTCTTTGTAGTCATGTATCTTATTTTATCCTGTTGCCACTAAAATATAAGAGTGGCTAAAATTAGTCTGTCAATTTTAATATTTCTATGAAGGCAATAGCTAAATAATGGTTTTTAACTAAATATTAAAGGTTACCTACTCACTTCTAAGGAAACAACCAAATAATACTCGATTTTTTCTTTTCATCCGGATCTTATGACAGTGGTCATAAACAAACATTCTACCTGTCATTGTTTTAGCATTTCAATACAGGCAGAACCGTCTTCCTTTTATAAAATCACCCCTGATTGGTATATTGCATCCATACTGGGTTCTCCCTAGAGATGGAATGGATTTTATTTTCACTAAAGAATTACAGACAACTTTTATTTGGTTCTTCTAAGAAGCCAGTAAATATGACTGTCCTGACTGACCCAGGAGGAAGGTCATGTTGAGTCAGAGCCTTTGCATCACAATATGCCTGGATGCCAACACCTGGAGCATCTCTAATGGAAGTTACTTCACTTGCTAAACACGCTTACATGAGCGTGTATGCACACACACACTCACACACCACACAGGGGACACAGGAACCACAGACATCAAAAGGAAGAAAATGGAGAATATTTGAAAAGATAAATTTGAAAGTTCAAAAACTACGTATCCTGATTCAATTACTATCCAGGGAAGTGGGGGAGCAGGGAAGGATACAGCCTTGAACTGGGCTGAAAGATAGAAGCCTTTTTATCCGAAGAAGTGCAAACGTATGTTAAAATCACGGAGAAATCTTTGAGGTGAGGCAGTTTTTGTGGAGAGGAAAGAAAAATGGTTGCTCTCATGCTTTTGCCAGTGACAGTTGCCATTTAAAGTGTGCTGTCTCCAGACATTTTGACAATGCAGAAGTCCAGTTTTTCCCGTTCCATTTTTTAGGTGACTAGAAAGACACTGTTGAAAGCATTTCAGATCCACAGTTACAAAGGCACAGTGCGTACTGACATTCAGAGTCGTCACTCTCAGTAGTGAGGCGGCCTAGGAGAGCATTTTATTTTCTTTCACAGCATATACCTGTTCCCTAATTACCTGAGAGGGCGAGGGGATCCTCTGACTTCCACAGCACTTTGAAGGTCTCGTAGACAAGAAAGATCGAGGGGTGCCCATGTTAGTCTCTCCTGCATTGCTTCTACCTCAGAGACTATGAAAAAATAGGAGAATTTCAATATCATGGAGAATTCCTTATTTGCATCTGACATTATGTTAACCCAAACATCTTAAGTTAATTTCTAAAAGTTTGTAAGTACCGACTTCATAATTCCAAGGAAGAAGCATGCATTTTTCCTATTTCAGAAACAGATTTGTCTAACTCTTACCATATTTTGCATAGAATTATATTAAAAGCACATTAAGCAAGAGAAAAAAGAAATGAGGTTTTTTTGTTAGAAATTAGAAAATATAGTAATTTTTCTACCATTCTCCTGAGCAGTGGAAAATTATGGCAGGTTTTTAGATCTCATAATGCCTGGACATAGTAAGCACTTAGTGAATCTTGTTGAAAGGATGAACTAATGAATGTAATTCTGAAACAACCTGAGGTTTCTTGCCTTTAAAAGGCTGCTTTGAGTGTAGTAGATTTGTTAAAGGGTACATATTCAGTTCATAAGCAGTTCATATAAAATTGTGTGTGTGTGTGTGTGTGTGAGGAAGATTGGCCCTGAGCTAACATCTGTTGCCCATCTTCCCCTATTTTGTATATGGGATGCCACCACAGCATGGCTTGATGAGCGGTATGTAGGTCCATACCCAGCATCCAAACCTGTGAACCCTGGGCTGCCGAAGCCACTATAACCACTATACCATCATGCCAGCCCCTCACATAAATTTTTTTCAACTTACTTTAAAGTATGTCCCAGTTGGGCATGGTGGGAGTAGCAATGATCCGGGAGTTCAAAGATCTTGACTCTAGGCCAGGCACCAACAATATATGGCAGAAGGCTTGAAAAAGTGACTTCCCTCTGATGAGTTTCTGTTTCCACATGAGTGAAATGATTGGTTTGGAGCAGATTAGATTACTTCTGATAGTCCATGCAGCTTCAAAATTCCACAGATGAATAATTCTAATTAAGGCAAATTGGATCTAAATTTAATAAACACTGACATAGCACCTACTGTGTGCCAGGTAATATTATAAGTACTTTACACAGTACGTGGTCAAATAATAATAATAACTAAGCATATGCTATGCATGGGATAGCATTTCCTACACTGTAAAGTATAAGCCAATGAGAGTTGCTATTAAAATGACAGAAGTTTTATTAAAATTCAATATAGTATGAATCATCAAAAAACCAGAATAGAAATAAAAGAATACTTGGAATTGAAAATAATGTAAGAATGAAGTAGTGATTCTATTTAAACCATTAAATAAAATTCATCTCGCCGAAATGTGATCTAATCTTTATTTGACTTGAAAGAATAATCTAGCCATCACACTTGCACATCAGTCTCACTGCAAATAATTTGGCTTTTGTGAACTTGAATGTTCTCACACATATTGAATTATAGAGAAGAAAACTTTTATGAAATAAAGACATTCTACCAGTATCACATCTTAATGTAATATTCTTATAATGAAATATTCTTTATAATATGCTTCAAGTGCACAATTCATTTTAATAAAATAATCTAGAAACCAGTATGATCACACAAAGGCATATGTCAGGAATGCAGCGGGCACATGGTTGTCTGTAAGCTTAGAACAGAAAGTAATACAGTGAAGAGAAGTTTGATTGGGAGATACCAATAGGCTTCAATCCCTAGGCCTTGTAATCGTCCAAGTCTCGAGTTAAAGCCCTGGAAATGGATGGCAATTTGGCAAGCCCAGCAATTTCTACGTCTGGACATGGTGTGTGGGCCCTTGTCCTTCTCCTTGAAACTGCCGAGACTCCATGCATTTTCATCCCCTTTCAGCACCTCCTCTGCTGCTACTCGTCCTTTATGGCCACACTCCAGCACCGTTTCCTCTAAGAAGCTTGTTCTGAGCGAAACCACCTGCTCCCCTCGAATGTCCTCCACCCACACAAAGGGTTAAGTTCCCAACTTTATGCTTCTATAAAACCTGGTATAAATCTCTAACATATTTCAATTATTCAACCTACTAGGTTATGTTACATTATTGGCCCATAGTCTTTCTCATTCAGTGAACTTTGAGCTCTTTGAGAGCAGAACCTATGTTTAATTCATTGTTGGGTCCCCAGAGTCTTGCACAGTGCTTGACACAAATGATATTCTTAAGAATTGCTTGTTAAATGGACCAATGAATGAGTGAATGACAGCAATAACTAGTATTTACTATTAAAATGGTTTGAACCATTGGATGTCCTTCATGTGTTTAATTGGTTAGAAAATATGTTGGGAATTGACTGTGTTTCAAGGGAGGCACTGGAGTGAGGGATGTATTTCTTGCAAATTTGTGGAGTATCTTCATGATCAACAATTTGGTTTAGATCATCCTTTTTTCTTCCTTACTCTGAGAATAATAGAGAAATTGGGGGGAAAATCTATTCAACCGGTATTTACTGAACATCTGTTGTCCGAGGTGATGTGTATCCTAGGCAGACCCAGATTCTATCCTCAAAGAGACAATAGTTTAGATATTTAAGAAACTCCTATGAAGGAAGAAAGTGATACATGACATCAAAGAGACCAATGTTTCCTAAAATTAAAAAAAAATGTAACAAGGGTCATACAAAGGTCAGATTTGTCAGAGATAAATTGTCTGGATTCCCAAGAAGCCCCCACCAGATGGGCGAGCTAAATTGGACGATCAGGGCTCAAAACCTGCTCTCAGCTGTAAAGGCCCTGGACCCAGAGATGGTCAGATCTAAGGAGACTGGCATACATACACGCCAAGCTTAGTGGAGCTTGGAAACCCAAAAGGCTAATGACCAGGCGAACTGGAAAATTAGTTGTGATTTAAACATGGACTCAGAGTAAAGGGAGCTGGACAGTACTGGAGATGCTTCAGCCACACAGTGCACACGCACCAGCCTGACTTCCCATACAGGTTTTTCCTCCAGGAATCAAAGACCAGATCCAGTATTTCCTCTCTTAGACAGTATTGGATAAACAGAGGACCTGTGGATTCAGGTGTATACCATAAATGGTAACATTATGGGATTTCAGAGGCTAAAAGATGACATTTAATCATAGACATCAAGGAAAGCTTTATGGAAGAAGTGGTGTTTCAACAATGCCTTAAAGATTGCTTAGAGTTTGCGGGGGAGAATATTCTAAATAGAAGGGAGAGCATGAGCAAAGAAAGTGAGTGGTTCATTTTTGCTGGACATAGGGTATGTGATGGAGAATGGCAGAATATTATGGGGGGCTGGAAACAGATCATGGATGGGCTTGAGAGCCAGTTATGAGGTTTAATGTTATTCTTTGGGCAATAGGGAGTGATAACAGAGAAAAAGCACTGCACTCCAGGAAAATGAATTTGACTGTAGGGTGTGAGTTGGCTTGCAGGGAGAAATCCAGATGCAGAGGCCATTGGGAAGCTTCAGAATCTACATGGAGGACAAAACTCAAACAGCAGCAGTATAGGTAGAGCAGAGAGAGACCGAAGGGTACAGGAAGTACCATAGTTTTTTCCTTATACACACATACACACACACACATATACATACAAGCTCACTCCAAAGCAAAATATAAACCTATAAGCTATATAGCCAATATAACGAAACCTGTCCTAATTTCTATGAAACTCCCCGTTTATAAAAAAAACAGAATATTGAAAAATCATTGATCCATTTAGCCAATTTGCTTGATTTTGGATCGTCTAAGTATCGAATTTTATAAAAATGGGATTTTCAAAGCATCCACACGGTGGGTATCGATACCTAAGGGGTAGATTAAGGGGAAAAAAATATCCTATGTAGGTCAATTTTCTTGTCTCCAAAAATGTCCAGGTGATTTCTCCAAATAGATACTCTTTCAAGCACTTTCTAACGTTAGCTAACCCAACTAACAGGAATGCTGCAGAAAACAGAAGCAGGAACTTTGTGAGAAGTTTGATTACCTGTATGGCATCCTGGAGGAGAGGAAGAATGAAATGACCCGAGTCATTACCCGAACCCAAGAAGAGAAATTGGAACATGTCCGTGCTCTGATCAAAAAGTATTCTGAGCATTTGGAGAATGTATCAAAGTTGGTTGAGTCAGGAATCCAGTTCATGGATGAGCCGGAAATGGCCGTGTTTCTTCAGGTTAGTCTCCTTTTGGTACCAGAGGAAACTAATCAAGAAGGTGGAGAATTAGTTGTGATCACATTTTTGTTATTTTATGTACATCTCATTTGGATCTATTTTACCAACCAAAATATAAGCCTGTTATGTGCTTATTTCCCCCTCTGTTTAAAAAATTTCATGAGCATATATTTAAGGGACCATGACATTGCTTAAACATAGAGGGTTCTGGTATAAAACAGCAGTTGTCTACAGCATTTAGAAACTAAGCTATGAGATTTTCAGAGTCTGCAAAGGAAAGAACTAAGTCTCAATACCATCCTTGATGAAAAGAATTTAAGTAAGCCTGTCTTTTGTTTGCTTTCACAGAATGCCAAAACCCTATTACAAAAGTAAGTAATTTTCATTTTATGGAAAAATGCATGCTTTTCATTTTTACCCGAGGCTATCAGACTTTAAACAATAACAGAAAGTGGCAACTTGTCTTTGTTGCAGAATTTCTGAAGCATCGAAGGCATTTCAGATGGAGAAAATAGAACATGGTTATGAGAACATGAACCACTTCACAGTCAACCTCAATAGAGAAGAAAAAATAATACGCGAAATTGATTTTTACAGAGGTTTGTTATTCTTGTGACCATTTGGCCAAAATTGCAGGTGTGTGAAAGGTGCACAAGGGTTTAGTGGGAGGAAAGGGGGATTCAGAATCACCTCCAGAATGGATCTTGACAATTTTACAAGGATCACAATCCAATGTGAAGCTCTATGTCATTACAGAAACATATAGTTTATCAACAGTGTTTATTTAGTGCCTATTACAATGCCATTCTTGAGCATTTGATTCTTAGTAGTCAAATACTTAATCACTGATGGCAGTGATGCCGTCTCAACTTCGACCCTACACAAGGTGTTAGCCACAATGATGTAGTGTCATCCGGTGCAAGGTTAAAGATGAGGTAAAAATAAAACATGTCTGACATTTGGATAGATACTATAGCACATCCACTTAATCAAACTTTAGAGGGCAAGAACAATAATGAGTCACAGAATAAGTCACAACCTGGAAATAAAACTGAGTCTATGTGACCAGATGTACTCCATGAGTTACAAATGCATCCCTACCATTTGGCCCAGAAATCCCACTCCTGGAAATTTATCCTGGTGAAATAATTGAAAAGAGGAAAATAACCTTGGAGCTGACCAAAGCTTTGATTGTCTTGATTCATCCTATCCTATCTAGATGAGAGACTCCTCAGCTGTACCACTAATAATGCCATGAAGTTATATCAGTGTCCACAGATGTAACTTTAGAAGCAAATCTTCAGGATGGATCTTTTTTAAACAATTACTTAATATTGTCTGTCCTTAGTATTGCCTGAGGGAATATTAAGATCATGGGTTAGGAAAAGAGTCATGGCATTAATTGTGGCAAAAGTCGGTATTCACTGAACAAAGGAGGTAAGAAATTAAAACAAGACAAGGGTTTTGTATGTTTTCTGAGATAGAGGAGAGTTGTATTTCCATTTAACTTGACAGAGATAAATAAGTGACAATCCCAGCTCTCCAGGAGCTTGCAGATGTGACAGAGCATGATAAAAATGTGAACAGGCTCTGGGAGGTGGATGGATGGTTCACGGTGGTGGTGAGGACTGCACTCTGTATGGGGAGGGAGCAAGGACAGTGATGATTTGGTCCCCTTTACATTTGTCCTGCCCACATTTAACTAGAAGCACAGGCCCTAGCACAGCGTACTTGGGCGACCGTCAAGAGTCTGATGGAGAGGATTTCTCTAGCCCTAACCTTAACCTGGGCTATAAGTACTGGCCATTAATTGTTTTCATGGCTGCAGTGGTAATTATAATGATTTTAAAAATACATTACCTTACCAGAAGATGAAGAAGAAGAGGAAGAAGAAGAAGAAGGAGAGGGAGAAAGAGAAGGAGAACGAGAAGGAGAAGAGGTGGTAGAGGTGGAAAGGGTAGAAAATGTTGGAACAGAGTCGTCAGGAGCAGATGAAAGTCCGGAGAAAGGCTTGCAGCCCTCTCAGCTAGCCTCAGAGCTCCAGGCTGCCCCAGAGCCACTTCCGGTTTCCTCTCCAGAGCCACCTCCAGCCCTGCCACCTGCTGTGGAGGCCCCGGTGACACAGGTAACTGTTCCTGAGTTCCTTCCTACAGGACACACAGGTGCACCTCCTTGCTGAACAGCCTAAACAGTTTATTCTACCTTAAGAAAAAGATGACTGTGTGCCAGACATTTGGATGTGGAAGAGAAAGGTTTCAGGGCAGTCACAATGTCAGGGAGAAACGTCCTCTAGGTGATTCAGCAGGTTTGTTGTCGTAACTGGTTGTCATGATTTAGTTTAACAGGATTTTCCCAGCAATAACACCCTCAAATCTGAGACAAATTTGTCTGGAAATTGTGTGTGTGCGCAACACGTTAGTTCATAGAGGGCTGATATCATGAGGATTGTGTCTGTTCTGAATACAGAATAGGGTATAGGATGAGAAATAATATAGGGCAAGAAATAAAAATAATTTTACTTTCAGGTCTTTAAATTTTTGTAGCTAATAAAGCAAGTAAATGGAGAAGCCATGCTAGTTTGTGTCCCTGTTACTTACGCTGAAATACAACTAAGGCTTTCGTTTAGTGGGCAAACAAATGAAGCCTGGTTTTCTATGTATCTGTCATTTGATGAGATTATGTGTTGACAGAATTGTTTTAAAAATTTCTTAGGGAATTAGCTCATCCCAGATGCTATTCCTGGTTGGCTGACCTTACGTTTCTAAGATGTCACTGTCCAATTTTCATACCTTTGTGCTGACTCCATGACACCTTCAGCAGACAGCTTCCAACCTGTTGAGTTTGTGGGCAATGCAGGCTTGTCAAAAAGGAGCCCTGGTTTTGCACGTGCTTTCAAAGTGGATTGAAATTATCTACAGAAACGAAACCTCAGAGGGGACCTCTGAGATGGAATTATAATCTATTCTCTGTCTCCATAGGAAACCAGGCTGAAACTATTTATAGTTCCTAGGATCTTGAAATTCTGGGTATACCAATTGCCCTGAAATTGAAAGAGATGTGATCACTAAATGAGATTTGGATTTGATCAATAAGACCAATTTTTGGTTTTAGAAAAGAGGTTTTGGGGGGTCCACATATAATGTCAAAAATTAATTCTGGTCAATAGTTTGACCTTTCTCTTATATCTGATCTTTTATGAGCAACCTTTATTTTAGGCTTCTGCTGTCTGCCTGCCTAGGCTACCATCTAGTGAAAGACAAGCCCAGAAAAGAAGGGGCACACGCAGATGCCAAGACAGGGGGCGCTGCTGTCAGCATCCCTCCCTTAGCGCTGGCGGAGGGTGGGCCGGACTAGACACGCACTACGTCAGGCACTGCGCAGAGAGGTCACAGTTTCAAACCCAAAGGGAACTAAAATCAACTGCTTTTTTCTTCTTCTTCTTTTTTTTTTACTTTTAAATTTATCTGTCCTGATTAAGGGGGAGGTTGTGCCCACTGGCTCTCAGCAGACCACAGAGTCTAAAACTCCAGCCCCTGCAGCAACGGACACTGCGGATCCCTTGTTTTACCCTAGTTGGTATAAAGGCCAAACCCGGAAAGCTGCCACCAACCCACCTTCCACCCCAGAGAGCGAAGGTCTGGGGCACGTAGGGCCGCCAGGTTCTGAGCCTTCGAATGTGCAGAAAGCAGAAGTGGCAGAAGCCGCAGCCAGTGAGAGGGCAGCAGTGAGTGGTAAGGAAACTAGTTCACCTGCAGCTACTTCTCAGGTTAGTGTTGATGCTCTTGTGTCTGAATGCTTCCCCCTGCCGCCCAGGCTCCCGCTGGAGCCACAGCAAGAAAGAAGGGCTTCCGAAGGGGCAGAGAGAAACTGTGGCCTTGGGAGAAAACAGAAACACCTCACCCCCCAATGTTGCCTTGTTGTTTAAGCCTTATATTGGCTTGTTTTTTAAGCCTTATATAAAAGGAAAAAGAAAAAAATTCGACTTCACTCTGCTTGTGCGTGGTGAACTCACACCTGGCTTTCTGAGGGAGGGGGCGCAAGCAAGCTTAGCCCTTAGGCATGCCGTTGGAAGCTGCTTTGTCTGCAGTGACTGGCTGGTGTCCTGGTCCTCCTTTGCAATGGCCACTTGCCTCTGCTTGGCCTTTTCTGTGTCCTCCTTGGGCTTCCAAAGGCTACTCTTTTGTGTGGTTCCCAACAACCCCCAAGGAGCACTTTTGAATTGAGTTTTAAGTCTGCTCTGGAAAATAACCTCTGGTTCATAGATTCTGGAGGTGTACTGGCCACGGCTAGACAAAAATAGTCTTTTTTGACTGGATTAAACCAGTGCTTCCTGAGCATGTGCTCCTGAGAGCAGAAAAGCACAGGTTTTCCTCCATGGCATTTTTTTAAAGGGTCACTTACTATTTGTTTTTTCGTTTTATAATAAAAGTTTGAAGTCCACATCTTCTTCCTAACACTGGGTTAGATGTTTGCATGACTCAGAGATTCCACAGAAGAAATCTTCCCCAATTTCTTCACGAGGAAGAATGTTCATGGTTACTCCATACCTGTGAGCATTCTTAAATGATCTGTGGGTGTGAGTGTCGCCCAGACAAAGGGCTGGCAGAGAATTACTCTCTAGTTCTGTGCTCCTGGGTCATCAGGTGATTCTGAACAACAAACGGCATTTTTTCAAAAATCAGAAAATTGCTTATTATCTTGACTGTATCTGCTTAAGTGAACGTCAATTGCATAAGGTAATAAAAGAAAATGATTTTTGGAAAATTAAAAGTAGCATGCTTTTGTGCCATATATTTATTTTCACAGATGAAAAATGACAAAAATAAATGTTTGATGTGAGGAAACTTTTTGAGGTAGTTTTAAGGTTAAAAATGGATTAGAAAGTTTCCTAGAAACTTTATGGGAACTTTATTGCTAGAAAGCTTATGAAAATTCTTACACATTTGGTGGAAGTTGCGTGAGGAGGAGCTGTTTTCTGAAAACAGCAGTGAAATACCCCATCATAGGAGCACATCACAGGGCTCCAAACCAAAATGAAAAGTCCATCTAAATGATGCTGAAAAATGTCATTTGTGATAATATCAGTGAAGCTTTCTTCTTGTTTTCTCACAGGAGTTAGCAATCTGCCTAGCACTTTTGGCTTTTCTTATACTTCACTACATCTGGCGTCAGATTCAGTGCTTGATTTTTACTTTAATGGGTAGGAAATATTTTCTTTTCCCTTGACTAACATCTCATGTAGTTTCTTCCATAATGCTCTTCTTCTGGAAGCCCAGAGATGAATTTCTCCCCAACTTTGAGGTTTGCCATCTGAAAAGCACCAAATTCTTAGACAATACTCGTGGCCTCAAGCTCCCTACATGCAGTCACCTCAAGGCACCTTCTGAGGAGAATTGCTCCGTTATCTAATCCTGCATGTAGGGGACTCCTGACTCAGAAGAGTGACTCAGTGGGCAATTATTCAGTAATCCAGTAGGAGTAGACCCTTCAAAATAGCCACTGGGGAGGCTGATTTCAAAAGGTGTCCATAATTCTGTGAGGATTCACTGCTCTTAAAGTAGAGTGAGGAGCAGCAAAGGCCTTGTTCAGGATATGTGGGGTTTCCATAGATTAAGTAGCAGCATTTCGTCTGCTTACACCAGAGGTGCCCAGGAGGTGGCTAGATGACTCCTGTTGGGGATACTAGGCAATTCTTACACTAGTGGACACGTGGACTAGGTAACTTCTCAGTTCTCTTTGAGAGACTCTATAGTGTCTCTCCTAGGAAAGGAGGGCCCTGAGAGAGAGAGGCCCTGGGTGCAGCAACATCAAGGGGATTGTAGCCAGCTGAGTTCGGAATGAATAAAGAGCTGGAAGATCAATGTTTATCTACCACCAATAAGAATCAGAACCAAAGAAAAGTCACAAAGCCAACAAACAGCATATTTTTTTGAGACACATTTCTCATAGTCAAGCTTTTTCTTGATGGCTGTAATGAGTTTTGCTTAGGAAATAACATCTTACTCCTTTAATAGTTTTTTGAATATCATCAGTTTAATTAATAATATTTAAAGATTCAAACCCCATGTACTTTCGAGTAAATGACCCTGTTAGACCTGAGCTCCAGCTCACCGCCTATAGCTCAGAAGCAGTTCAGGGTGACTAGTGCTGAAAGGTCTCAGCTATTTCTGGCTCATTGACTTTTCCCTGGGTTGACATTGACTCTTCTGGAAGCTCCCATCATAGTTTCTTTCTGTCTCATTAGCTGTCTGCTCAGCAATGGCAATAGGATCTCCATGGGTCCCTGTCATGTCTGTAACTATGTATAAGTAGGACCTGCCCCTGATATCTAATAGCCAGAAACCTGTGCACCCTAGAATGTTCCAAGTGTCCTTATAGTCTGCTCAGGTGCATAACTCCTCCTTCTGTCATTATTTGTGGTGAAGAGTGGTGGGAGGAAGTTGTGACCATGGACTCAGTGGGGCAAATGGAGAAAGAGAAAACTCCGTGCTTTATTGGAATATCCTAATTGTGGATCTGAATAGTCTGAAGAGGTCAGTTTACATTCTGAGAATTCAGGTTTGGGGCTTTGTCAACACATATCCTTGTACTGCTTCTCTGAGGCTACAGAGGAGAGTCATGCTTCTTGTCTGCCATCTACAGAGCCCGTGTCATGTCCACTGACATTCACGTGCTGTCTGGTGAGATGAGGGTGAGGCAGGTGGGGGCGGGGTGGAGTAGGATGATTTGACCTTCAGTATTGCAAAGACCCTTGCTTGTGTAGTTCTCAGTGTTTGAGAGAGATCCTTTCATGTGGAGAAGGAAACCTGTTCATGACAGAGTACCTCTCTTTGATCCCTGAAAGGGGATATGGACAGATGGGTAGAGACCTCACCATAGTATCAGATTCCTGGCCTCTGAAATGTTTGCAGGCCCAGATCACCTTCACTACCTCAGAACCCAACTCACTAAGATTAATATTTGTGCAATGCAAGGTTAGCTTGTTGGAATTTCACACTTCATCATTAGTCTTTCTGTGAACACTTAGGATATGATACAAAAGTTCTCCTTGATTCACTGGTGGTCTTACTTCTCTTCACTAGATGATTCCGTATCAGGGAATGAGGTTGCCTTGGAAACTCCGAAGCACCTCAGGCTCACTTGCTGATCTGTAAACTCACCTCAGCCCCCATCAGCAGAACTGCAGGTCTTTTGAGAAGGCAGATGTTTCCAGGTGCTTTCCTCATAGCCATTCACACAGTGAAACCTGCCCTTGCTTTTACGGCCTGTGATTTCTGATGCCATTATGATCTCTACTTTATCAGGTACCTTCTCTCTTCACCTAATCATGTAGGTAGATTATATATTAGAAACTGGCGAAAACCAGATGTCAGCT
The DNA here is from genome assembly GCF_041296265.1 of Equus caballus. Lineage (NCBI taxonomy): Eukaryota > Metazoa > Chordata > Mammalia > Perissodactyla > Equidae > Equus > Equus caballus. Next base: position 19,005,764 of record NC_091692.1, on the reverse strand, counting down.
GTCTCCTCTAGTGGTGAACGGGGATTCTGCTTTTTGTGGATCAGAGGGGCCTTGCTGCCTTCCTCATCCTCATTCTCAAAGAAAAAATAATTTCTCAACAAGGTTTGGATTCAGCCCTATGGCAAATTTGGATCTCATAGAAGGCCCTGGTTCCATTCATCCTCCTGCTGGACACACTTTGAACCCTTTCACACCCCATTCCTCCCGGAAACCCCTGTGAAAGAGGTCACAGGTCACATTGTGCAAAGCCCTTCTACATGAACTGGTCGTTAGCTGCAAAATTGTCCTGTAAGTTTCCATCCTCCTGGGCCACGCCTTTTGTATGTTCAGTCAATTGCAAAGAGAGTTTAGTAGAAATAACACTTGGTCTACTTCATGTGTTAATTTTCAAATTTATTTTGAAAAAATTACACCACAACAACCTCAGAAGACAGCGCAATAATAAGGTGGGGAGGTGGACTCTGTCTGACAGGTCAACTGCCCTCGTAAGCAGTCTCTGTGAGCCTTGTCTCCTGGGCGTGCCTCATTGGGGCGATTTCCTGGTCCAGTCTGCTTCCATCCTCTGTTCTTCCTCTTCCTACACTATTTACATGCAAATACACCTGGATGTCAACACAGGGACTGCCCTGACCCCACAACCCCATGAACAATTGAAATAGATGCGGCAATTAGATTTTTCCAGAAGTGGGAGCAGCAACAATGAAAGCCCCTCCCTGTTCCCATTCCTCCCTTCCCAGTGAGGCTTAGTGGCCTTGTGTGGAAGAATTTGTCCAGACCAATTAATGGTAGCTGTTCAGGGAATAGGAATTTCCAGAGAAATGTCTCCCTATTTGATGATTAATTTGGCAGCTGCTCTGGCTGATACTTGAGCTGGACCAAGGCGGCTGCCTCAAGGTCAGAGAACGCCTCCCACACACACGCCCCAATGAGAGCCAATTGCCTTGGAGATAGGGAGTCTGGCATTAAAATTTCTGCAATTTCTGCCTCTATAAAGAACCAAAGCTCATATATTTCACCAGAGCATGAAGTTGTAATTGTAAGAGACCCTAAAAGCTTTACCATATCATAGCCACTTGTTGTTTCAAGAATAGACTATCCACTTTTCACATTCCATTCTTCAAGCCCGAAAATAGACCAAAAAGTTGGGTAGGAAGTCTGCTAAGGCCCAGGGCTCTGGAAAGATCAACGAAATTAGGAAAAAGGACTTAGGTGCCAGTGCTGCCACTTCTGCCTCTGCCTCTGGGCGTTTGGTTTCTTTGAGCCTCAGTTTTCTCACCGGGAAAGTGAAGCAACTACTCAATGAAAAGATTCATCTATTTACACAACATTGGAGAGTGAAAAATCTAGTACTAAGAATTTTATAAATTGTTTCAGGATGTTTTCATTGGGAGGGTTACTTAGGCCTGACACAAATCGTTCTAAGTCAGAATAATAATGATAGATTCTCAGTGAAATATAGATGGCCCATTGCATTTCTCAAAATATATTTCTTGCCTTGTAGCTCTTATATAAATCTCATTTCCCTAACAGTTTTCCAAATCCCTCCCTGGGCACCCATTTAGCTGAATTTACCCAGCTGCTATTACCCCTTTAGATGCTATACACTCCACAAAATCCATGATGGCTCAACTCTGAAGTCCACCTAAAGGTACTTATAGACCTCATTGCCCAGTTGAGCAAAGACTTCGAATGCACACAGTAGAGGCAGTCACAGAATATTAGATAAATGAAGAGATGAAAGAGACGTGATTTTAAAAATTTACCCATTTTAAACATAAGGTTCAGTAGGTTTTGACAGTTATGTAGCATTGTATAGCCACTACCATAATTAACATACAGAATATTTCTATCACTCCAGAAGTTCCCTCATGTGCCTTTGCTGTTAATGCTCTCCTTACATCTCAGCTGGTGTTTTGCTTGTCATTACAGTTTTGCCAGTTCTAGAAGGTCGTTTAAATTAAAATATACAGTATGCAGACTTTTGTGACTGGCTTCTTTCACTTAGCGTAATGCTTTTGAGATTCATCCATTTTGTTGCATGTATCAGTAGCTCATTTCTTTTTATTCCTGACTAGTATTCCCTTTTATGGATATATCACAATTTATTCATCACTTGATGGATGGTTGTGTTATTAGCAGTTTTGGCTGTTGTAAATAAAGCTGTTGTAAACATTCACATACAGGTCTTTGTGTGGATGTTTGTTTTCATTTCTTTCGAGTAAATATTTAGGAGTAGAATTGCTGGATTGTATGGTAAGTTTCTGGTTAACTTAATAAGAAACTGTCAAACTTTTCCATAATGGCTATTCAATTTTGTGTTTCCACCAGCCGTGTAAGAGCGTTCTAGTTACTCCACATCCTAGCCAGAACTTAGTATTATGTCAATCTTTTACATTTTAACCATTCTAATGGATGTATATGGTATCTTCTTGTAGTTTTAATTTGCATTTTCTGGATGACTAATGATGTTTAGCATCTTTTCATGTGCTTCTTAGTCATTTTTATATTTTATTTGTTGAAGTATCTGTTTACATATTTTACCCACTTTTTATTGGGTTTTCTTCTTAGAGAGTTGTAAAACTTCTTTATGTATTTTGGATAAATGCCTTTATCAGACATGTTTTGCAAATATTTTCTCCCAGTCTGTGGCTTGCCTTTTCATTTTCTTTTTTTTTTTTTTTTAAGATTGACACCTGGGCTAACAACTGTTGCCAATCTTCCTGTTTTTTTTTTTTTTTCTGCTTTATTGCCCAAACCGCACCGCCCCCCCCCCCCCCCCCCCCCCCCCGGTACATAGTTATATATCTTAGTTGCAGGTCGTTCTAGTTGTGGGATGTGGGACGCTGCTGCCTCAACGTGGCCTGACGAGTGGTGCCATGTCCACGCCCAGGATCCGAACCCTGGGCCGCTGCAGCGGACCACGTGAACTTAACCACTCGGCCACGGGGCCGGCCCCTCATTTTCTTAACAGTGTATTTTGAAGACCAAACATTTTCAGTTTTGATAAAGTCCAATTTATCATTTTTTCCTTTACAATTTGTGCTTTTTGTGTTCCATTTAAGAAATCTTTGCTTAACTCGAAGTCACAAAGATTTTCTCCCATGTTTTCTTCTGGAATTTTTATAGTTTAAGTTCTTAAATTAGATCTAAGATCATTTTAAGTTAATTTTTGTATAAATGAGATATGGATCAAGGTTTTGTTTTCTGTTTGTTTTCCATATAGGTTTTCATTTGTTCCAGCACTGTTTGTTGAAAAAACTATCCTTTCCCTCAGAGAATTGCCTTGATGACTTTGTAGAAATTCAAATGATCATATACATGTGGGTCTACTTCTGGACTCCATTTTGTACCATTGGTCTGTGTGTTTGTCCCTCTACCCTCTACCACACTGTCTTGATTATTATAGCTTTATAGAAGTCTCCAAATCAGGTAATGCAAGTCCTCTACTTTATTTGTTTTATTTGACTTTATTGCTTTTTTCTATTTTTTATCTATTTTCTATTTCATTCATTTCTGTTCTTTATTATTTTCATTCTTATGTTTACTTTGTGTTTAATTTTCTCTTCTCTTTCTAGTTTCTTAGGGTGAAAGCTTGGATTATTGATTTGAAATCTTTCTTATTTTCTTATATAAGCATTTAAAACTATAAGTTTTCTCCTAATCACTGCTTTAGCTGTATCCCACAAGATTTGATGTGTTGTATTTTCATTTTCATTTCATTCAAAATATTTTCTAATTTACCTTGTGGTTTCTTCTTTGAGGTTATTTAGATGAGTAGTGTTTAATTTCTAGATACTTGGAGATTTGTTCTATCTGATTTCTGGTTTGATTCTGTTATGGAAAGAGCATACTCCTTATATGATTCCAGTCCTTTTAAGTTTATTCAGATTTGTTTTATGGCCCAAAATATGATCTAACTTGGTGAATGTTCACTGTGCAATCGAAACCATTGTATTTTCTGTTGCTGTTGAGTGGAGTGTTCTATAAATGTCAATTAGTTCAGTTGATTGATAGTGTTGTTCACGTCTACTGCATCCTTACTGATTTTCTTGTTTTATCAATTACTGAGAGAGGAATTTTGAGGTCTCTGATTATACTTGTGGATTTGTCTATTAATCCTTTGCAGTTTTATCCGTTTTGCCTCATGTATTTTGGAACTCTGTTTAGGTGCATTCACATTTAGCATTATTATATTAAAGAATTTATCTCAAGATAAGTGTTGAAAAAATAACTTGTTTTCTATGTCTCCTCTTTTTGTGTCTGCCTGCTTGAATGGATATAGAGAGGGTCCTCACTCACATGTACTATCTTTTGAGGTAGCTTAGAAAAGATAGGGGGCAGATGAGGAGGGGCCTGGAGGAGGAAGGTGCTGACACTCCCCAAGGCATTCCAAATGGCTGGCCATGGGAAAGCCTCATGGCCTAAATCCAACACACCTGTCTCCCCCTCCTCCCCCAGCCATGCACAGGGCTTGCATAGCAAGCGCCAGGATGGCTGAGGTGCCGGATGCTTTTAAGTGACTAGGCTGAACTTTATGATCTTATGATTAGTTGTCACTGGTCTATGGGGCCCTATTTTTAGTTTTGATGTAAATTACTTTATGATCTAATATCTCTATACATTTTCATGACACATTTATGCCTTAGTTCACTCCTGTCCTATCTAAACCAGTTTCCACAGAACTGCAGAGGCCACCCTATCATAGGTCAGGGATTTCCAGCACTGGGCTTGTCCTCTTGGCTGAGAAGGTCCAAGGTTCCCAACCCAAGTGTTGACAAAAAGGTGCAGATGGTCTCTTCTCCTGTCCCAAGTGTTCCCAGATCCTTCCTATTTAGCATATCATGAGCTCAGAGACAAAACTCAGGAACAATGTGGGTCACCCACACCTTTGAGCTCTTCACTCTAAAATAGCAGAAGGAATATGTGGAGGTCAAGGCCAGTGCAGAAAGTGTCACCAAGGAAAACCAGCCCATGGCCACCTTAGTCCTCAAGCCAGGCTCTATAAATGTTGTCTTTACCCATTTTGCCCTTCCCCCTCCCCCCTTCCCTTCTGATAACCACCAATCTGTTCTCTGTGTCTATGTGTTTGTTTGTTGTTATTGTTTTTTATTTTCCATGTATGAACGAAGTCATATGGTATTTGGTGTTCTCCATCTGACTTATTTCGCATGACATAATACCCTCAAGGTCTACCCATGTTGTTGCAAATGGCAAAATTTTCATCTTTTTTATGTCTAAGTAGTATTCTACTGTATATATATATACACCCAGTTTTCTTTATCCATTCATCCATCAGTGGGCACTTAAGTTGTTTCTGAGTCTTGGCTGTTGTGAATAATGCTGCGGTGAACATAGAGTTGCATATATCTTTTTGATTTAGTGTTTTTGTGTTCTTTGATTTAGTGTTTTTGTGTTCTTTGGATACATATCTAGATGTAGAATAGCTGGATCATATGGTATTTCTATTTTTAATTTTTTGGGAGATCTCCATACTGTTTTCCATAGTGGCTGCACCGATTTACATTCCCACCAGCAGTGCACCAGGGTTCTCTTTACTCCACATACTTGCTGACACTATTTTTTATCTTTTTAATAATAGCTTTTCTGACAGGCATGAGGTGATATCTCATTGTGGTTTTGATTTGCATTTCCCTAACAATTTAGTAATTATGAACATCTTTTCATGTCCCTGTTGTCCATCTGTATATCTTCTTTGGAAAAATGTTTATTCAGATCCTCTGCCCATTTTTCAATCAGGCTGTTTGTTGTTGAGTTGCATATGTTCTAGCAAAAAGAGAAATCAAGAATACAATCCCATTTACAATCACAACAAAAAGAATAAAATACCTAGGAATAAATTTAACCAAGGAAGTAAGAGACCTGTACACTGAAAACTATAAGACATTGTTGAAAGAAATCAAAGAAGACACAAAGATAGTCCATGCTCATGGATTGGAAGAACAAACATGGTTAAAATGTCCATACTACCTAAAGCAATAATATAATGCAATCCCTATCAAAGTCCAAATGACATTTTTCACAGAAATAGAACAAAGAATCATAACATTTATAGGGAACAAAAAAAGACCCCGAATAGCCAAAGCAATCTGAGAAAAAAGAACAAAGCTGGAGGCATCACAGTCTCTGATTTCAAAGTATACTACAAAGCTATAGTAATCAAAACAGCATGATGCTGGCAGAAAAGCAGACACACAGATCAGTGGAACAGAATCGAGAGCCAGAAATAAACCCACAACAGTATGGACAGCTAATTTTTGACAAAGGAACCAAGAACATACAATGGAGAAAGGAAGGTCTCTTCCATAAATGGTGTTGGGAAAACTGGACAGCCACATGCCAAAGAATGAAAGTAGACCATTATCTTACACCATATACAAAGATTAACTCAAAATGTATTAAAGATTTGAATGTAAGACCTGAAACGGTAAAACACCTAGAAGAAAACATAGGCAGTACACTCTTTGACATCGATTTTAGCAGTATCTTTTTGGAAGTGTCTCCTGAGACAGGGGAAACAAAAGAAAAAATAAACAAATGGGACGACGTAAGACTAAAAAGCTTCTACACAGCAAAGAAAACCATCAACAAAATGTAAAGACAACTCACCAAATGGGAAAAGATATTTGTAAATCATATATCTGATAAGGGGTTAATATTCAAAATATATAAAGAACTCATACAACTCAACAACAACAACAAATTCCTATTTTCTGAAACTAGGATGAACAATAGGCCAAAGTTCCAATGAGAAGCAGCCAAGTGGAGCCCTGGGTCTCCACAAGTTGTCACATGCAAAAAGATGAAATTATTTTCATGCAAATGACCTGTGAGACCAAACCATTCACTCGGATTTCAAGGGTAAATATCAACTCCAGCTGCCACCAGAGACCAAGAGGTGAGAGATGCCTGTGGCTAGAAGGCTGGAATGCTTCTTTTCTGAGTTAGATTAATTTCACAAGGTGTTATAGAGCATTTAAAAAAATAAAGCAGGAAACGAGGAACATGATTTCCCATGAGTGTGACCATAGGTCTCATGTTCTTTGAAATAATCTATTTAATTTTCCAAAACAAACTGAAATGAATGAAAATTTACCGTTATTCTCTAAATTTAACTGAGGGATTCAGGGTGTCAAATTATTTTCAAACAGAAATCCCTGTGAGAGCGATTACTTGTGTTTTTGCAGATTGGGAGATTCAAGTTTACAAATTGCTGACGTGCCAGATGCCCTGACTGTGCTGGACTTGCAACTTGGTAAAAATACGGACAAAACTCATCAGTGCTCAGGACTGGGCTGCATGTACTGCATGACATTGTCCAGGACTTAATAATCCTGGAAATTATAAGAAGTTATGATAATGAGATGCAGGCATTTTTATGTTAAAAAAAATTGTAAGAGAGAGTAAGATTTTTCTTAAACAAGTTTTAATGAGGCCATTATATTAACATTATTAATACTTTTTCATTTGTATCCTACAACTGCAATTTTCTTTTTCTGGGCTTTTTTTCTTGCTGGGAAAGTGACATCCTAATAACTGGCAATTTTCGAGGCCTTTCTAGAGGACCAAAAAATATCTATACTAAAGCTATAGACTACATTTTTCAGGATCAAATAGCATCTTTAGTAAATGTCACTTTAATAGGAAGCTAAAATGGATGTATCCACTTTGAAAAGGGAAATATAGTGTAAATTGTGTGTGAGCACTGTAATGAATTCATTTCTCCTGGCAACCTGTGCCTAGAGCTGTACAGTTCCATGAAATCAGTAATGGGGGCACCAGGGAGAGCTCTCTGAGGGAGCAGTTATGACACAGCAAGTTGAGTTTTGCTTTCTGTGTTTTTAAATTGTTTCTTGTTCTGATTTAATCTAAGACTCTTGTTAGTGTTGTACATCCTGTGGATTTTTTCTGTCTTTATTTATGTATCTCAGTAATGTCCAGGAAATGCCTTTTCCCCCACTCCAGCCCACAAAGCAAAGAATTAATCCACCCTCATGTTAATGCATCTAAAAAACCAATGCCACGTGGCAATGGGTGTAACTAATGTGTGTACTTCGCCTTGTCGTTTACAAAGTCTTTCGTAGAGATTCTCATTTAAAACTCGCAACAACCCTGTATGGTAGGAATTGTTAAACCTCCTCGTTTTATAGTGGAGGATCATAGAGCATGAGTGATTTGCTCAAGAGCAGAGAGCAGCTGGGAGCTTTGTGCCGAGTGCTCCCTTGTCCACCAAGTCAGAGTGTGTGTGTGCAGTGTATAAGGGAGGCCATGCCGGCATCCAGGAAAAGTCCAGGAAAAGTGAGTGAATTGCCACTTTACCTGGGTTGATGTGACCGAAGCAAAAATAGTGTGACCAAGGGCTCCTCTGCTTTGAATCACCACTCATGACGCAGGCACAGCCTCACAGCGCACAGAGGTCGTGTCTAGGCCTCCACTGCTTGCAGACGTGGCTGTCCATTGCAAATGAGAGCACTCCAATCCTTTAGTTGCAGTCCAGGCTGCTGACCAACCTGCTTCTTTCAATCTATCTGACTTCCAGAGATAGCGTCAGCCTATCCCCCGAGTCTCATGTGTTTACCAGCACGAGCTGCCCCTTTTCTCTCTGGATTTGCGGTTACTATTAACAACTCAGCACTTTCTCCTTAGAGTTGCTTTGAGCAAATTCCTCAGCCTTCCTGAGTCTGAGTATTCTCAGCTATAAATTGGGCATGGTAATACTGTTGACCTCCCATGGCTCTGGAGGAGAACCCATTTGGACTATTTGCCTAACACAGGGCAAAGAAGCCCTTATCTCTGAGGATTAATGATCTAATTAGCAGTTCTTTGTAACTCACTTCTTTAGAATGGGTGCGGCCATACACACTCTGTACTGGACACAGAATCCTCAGGTCCATATCTGAGAAGAAGGCTGGCTTTACGTTTTTGCCAGGCTGTGATATCAGTGTTTTTAGCTTCTCCTTCCTGCTCCTCACCTGACCCCATCAATTCCTAGACACCATGTTTAAAACAAACCAAACAGCATACACCCTGCGTCTTCCTCCAGGTTGACAAAAAGTGAGCGAACTTAGTTTCTTCTTGCTTCCGAGGCCTGAGGAATTTACTGTGCTTTCTGATCTTCCCTTAGCAAGAAGGAAGCAGTTCATGGCAACGAGGCCCCCAAATCCCCTCCCTCCATCCGTCCCTTCCATCCTCAGTGTGTACAGCTGTAAATCCTCCCAAGAAAAAACGCTTCTCAGTGAGGGTGTTCCTTCCGGAGCTCTTTTCGGGGGGACCTGTTTCCTTCTTCCTGTAGCATTCATGGAGAGCATGCTGCATTTTCACAGCCCTGTGCTTTGTTTCTAACATCTTGCTTGTTCTGCCACCACGCAGAAATGTCTGCATTCTTGTGAAAAAAATGCCCACGATGGCAGACCTGCCCAACAGAGTTTCTGGGCTTTGACCCTTGGCTGTGTGTCACAGGCCGCACCTCAGTTCCTTCTCAGGCATCAATGACTAGCCTCGGTTCTTGGCTGTACTCTCTTTTCCAGACTGGAATCCATAAAGCTTACGCTATCCAAAGGCCTGAGGTTCAGGAATGCTAAGTAGGGGAGTAGGTCATGCTTGCGTTTAGTCTTTCTGAGTAAACATTCTAAACATGACCTCAGCATTCCTACTTACACCTGTTTCCCGTATCTGGCTTTGATTCTCCGACCCAGCCTAGCAGGGGCAAGATAGATATGGGGCATTTTCCCACTCAGCAGCCTCAAGTCTAGCCTTACCCCTCCTATCCACATTCTTTTAAGGCAAATGGATTTTATTATAAATGGGCAAGGGTTCTTTTGCTTTGGCCTAGAAGGACTGGCATTTAACGTGCAGTAGTAACCAGATCCTTCTGTCAGGTTGCATTTGTGATTGGCATTCACAGTGGCAGAGAAGAGATGGAGTCCTGGACACAAATTTCCTCACCGCCCCCAATATCCCATTCAGTGGCCTTGCATAGTGGCTAACATGTCCACAACAGTCATCCCTCAGGATAAGGCTCGGACATTTCTAGGTAAAACGCTCTCTCGCAGGGGTGTACATTAAGCCATTATCATCTATTAGTGTCTGAGTGGCAATTCAGTTTATCAGTTCAATTACTATCACTTGGATAAGCCTGAAGGAATGGAACACAAGACAGTACATTTTAATGGATCAGGATCATGGGTCATGTAGAGAATGATCATTTGGGTAAGGGCTGAGGCTGGCACCTTGTGGAAGCCCTGGGAAGCCTAGAGGCAGCCAGAGGGCACTCCCTGGGTACTGATCAAAATGACCGGGCAGAGCTCCCTCTTTACTTTGGGCCAGCTGAAAAAGTAATTTCCCTCCTGAGTGTGGCTACCCAGACCTGTGCCCGAGTGAGTATCGGGAAAGCACCCGTTTAGTTTTGTTCATTCAGTGAATCATGTGGTGCAAGATGCATTTAGGTAAAGGGGCTACTTGTATTGTCCCCAAGCCAGAACAAGACCCTGTTCACCCATCTGCACCCAGTTGTATCCCCTGTACTAAGTGCCCAGAGACACGTCTGGCCTCAGTTGAACACTGAAGGCAGTTTCATGCTTTGATTGTCAAGAATCTTGCCACAAGAAGTATGTTGGCTTTTTTTTCAATTTATCACATTTAGCACAAAAATCAAGCCAAAGACTCCATTTAGAATTTTACTCTCTTTTCTTTGACGTTTTCCTACTAAAAGCTAGCCTTCTGTTAAGAGCAACAAGCTTGTGTGCCTTTAGAGACCAAGAAGGTAACATTAATGAAAAAGCAGGCCAGGTAAAAGAGAAGTGTTGACGGAAGCATAAATACATGCCATAGGTTGCCTTCCTCTTGACTCTACTCTGTGCACAGCAACTGTACGGGTACAGTCATAAATGGCCACTGCAGCCAGCCCTGCAGCAGAGGAGGTGAAAGGGGACAGTGGGCACTGCCGAGAGAGAAGGTGAACCCAGTCCGAAGGGGCCGCTCTCCATGCAGGTTCTGGGTTCCTAAGTTTCTGCTTTGTCAAGAGAACTTGCAAATCCAAATTTTAATGTGAAGTCTTCTAATTTTTAAAACAATTTTTAATTGTGGTAAAGAACGCATAACATAAAAATTACCATCTTAACCCTTTCTAAGTGTACGGTTCAGTGGTAAGTGTATTCCCATTGTTGTGCAGCCCATCTCCAGAACTTATTCATCTTGCAAAATTGAAACTCTAAATTCATTAAACAACAGCTTCCCATTGCCCTCTACTCCTGGCCCCTGGCAACCACCTTTCTCCTTTCTGTTTCTATTAATTTGACAACTCCAGATACCTCATAAAAGTGGCATCATAGAGTATTAATCTTTTCCTAATTGGTTTATTTCACTTAACATAATGTCCTCAAGGTTCATCCATGATGTAGCAAGTGTCAGAATTTCCTTCCTCTTTAAGGCTGAATAATATTCCATGATATGTATACACCACACTTTATCTTTTCATCCATTGATGGACGCTTGGGTTGCTTCCACCTCTTAGCTATTGTGAATAGTGCTGCTATAAACATAGGTGTGCAAATATCTGTGTAACCCCCTGCCTTCAATTCTTTTGGGTTTATTCCCCAAAGTGGAATTGCTGGATCATATGGTAATTCTATGTTTAATTTTTTGAGGAACCACCATACTGTTTTCCGCAGCAAGTACACCATTCCCACCAACAGTGTACAAGAGTTTCTATTTCTCCACATTCTTGCTGCTGACTTTTTTTTTTTTTTTTTTTCTGGGAAAGATTCTCTCTGAGCTAACATCTGTTCTCAGTCTTCCTCTCTGTCTTTTTTTTCCCCTCCCCAAAGCCCCACTATAAATAGTTGTATATTTTAGTTGTAAGTCTTTCTAGTTCTTCTGTGTGAGCCACCACCACAGCATGGCTACTGACAGACGAGTGGTGTGGTTCTGCACCAGGAACCAAACCCAGGCCACCAAAGCAGAGCATGCTGAACTTTAACCACTAGGCCATCAGGGCTGACTCTGCTCCTGACTTTTTAATGTTTGCAGCTAATTCAAGTGTTTTTCAAAATGCCATGCAGCCACACATTCAGGCCAAGCAGACATTGTCCACAACCTGGAACTGTCCTGCACACAGAGACACATGTCCACAAGCCTCTGGCAGAATGCTTGCTCCTTAATCCCCATCAACAAGAAATGGTCCTAGACGACATAACTTGTCGAGGATGATGCCCGCACATCACACAGCTCTGGATGGAAGCAGCTCTCACCACCCTGCTCTTCTGTGCAGTGAAACAATACCCTAGTTCCATAATCCAACATTAATTTTTTTCCTCTCAAAGGACATTTGGTAGTAACAGGAAAGAAATCAAAGAAAAATAAACAATTTTGTATTTCTGAGTGAGTCTGGCTCATGAATACCCAGAATTTCTGGTCAGGTTCATCTGAAAAAAATAGTCCTTTCTCTAAGCAAAGGTGTATCATCCCTTCTGCTGGCCTTTTGTGGATCTTGACCAAATTGAGTGTCACAATTGAGGGAGAGGAAAAATGCTGCCTCCCTATTCCATGTTTTGATTTTATTTTATGACTAAAACTCATATTTCTCAAATTCTCTGAAACCTCATGGTGAGAGAGGAGCGTTAAATGATGGTTGTAAATTTGCTCATTTGTTTTGTCAACCGAGGAAAATATGTAAAATATAGAAATAAATAACAATCCTTTCTTCATCTTTTTATACCCCTCAAACTAAACTGGAATGCAGGACAAACTCAAAAGCAGGCAGAGGAGATCAGTGCTGATCATTTTCTGTCCTTTGTTCAGCTTCATGAGACATTATTATTTCCAAGAAATAGCACTTCCTGTAAGGAGAAGAGCCAGCATGAGGGAAACTACTTAAAGGAACTCATATATATAGTTCCATCTGGGAAGGGCTGTAGGAGAAATGCCTGCTGATGATATAATGGGCTGTGCTTATAGAAGGAAATTTCTAAATCTTTAATTCATTCTTCCGTTATGAGAGAGCTGTATATAAAGTTGGGCCACTTGGAGATGCACTGGACAGGAACGTGGATGACCATGATTACAACATGCCAAAGGAATTTGATCATATATATGGGGTCCAATTCTGGAAAGACGAGCATTGCAAATACAATTGTCTTTCCTTACTGAGGGTCGTTGCCATTGTATATAGTTCCTCATAAACAGTCACCAGGTGATTCTGCCTGACAGAGGAGCCTCTTCATGGAGAAAGGAAGGAAGGGAGGGAGGGAGGAAATGAAGCACTTAATATACGTGAGGTATGTGCAAAGTGCTTTAGGCATATTACTTTTTTATTCATCCTCCCAACAACCTTGTGAAATAGGGTCTTATCTCTATTTTACAAAAGAAAACTAAGGCTCACAGAGGTTAAGTGACTTGTCCGAGTCATACAGCTAGTAAGTGGTTAGTCTGGGATTCAAAACCAGGCTAAGCCTCTGCATAAAACTTCCTTGCTGAGATGGTTGGTGGCTCAGGAGACATTGTAATCACCTAAAGAGGCTCAGGATAATCTCTGCTCTGGGCCCCCACTCTCGCACTGGCCTTTCTTCTCTGAAAGAGACCATTGGTCCACATCATTTGGAGCAAAATCTAACAACTGAGTGAAAACATGGGGGGTGTAAAAGGAGCAAACCCAAACTATTTCATACCAAGTTTTGAAAGCTGTAGGGTATTAACAGCTAAAACATTTTGAATGGAAGATAGTTTTTAATCTCGCATACAGAAAAGCACAAAAATATAGACAGACTCCAAAAGCAGTCCCAAATGGTTTGTTAGCCACAAGCAGTTTCACAAAGATTATATCCTGCTGTAGAAAACACCTGACCCAATTAGATTCACCCTTTAGATATTTCAGAACAACTGTCATGGAAGTTTCCTCTAGACTAGGAATTCCCTTCAAGGAAAAGAGACTTCAGAATGGACCCTGGTGGTCTGTTCATCTAGGCAGGATTCAATATTCACTCACATAGGATGGTTAGAAAAAAGGACTTTACGCATCAATGATATGCCCAGATCACTTGGGATTGTTTTAGGATATGTGAGAGTAGGGTGACTATGAGGGGACGAGAAGAGTTTGACGTGCGCCAATAGGCACAGGATTCTGTGAGGATGACATGGATTCCACCTCAACTCCCAGGACACTGAGGTGACTAACCCATTACCAACGGAATCTACTAACAGCCTTTTTAAAAAGCCCCGTTGCACTTGATGTCTCAACTCTTCCTTCGTGCCTCAGTTTGATCCTCCTGAGGCTAATATGAGTTCATGGCCCTTCTTAACTTTCTATCAGTGAGCAACATGGAAGTGGGAGGGACAGTCCCAAAGCCATAAGGACTTGGGATAATTTTACTGAATTTGAAACATTACCCCCAAACATATATTTAGGGTAAAATCTGGTAAAGTGCAGGACAAACACTCATTTTTTCACTTGAAACTATTTTAAGTGGCAAGAAAGCAACATACTTACCAATGTTCTGCTTCGCCTCTGCCAAGTATTGTCCATTCATACAGCAGCTTCCTGAAATTACCGGGCTTCTGAGCTGAATGCACGTGTCTACCTCATTGCTTTGATATCAGTGGCCTCCTAATCCAGTGGGATAATTTTCCAGTGAAGTCATCAGAATATATTAGCCTGTCTTTGTAGTTCTCCTGGGAAGAGCTGTGTTTGTCATGGTGCCTTTAAATGTAAGGAGTTTGAGTTTATACCTCAAATTGCATTTCAGCAAGACTTCTTTGTGATTGTCCCTCATTGCATTGTTATCAGTTTTTAAACTCGAAACAACATAAATTTCACTTATGAGATTAAATTGATCAATTATTTCAAAATCACAATTTGTATCTGTCTGGTATCTATAAAAGATAGACATCTTTTATAGAGATATCTATATAAAAGATAGATAGATACCTCTTTTGAAATATTGATGTTATTAGATTTTATTGCTTAGAGAAAAAAGTCCTTTCATTCATGATTTTCTCAAAATTAAGCCTGCAGTTTTGCAAAATTATTATGTATATATATGTATATATTTACATCCTGATAGAAATTCTTACTTTAGCAGTGAAGAGATTATAATAATATGCCCTGGGATGTCATATGATGTAGCAATGTCATTTAAATTACGGTTTTATTTATTCCACAGACTTTTCTAAACCAAAGTTCCTGTTAGTTTCAATGTGCTTTTCATCTCAGTAAATCATGTACAAGTGGATTTTTTTAAAGTTTGGAATAGCCTGGTCTCTTTCCCAAGAACTTCCCTCCACTGCATGCATTCCTGTTGCCCCCTTCTGGATCATGGGTGTGAATTACTTTCATGGCTCTTGGCCATGGCCAAGATAACCAGAGCTTGCTTTCCATCCCTAATAATAATTATGTCCTATGTAATTATTATTATTATTATTATCCTTTCTCCTTGGTAGAAAAGTGACCAGAACAATCCAACAAGGACGAGCCCCTTCCGCTGATCCCGAGTTTCTTCTGTTGCAGATTGGATCTGAGAACCCTCCCCTCCAGGGACAGGCTGCAGCTTCAGGGAGTGGGACAGGAGCTGACTCTGAGCCAGCTCGCCACGTCTTCTCCTTTTCCTGGTTGAACTCCCTGAATGAATGATGTTCATTCCAGCTGCTGCCCCTCTGTCTGCCTGGCTGAGATGCACACAGGCACAGGGAACCTTCATGAAATTAGCATGATGCAGATGATGAAAGGGACCTCTGAACAGGATTTCTGCCCAACAAAGCCCTTTAATTCCAGATGACTTATCCAACACTTTGAAGGAAAACAATACTCTCAGAAAATAGTTGCAGAAAATATTTGAAAACAGAAACTTGATCTTATGCAAATCTTTTATTGTGTGGGAAATATTATGAAGGGTATGTAGGTGTGGTATGTGTGTGTGTGCGTCAGTAACAAGTGGCAAGTGTTGAAAAGTATGCACTACACTGTCGTCTCTAATAGGCATTGCTTTTGTTATTACATCATAGTAGCTCTTACTCTCCTTCCCTTTAACAATGCAGGTGGTCAGTGAAATTCAGTGTTAATTCAAAAGTGACTGATTTATCAATTTATGGACAAAAGGTAAATCATTGACCAAAGGTATGAAATGTTTCACAAAGGCTTCCTCTTTTCCATAAGAGATATCACTGGATGTATATCCAGAAATGTTCTTTGACTCTGGTGACACTTTACAGTCCAGAAGGCTGAAGGCCTAGGACATGTCTTGTGATGTTTTTCTAATCTTAGCTTTAGATATGCAGATACCAGACACTTTAGTTAAAAAAGACTTCCCAAGAGGAACTGTCTGGTTTCTCAACTTTCCACTGTGGCACCAATCAGTGAACCACTGAGAACAACTGCATGTATTTAAATATATATACACACACAATTCACATTTTATATTTATATGTATATATTTAAATCATGCTTTATTTGTCCCACCACAATGCCTCCTTCAGAACATAAGTATAACTTTACTCTGTATGAACTCAAATAAATGCTGTTTTTAACAACTCAGTCTTATAATGATTTATTCAGTGTTTCATATTATCTTATTAATCCATTAGTCAAGTGTATTTCAAGGGTCCCAAGGGAAGAAGCATCTTCATATATCCAAAATAATTTCAAAGTATTCAACATTCAATTGAATTTTTTAAGTTATAAGTAAACTATCAAAGGCGAATGCATTGTAAAACTAATTAGATGTGCTGTTCAGTTTTAGAAATGAGTAGAGATAGTTTATATTTCCAAGAATTAAAGTGATTAAGATTGGCATAGACATAAACGAGGAGGGGATTTAACAAAGTTATTAAAGTCTAAATATTCTTTATAAGAAAAATATTCTCAGCTGCAATTTTATAGCAACTAAATTTAGTTAAGTGGAGAGGCTATCAAGTTTCTCCGCTTAGAAGTAGGCATTGGAAAATAGCTTAGGAAAAAAAATACTTTATGGTACCAAAGTAGTAGCCTTTTTTTAGAAAAAAAAAATGCAGCATGCTGGCTCTCTAGTCTGCAGGAAGCCCCGCCTCAACCCTTCTCCTCTTTGCTTTCCTCCCTCCTCATCCTCCCCAATTAGTTCACGTCTTATAGTTAATCAGGGTTAAATGTTATTTCCATTATGAATCAATCTTCCGTTTACAGAATTACCAAGTCTTGGAGCTGGAAGCAACTTCCCAAATTATTTAACTCAATCTCAGGGGAGTATTCTGAGGTACAGAGATGAGCCCAAGGCGCTTGCTGGATCTGTGTTAAGCTACTGACATGTTTGTATTTTTAGTAGAAATAATGCAAGGAGTTTTGTTTTCTCTTGTGCTGAAGTCAGTTTGGAGGAAACCAGGACCTGAGAGTATTTCCCCTACAAACATTGAAGAGGAAAAATAAAGTCACGATTACCTTTGCAGCTTTTATTAAAAATATAAATATTCTACATTCTCTTACACAACCAAATTGACCAAGGGTTGGAAAGATGTTTTATTACTGAAACGTTTACAAGGCAAAGTTGATTCAAAGAGCTTACAGATTTTTGTCTCACCCACGCAAGAGAATGACATTCTCTTTGGCTCAGACCATAACAAAATAAATTGGGTGACTTCTGATCAGCTTCTTCAAAATGTTTCCTCCCGAGTCCATACTCTCTTTAAAACACATCAAAGACACCTGGAAATGGAAACTAAAAGTAGACAATACAAATAACATTGTGTTGCTGTTACTGCTCGTGAATACACTTTGTGCATGCTAATTAAGGAGTACAGCCTCTCTTGCTGTACATCCTCTACGTTTCAAGCTATATAAAAATAAACAAATGGTATCAGAGCAATGCTATGATTGAGAATACTGTATTGTTTTTATTATTTTTATTTTTTGTGCTAAATGCAGAATCTTTTTTGGCCAAACGCACCGTTTCATTTCCCAATAATCTCCATCAGTTTCCTGTTGCTGTGAGCTTGCTGCGCTAACTGCTCGGCCCTGGCCATTTCCAAGACTTCTCGGAGGAGGTGGAAGGTGAGATCCAGCGAAATGGGAGGTTCCTCGGATCGCCTCTCCCTCTCCGGTGCCTCCTGGCGGCCGCCGAGGGCATTCTCGGCGCCGGGCTCCGCGGGACCCGCTGGGCTGTCGAGCGGGCGCCGGGGCAGCGGCAGCTGCTGGAGCAACGCGCGGAAAAAGTTGGCGGCAGCCTCGTCCGGCGAAAGGCGGATGCCGCTGCCGCCAGCGAGAGGAGAGGAGGCGGGCGAGAGGGGAGCAGCGGGGCTCTTGTTGAGGTTACCCAGGCGGAGGAAGTATTCCTCCCCCATGCGGAGTAGGACGGGCCGAGCCTGCGGCTGCTGGGGCTGCTGAGGCTGCGGCGGCGGCTGAAAGAAATCCAGGGGCTGGGGGTGCTGCAGGGCCTGCCGGGCGCCCGGGATGGGCCCCCGGGTGAGAAGGGCCCTGCATGGCGGGCAGGGCAGGAGAGCCACCAGCAGGACGCCCACGGACACAAGCAGCGGCAGCCGCATGTTAGGGGCGCTAGCTGCGGCACAGAGGTGGGCAAGGGGCGGGATGAGAGAAAGAAAGAGAGAAAGAAAGAGTTGGTCAGAGTTTAGCTCAACTGGGAGGTGCACTTGGGGGTCTTCCCCACTGGACACCCATAGACCTGGCTCAGGCGCTCGGGCGGGCGCTGTCCGCGGTGCTGAAGCGCCCGAACTAGGACTTCCAGAGTTGGAGCGAGATGGGAAGCAGGCTGGGGTGACCCGTCTCCTTCTGAGACCTCTGAAGGGACTGTCCCTGAGTCCCCTTTCTAACGATCCCCAAAACTGATTCCCCGAGCTCTAGAGAAGATCTACAAATTAAAGATCTCTGCCGCTCTAACCCCTCCCCCCATTTCGGATGTTTCAGTGTTTTCCTCCAAATTGAGAACTGCTGCCTCCTCCTCCCCTTTCTCCATCCGTGCCTTTGCGTCCTTCTCTCGGGGGTCGGGATCGATAGGGGACTCGTCTACCCAGCCAGCTAGGAGTAACTAGCAGTTTGGGGAACGATGAGCAGCCGTCTAACTTTGCTTTTGCCACATCCCAGCTACTATTGGAATCTTGAGGCACAGTCAGTAAACACACACACGCACACACACACACGCCCGCATAGGGACAGCCCGCTCCGCGGCGCACACCGTGGAAAGCTCAGGCAGTGCAAAGTTGGAGGCGCGTTTCCGTCTGTGCGCTCCCTACCTTCTGAGGCGCTTCTGCAGGTGAGCCGGGCGCTGCCGCCTCTCTGCAGAGGAACGTCTCCGGGGCTTTTTCAGGGATTTTCTTCCCTTCTCCTTTCTGTCCCCACTCTCTTTTTCTCTCCCTCTTCTCTTTCTCTTCAGCCTCTCAACGGACTTGGGCTCTGAGTTTCTCCACACCAGAGCCTGGAGTGGGATTTTATAGCGTCGACCCTCTTCAGAAACCACGCAGCATTTGCCTAATAAGCTGACGCTCTCTTGACAGCTCGATTGCGTGCTGCCTCTGCTCCTGCATAAATCATAGGGCCCTGCCAGGGAACGAGGGGCAGAATTTTTGCTATCTCAACACTGAATCTCACATCCAATTATATCAACAGATATTTATCGCCTCCTTAGTGACGTCAACGAGCCCTAAAATGGAAGGGCTCCTTATGACTTGTCCATTGACAAAAATTCTTGAATGAAATTTCCCAAGTGTGAAAACATATTGACCTCTTACTATGAAAGGCCAAACTGAGGGCAGAAAAGAGACAGCAAATGAGAGGGGAGAGGAAGGGAAAGTGTGAGGGAAGGGAGGTCTATCAATGCACAGTCCTGTGGGGGAAAGCAGCACCCAGTTACAGGGGGCGGATCTGAACCTCCTCTTCACTCTCCCTCGTAACTTCTCTGATCAGTTGTCTCGGGCAACACCTCAGTATCTGAAAATATCCCTTTGCTAGAGACAAAGTGTTCCATCACCTTTCTGCCTGGATAAGAATGAAAAACAAGGAGATGCGGGTGCAGGGACATCTGGCTTTTAAGTCTCTATCTGCTGTTTCCTCCCAGGAATCCCAGATAAAGGAATTATGAGTCTGCAGAGGCAAGACCAGTACGTCTCTAGAAACCCAGTTCAATTTTTTTTTTTAAATGATGGCAAGAGCTATCCCCACGATGAAGGGGCACACACCAGGGTCAGTGAGGGGTGCAGCAAAGATTTTAAGTTCTCCCAGAACCTATCTGCTCCTCCTTGTCTCTCCTGTCAGAGTCTGAAATTAATTGTGGACTTTTCTGTTCCAAAATTAGGGAGAGAAAGGACCAGTCAGAGTTGCATGAGTTAAATAAACCTTATTTAGTCTACTCAATGCAAACCCAATGAAAGAAGCATTGATTCTAACTTCCTATTCTATTGGAAAAGGCTTAAACTGCCTGATAACCAGGCTGAATTCATCAATTGCATGTTTTAATGGATGAATATTGAGCCTGTAATAAGGTAACCTCATTCATTTTACTTCCAAATACTATTAACATCCATGATAGTATCCATATCAGAAGCACCCAGGTTGTTTTTTGGTTTTTTTAAATCATTTCCTTTTCCAAATTCAAATGTGCTCCATGGGAGTCTGATAAATAAATAACTGCTCTCCGGCACTACCACAGAATGGAATGCCTATAAAACCACACTCAAATTTCAAATTAAATTGACGTTATCATACAGGTGGGAGGCAGTTACCTCTAATTCTGCAATTCAAAATGCAATTCCAAACTCTGGTGTCTACGATTCAATTCAGCTTCTAGATAACCATCAGAGTTGTTTTTCAGAAATTTCCAGTTCCTCATTTCTGGTTTCCTCTTCTGCTCCTTTTGTAGCTAACGTGACAAATGACGAAATGAGTATTTCAACTCCTATTTTGGGTGTATACTAATCCACAACTGCTCTTAGAAACAAAAGGAAGGTAGAAGGAGAAATTCTGGCAGTTTCCAGAGAAGTCAGCCCATGGTTGGGTCTTTGTGCAATGGAATGTACTCTTGACTTAAGGGAACAGGGAAAGAAATGTGTCTTCTGGGAAAGATGTGAGTTGTTAACAGAAGACCGTCATTATGGAAAGAGGTTTAGCCTTTAGAGGAAAGCTGTGTTTCATGTTGGTAAAGGGTATATAGAACCTTAGTTTTTGTTATTGTGGTCTTTTTTAATCTTTTAAGTTGGAATGGATATCAACTTTTTTGCTTACTTTCCTTTATGAACCCTTCTGTGTCCCCACTGGCAGATTTCACCTTGGATGTCAATCAGGAGATGAAAGTAGATTTGGAAGGGGAAGTTCAGGTAAATGTACACAGAGGAAGAATTAGGAAAGGGATAAGAACATGGTTTTAGCTGAGGAGGCGGGGAGGTTCCTCCAGAGAAGACACAACATGGTTTGGGCTTTGACTCACCTCGTACCCCTTCAGAACTCTCTCCTACTGGGCCATATGGAGGACGTTGTTTCAGTATGGCTCCCTCATCACTGTTGCATCCCTGCTGTGAGATTTCCCTCCAGTAGGTAGTTGGTTAGGGACAGAGTGGCTCTGACTAGGGATGAGGAACAAAAGGGCTAGACCCCAGAGGAGGAGGGACTGTGAAGAGCAGCCCCTACTCTCCACAATTTATCCAAAAGTTAGATCTCATCAAATCACTGAATGTTCACATTAGAAATAACTTGAATAGATCATTTGGTTTAAATGAGAACCAGAGAGGTTAAGTGACTTACTGGAAGTCACTCAAATAGTGGTTAAGTCAGAATTAGAACCCAGTTCTTTTGACTACCAGCCTGTATTATTTCCATAATACAATACCCTTTGAACTTCCTTTTCCAGTAGAGACACATGAACAAATTGAAGTGAGAAGATGGATTTAGGTAAAGCAACATATTCACAAACCAATCTTGAAGTACTTTTTCTTAAACTTTCCTTATACTGAGAAATCTCCAAAGGCATGAGAACACAGAGATTCTTTGTGCATGCTGATGCCCCAGCACCTGATTTTAGATCTCTGTGTGCACACACTGCAATTTACTTTTCAGCTGAATCTGGTAATTATGACATGAGGTTTTGAAATGCATTGCCAACTTAAGATGCATTAATTTGATTTTCCACCTTAGCTCACCTTGGAAAAAAGGATGTTTTGATAAAGTATGTGATATGTGTGATACTTTATCAGAAGTATTTGATAAAGAGTGATGTGATTCTCAAAATAATGATATAAATGTATAATTTGAGAAACAGCATCATGAGGAGGATTTACCTGTGCAGTAAACTAAATACGTGAGTCCACAAAAATCACCATGACAGATTTAATCTTACATGTAGGAATAACTTCTTGAAAGGAGTCATTGGGAGAACCAATTTAAATACTTTTAGAACCTAAAAACACAATCCAAGAAACATGGGCACAAAAACAGGGATTACTTCATGTTTTAAACCACATTTTTCAATAAAAACATAATATAGGATATAGTTAAATTTAAAAAGACATGGCACAGCAGTCCAATGAATAAAGAAATATTAGAAATAAGAGGTAACTGCTGGGCTTAGTCCTGTCATCTGCATCTCCTTCACTTTCAAGGAGTATGCCAACATGTGCCTCTATTAGCAAAGTTCATAGACAAAGACAAAACAAAGACAGTCTCCAAGTTTGCTAAGAAATGTTTGTTGAAAGGAATCTACCATCTCCAATGACAGCCTTTAAAAATGCCTCTGGCGGACAGGGCGTTTGGTAACTGTAACTGTGCTTCAGTTAGATTAGTAACTACCTTCTGCTTCCATTGGTAGGGCTGAGGAAGGGATCTCAGACAGGACAAATATCTAATTGCTTAACCAGTAACAGTAACTTTTATTAATCTCTTCTGATTATCAAAGCCATTTATCCTCCTTGTAGAAAACTTGGACAAATCAAAAAAGTATAAAGCAAAATACAAAATCCCACAGATTCCAGAATCTCAAGATAATCTCAGTTAATATTTTGTTGTTTCCCTTGAGAATTTTTGCTAAGCTCATACATCTTTCATAATGGAGATAACAGTGTGTTCCTAATTGTGAATTTCTGCTTAAAACACACACACACACACACACACACACACACACATTTAAAAGTTAAAAGTAACTGGTTGAAGGAATCGCTCTCAGATTCCTAGATTAAGCTTAGGACCTGTGCTCTATCTTCTCCTAACATCATGGATGTCCTTTATCATAAAGTTCACATTTTTTAATCATTAGTGGTACAATATGTCTCTTCCTTGCTCGACTGTAAACTGTGTGGCAGAGACTTGACTGTCTTTATGAACTGTCTTAGCCATTATTCCAACCCCAAGCACAAAGCCAAAACATGGTAGATACCCAATAAACCTTTTGAATGGATGAACTATAGAAAATTTGTTGAATGAATGAAGTATAGATAAATCATCCATAAGCCTATCATCCAGAAATAACTAGATAACAGTTTATAACTAAAATTTTATAATCTATGTTTTCCCACTTGAAATAACATCTCAAACATTTTGCTATATCTAAATGACATGCTTTTTATTGACTGTATGATATTCCATCAAGGAGGTGTACCACAATTTCTATTCATTCCGCATTGTTGATCACCGTCCTAACAACCTGCTTTTTAATTTTTTTCTACATCCTACCCTTGCACCTTTAAGTAATACATCCACAGAATTGTTTCCTAGTCCTTCAAATATAAACAATGTCTCTTAATTCCCCAGATTGTAAAATGAGATTATTAGTATCCCTCCAGCTTTTCACACACCCTCCTGCACCTTGATGTCCCAGGCTCTCTCAACTGTACTTTTATTTCTAGATTGTCAGTGCTCATATTTTTATAACCATAGCTACGCTTTCTGTGCTTTGACTCTAGATTGATCTAAAATTTAAAAATCAATGTAGTTTTTAATTATTAACAATGTAAAGATTGTTCATTGCAAAATAAAGTGATAGACTCTGATTATATTTCCTTTCTTGTTTGTTTTTCTACAAGTACCAATTATCGTTTTTATATTCTCAATTTGGTTTTTCCTAGAATTACCTTCTTAATTTTGTTCCCATTTTTTTTCCAGATTTTCTATCATGACAGGTAATCTATCCAGCCCTCCCCCTCTTAATAAGACCCCTTCCTCGAGCACCCTAATCTGGTGCTTTCAGATGGTCACTTTCTGGATCTGATGCACATCTGTCTTGCTGGGCCTTTACTGTTTTTCTGAATTGAATTCACTGTCCAGAATCACATGATTTATTCTTCTTGATTTCTGCATTTATTTTGCTAGAGCACATCCACAGATAATTTTCTAAGAAAGGATACATGGTAGGTACATTTTCTGAGTTCTTGCATTTCTGAAAATGGTTTTATATAACCCAGATAACTGAGTGATACTTTAGCAAGGTATACAATTCCAGGCTGAACATAATCTTTCTCCAGAATTTTGAAAATATTGTTCCCTTGTGTTTTATCATACAGTGCTGCTGCTAAAAAATCCAATGTCATTCTGATTCTCATTTCTTTAGAGAACCTTTTTTCCCTCTCATTCTCACTTGAAGATTTTAGGGTCGTCTCTTTGTTGTTGAAATTTTGCAATGATGTTGGGTACTTTTTCATTTAACTGTTTTGATTTGGAGACTCTTGCTCTTCAAGTGTAGGAAAGTCTCTTGCATTATTTCTATGATAATTTCCTCCATTTTCTCTGTTCTTTCTTTCTGGGACTTCTGTTATAAGATGTTCCTCCTCCATTGGCCCTCCATGTTTATTATTTTCTCTCCTTTAGGACTCTGTTTTGTGTTCTACTTTCTGGGAGGGCTCTTAAATATCCTCCAACTCTTCAATTAGTCTTATTTTACAACTATATATTCAACTTTCAGGCTTTTTATTCTGTCTCCATCCTTTTTTCATATCCCCTATTTTTGCTTTATAGTGTAATATCTTTCTCAAATTTCTTTAAGAATATTAACTAGAAAGTTTCTAAGCTTTCTTTTCTTGAATTATCTATTCCATCCATGGTCATTTTAAAAAATTTCTTTATATGAATGGTTTCACTCTCATATTTAAGAATTAGGCAATAAAAAGCTGATTGGGAACTCTTTGTGAAGGAAAAGGACCTTGTCACCAAGCAGCCTTCATTTTAGGGTGAAATAGATAGTGAAATCAGATAGTGAATCAGTCATTACTTTGGGGACACCCATAAACATCTCATTACAGAGGACTTTTCTCTGGAGCTGTTCAATTTCAGTTAAGGAAAATACATGTATTAGTTTGTTAGAGCTGCCATAACGAAGTGCCACAGATTGTGTGGTTTCAGCAACAAAAATTTATTTGCTCACGCCTCTGGAGGCTAGAGGTCCAAGCTCATGGTGTCAGCAGAGTTGGTTTCTTTGGAGGGCTCTCTCCCTGGCTTCCAGATGACCATCTTCTACCTGTATCTTCAGATGGTCTTTGCTCTGTGCATGTCTGTGTCTTAATCTCCTCGGCTTAGAAGGACTCTAGTCATATTGGATTAGGGCCACCCATATGACTTCATTTTACATTAATCACTTCTTTAAAGGCCTTATCTCCAAATACAGTCACATTCTGAGGTACTGTGGCTTAAAACTCCAAAATATGAATGTCAAGGGGGCACAATTCAGCCAATAACAATATATTTTGCAAATGTTTGTTTATTTGCTTTTTGCCTGACAGGTAGACTTGGAATGTTCAACATTCTCAAAATGGAGTAAGAAAGGTTAGACGGTTTGACTCCTCCAGATATAGACTTTTGAGAATCTGCTCTTTTTTGACCCCTTTTCTCATTCTTACCTGTGGTGATACTTGGAGTTTCCAACCCCGGAGCCCCTCCTGGTTTCTGCAGGTGGGTTCCTTCCTCAGCCACCTACCCCTTTGTGTGCCTTCTGCAACAGCTTTCTTACCTTTTTTCTCAGTAACCACTCCATCTTCTCTGCTCTCCTTCCTCAGCTTCCCCTTTGCAGACCCTTGAGACTGCTTCCTCAAATAGCACTTCCTGTTTTCTGGTCTTCTTATTTCAGAAGTTTGTTAAACCCTCTCATCTGCTTATGGTCCTTACCCTGTTCTCTTCACCATTTGGGATTTATACTATCATTTTAATGGGGTCTCAGAATGAGGCGAAGTAAACACATATGCATTTTAGGAAGACTTCTCTGAATGCAGTGTGGAGAGTGGATTGGAGGGGTCAGAAGGCAGACAAACAAGTTATGGTCTTTGGGTCATTACCACTAGACCTCCATAGAATGAGCATCCCATGCCAGTGACCGTGGGAGCTATACAAGACAATGGCAGGGTCTCCTGTGGATTGCTCCAGGAGCCCAGGACACTACCTGTGGGCAGCCACACTCCTGTTCAGGGGTTGGTGAGGGCAGGGCTTCCTTTCAGTTCCCAGTCAGTCAATAATTCTCTCAGCATCCAGAAATCATCATTGGGTGCCTTATCTCCTTTCCTCAGAAAATGGCAAGGACTTTGTTGCCTGTCCCTTTATTTTTCCAGAAGTTAGGAAGTAACTGACCCTGGGGAGATGACTCAGAGTATCTGAAAAGGGGTGTGTTTCTGCTTCTCTAACAAGCCCTTGTCTTGATAGACATGACTGACCTTTCTATTTACATCATAATACATCGAATTTTCTGTTTTAGGCTCCAGATAATGGATGGAGGGCAGTGAGAGGATGTGTGTGAACTTTCTGTCATGAAGGGCAATTTGCAGGAACTAATCATCTTACAATAGTTGGTCATAAGAAAGAAATCCATCAGCCAAGCATCCTGAATAGGTATTTATATTCATGAACATTTCTGACTCTAAAGAAAGATTTCCTAAAGAGCCCTCCTAGGAATGTTACTGGTGTTATAAAGGGGGGTGTGGGTGTTTATAGAAAAGCTAAACACATTTTTACTGCTGAATTTTCTAGTGTTTTAAAATTTTTCTTCTGCAGTGTAAAGCCCTAAATCTTCAGCACTTCCCAGACTTGACTACAGAGCATGTTTATTATGAGACTAGGTGGGAAATAGAATAAGTCAAGGCATTTTATGAGGAGTCTAGCTACACTTTCTTTCTTTGCCATCTATGTTTAAGTGCATGATTAGAGCTACTAAGTAATTTTCTATCACTCCTGGGAGAAAATTTTAAAATGACACTTTTCACCCTTTAAGAGAGGGTTTCGAGGTATAGGAAGACGTCTATTTCCATTGCTTCAGAGGACTACCTGCCCTGGGAGGGTCACCTTACAGCAAGGAGCTGCCCAGCCCTCCTTCACTATCCATGAAATGGTCACGTGTGTTTGCACACTTCCCGGTCAGGGGAAGGAGTTGGTCTCTACAGTAATTTAGCCCAGGGAAATCTGTGGGCCCGCTTTGCAAAGGAGGGACTTCTTCAGGTGTGAAAAGGCAGAAGTGTCCTAGACAAAACTGATTGCAATGGGTGACGGGTTTTTCATAAAGGAAATTCGGTTACTCAAGAGGCCGTCGGCAATGAGGGCTGCAGGGGTGGACAGGGATGACAGGAGCCAACATTCAGGAGCTGCGAGTTTCAAAGGTGTTGCTCCTGGTTGTAGGTTCAGACCTTTGCGAACCTTGCTGCAAGCTCTTTTCATCTCCAAGGCTTCTGTCATCCATCTGTGGAGAATGTGATGTTAGCTTCCATTATGAGAGCTACTGTTATTTTTTCACGTGTGTGTGCCTGTTTGCCTGCCTCCCAGCTCATTGTGAGCTTACTCCCCACTTCTCTGTAGCTGTAACTCCTAGTACACAGCTAACAGGTGGTAAGTGTTTCTTGGTTGTTGGAGACTGACTATGTAAGTCCTACTTAAGAGAAAGTTTCCATCAATTCAAGATGGTCTCATAACTGTGAGTCAACGAACCTTCAAAAGGATGGTTATATGAAACCTATGTGTGGGAAAGAAAGGATCTGTCTGATTTGCCACATTCACTGTTCTCTTTTGCATAAATTTTAGAAGTGATCTGAGCAACAATGTTCCCAGGATAATGGAAAAGATTTAACGGCCTCAAGCTGCAGTGAAGTTTAATGCTCTTATTCATATAAAGTTAAATATAGATACATATTTGAGCCTCACCTCATTTTCCAACTTGTTTTCTTTGTACTTTATTCTTAATAGCTGTAAAGTTCTGCCTTGTGCTAATGTACTTTTATCTTCCTGGCAACAACAATAATTGCAATGAAGGGGTTTTTTTTATTTGAATGGAGAAATACAATTATATAATCTGATAGATTTCTTCTGTAAAAAGAGTTACTCAGCTCTTTGAGGCAGAACACCATATCTCATTCCTGTTTACAATGGGATTTGTTCTAATATCTTTACCTGAAGATTTCACTATGAACAAAACTCTTCAAAGCAGCCTTGCAAATAGAATAAAGAATGTTACCTGGCTCCCCCTTACTGTGGGGACACACTGGGTTTCTGATATGGCGGATGTCAAGTTACCTCAGTACAGTATGAATCTATTAATTCCCAGCTGGGTGACCTTGAACAAGTTACTTAAATTTTCCAAACTTATTTTTTTATTGGTCAAACCATTGTACTACGTCAGTTTCCTTATTTGCTCCTCATAAGGTCACGGGATTAAGTGAGACAGTGAGTTCAGGGCCTAGGATAGGAGAAGTGCTCAACAAACTCTGAACGTCGTTGGGCTAATGATGTGGTGGTTGTTACGGCTGCAGGTTGGGATTCTATCTAATCTCAGGCCCTCAGAGCTGAGCACTGCACCCACTGTTCATTAGGCTTAATCTATGTTTATTAATGAAACAAAATAAGTATAATCACTTATTTTTTATTCTAACATCACTTAGTGTAATCATTTAGTTTTTATTCTTCTAACACCAGAGGTTTTTCAGCCATACAGCTGATTTTTAAAAAAATTTTTTTTAATTAATAGACTTTGTTTCTTTAGGTTTACAGAAAAATTGAGCAGAAAGTACAGGGAGCTCCCATATACTCTGTCTCCCCCACCAGTCTTCCCCGTAGTTTTCCCGTTATTATTATCACTATTAGCATCTTGCGCTGGTGTGGTACCTTTGTTACAAGTGATGAACCAATGTTGATACATTATTATTAACTGAAGTCCATAGTTTACATTAGGGTTTTCTCTGTGTTGTACATTCTGTGAGTTTTGACAAATGCACAATGTCATGTATTCACCGTGACAGTGTCACACAGAATCGTGTCACAGCCCTAAAATCCCGTGCTCCACCCAGTTCTCCCTCCCACCCTCCCTCCTGCCAACCCCTGGCAACACTCATCTTTTACTGTCCCTATGGTTTTGCCTTTTCCAGAATGACATATAGCTGGAATCATACCATATATAGTTTTTTCAGACTGGTTTCTTTCCCTTAGCAATATGCATTTCAGGTTCCTCCCTGACTTTTCAAACAAAGATACATTTTTACTTAGGAATAGCATCATTTTGACTTGGGAAATATCTGTTTGGTTGATTTCTGTCTCCTCAGTAAATGTCTGCTCACTTGAGGATTATTTCCATGTTGAAACGTCTATTCTCAGTCTAATCATTTATTGATTTAACTGAAAGCAGGTGCACTCAAAGGGGAATTTTGCATTTTAAGGAGGGGTTAAAAACAACAATTAACATTGCTAATTAAAAGTAAAATACAAGAATATATACTTATCTTTTCCATTCCAAGATCAATAAGCCCCTCAATTCCTGGTGGGAACCTCCACTGGCTGCTATGGACCTGTCAGATTCTCCAGATGTGACCTGGATAGCCACGCACACCAAGCTGGCTGACAATTCATTTTTCTCTCTGTACCCTGTGCTCCACCTATCCTCCCCTAATTGCTCCTGGATGACCTTCCTATCGTTCCATTCTTGGTCTTTGCACTAAGGTTAGGCAATAGAAAAGAGTCATTCATCATAAATTTTAAAAATCCCCTTGTACTCATCTTATCTGTCTCCCTGAGTCAATCCCTGGAGGATGCCCCCTTTTCCCAGGCAGAGGGAGGCGGTGGGGACAGCACGGGTACAGCTGCCTTCGTGCCTTCCCAGGAGGCCAGCCCTAGACCAGCAGGCTTCTTCCGGACTTCATTTCCTTGATAATTTCATGTTTATCCTGTTCCACGAGACACTCTGACATACAGTTTCTTCTGCAGCCCTTCAGCTTCCTCTTACCTTCTTAACGTTTGCACCTTTCAACCACTTATAAACAGTATGTCTCTCCACTGGTCTAAATTTAGAAAAGGCACAAATATATTTATTTGGCTCCTTCAGTGCTTTATTAAAAGCCATCTTCCTGGGCCCTTGAACTTTTCATAGGGTTCTTTTGTGGGGGAGGTGAAGGGAGAGTAAGCTGAAGCTGGGTGGTTTGGATTTTTCTAAAAAAGCTGTTGTTTTCCTCCTGCTCCCATTTCTGTGTCTAATTGTGGGGGCGGCTCCATTCCCATCCACACAGGTGGCCTCCCTGGTGCAGGGCCAGGGTGGGGAGACTGATGAGGGTGAGGTTGAGAGTGACAAGAAGGGGGTGGCTCAAAGTAGGGCCCTGTGTCTATCCAAGTCTCAATAATATTCCCCAAGTGAGGCAGGGCCCCTGAAACCAGATCAACTCTCTCCAACACTGAGCACCTTCTTTGAGCCAGGTACTGGACTAAGAATTAAGAACAAGACTAAGAATAAACATAAGCAGTGGCTGAAATTTGGGGCTTTGGGGTTTTGATGAAATACAAAAATGCCAACTCATGTTTGTATTTGCTGGGGTTTTATCGGAAATCTTCTAGGGGGACCTGGAAGGGGCGGGGCAGGGTCTCAGGAACTAGCCACTCAGTCTTTTTCTCTGGGAACTTGGGACATGGCAGCTCCCTCCCTCTTGGCCATAGTAATGGCTTCCCTTATTTACACCTCCTCCAGAAGCCTTGCTTTCCTTGTCTCCAGTCCTCGCTGGAACCCTGCTAGGAAGTAAATATTATTATCCACATTCCATAGACAAAGAAGCGAAGGCTCAGAATGGGCAAGCAACTTGGTTGACGTCTCTCAGCTGATATGTGGCAGTGCACTGGGATCTTCCAAAGAGCTCCTCCATTCTCTCCCTCTGCTTCTCTCTCAGGCCTCCCAGGAGCTCTGCGGAGGTGAGGGGCGGGGTAACGTGGTTTTGAAGGAACAGGCCCCATATTTCCACTATGCTCCTGGGTTGCCTCTGTGCTCAGCCCTAATTGCAGGGTGCGATTGTGAAGACTACCACACTGTTTATGCTCCTGTCACTCAAGAGAACACTAACTAAAGAGCCGGGGCTCAGTGGGTACATCCCTGGAAACTTATACAGGCATTATCCATAGTCATTCTGTTTGCTATTAGTTTTTCCTCTTTAATTTCAATCCTCACAACTCTTCTGTATAAACCATGTGAACATCTCATTCCGTCCATCCTTCGCTGCCATTCCCAGGAGCAATGGGGACAATCCACTAACAAATGTGCTTATCCAGATCCTCAAAATAGTTTCCAACCTCCCACATCTCTGGGCCTTGAAAACATTTGTATGGCTTCTCATTCTACAATGGATGTTATAAGTTGATGTTTATGCTTCACACCAGTTTCTAAATTAATATTTGCTATATGAAGTCCTGTTAATTAATATGTACCTTTCTTGAAATTTCAAATCAGCTATTTGAAATGGGAAGAAGGCGGCAAGCAACTTGCAAATTGTGTGCATAATGAAGCGAGGAACAAGCTCACATAATGAAGACCAACAATTATACAACATTTGCATGATTCTTTTTTCTTACAACATGAGACAAGACACAGGGAGCTGATTAGCTGCTGCCTTTGCTCTGAGTCTCGCTTCTTATTTCCCCACCATTTGGTAGGATTCTCAAGGCCAAGAGCAGGTGACACTCTTTTGTCAAAGTTTTCTTATATTATCCTAGAGACTATAAGCAGCCAAGATCACCCTGCCAAATTTAACCTGCCACAGGTGACTTCTGTTTCTGTGACCGTAACAAGGTGTGTCCCTCAGTTGATACACCTATGCCCAGACTAAGGCTCCAATTCAGGTTCTAACCACCGAACTCAACCGGTCAGAGAGTACTGAAAACAAGTCTTACTTGTCTCCAAAATATTTACTGAGCATCTACTATGTCCCAGCCCCTGTGCTAGATGCTGGGGATAAAAATGAGCCAGTAAAATCCCTGCTGCCCTTAAGGCATTCACTGCCCACCAAGTAAGACATGTTAATAGCGACAACATTTATGGCGAGCGCTCTGTAGGCACAGAAAGAAGGCTACTCTGATGGGGGCGAGGGGAGAAGGAAGGGTTTGGGAAGAGCTCCACAGAGGGGACACTACCTGAGAAGAGACTCGAAGGAAGAACAGGACTGGTCGACAAGCAGAGGAAGGGGGGCATTCCAGTCAGGGCAGCCTCGGGCGGAAAGAACCAAAGCTGTGAGAAGCGCCCGGTGTTCCAGGAGCTGCAGCTGGTTCCCTGTAGTGTAGGAAGATGTACAGAGAGGAAAGGGCTCGAAGGTAAAGCTAGAGAGGCTGATGAGGGCCAGCTGCTGAAGGATTCTGAACCTGAAACGTGATCCTGGGCCGACGGACAGTCAGAGGCTTTAACCAGGGAGATGACAAGGGAAAACTTGTATTTCAGAAAACATACCCAGGCTAGTTGGACTAGATGAAAACATGTAAAATGATGATGATGATAAACACTTCTGGGTGCCTACTGTATGCCAGGCACAATGCTGAAGAGGACAAGAGCAGGAACACCGGTCAGAAGCCTCTAAAACGATTCGGGCAAGCTGAGATCAGCCCCGGGTGCCTGAGAGGCTGTCAAACGGCATGGTTAAGAGCCTGCCTTCCTGGATTCAAACACCAGTTCTGTGACTTACTGGTTGTGTGACTGGGTAGGTCATATAACCTTTCTGTGCCTCAGTTTCTTCATCCGTGAAAAAGGGATAATAATAGGACTCCCCTCAGAGAGTTATTGTTGTGAGGATTAAATGAGTTGTACGTCAAGTCCTTACTATGGCTTCTGGAACACGGTATGGAGCTGGAACACAGCTCTATAAATGCGAGCTCTCTTTATCTGAACTATGGCAGGGGCTGGAGATGGAAGCCACGGCCTCAAGAAATGTTAAGTGCAAGAAAAGGCAGGGTGTGGGGCAGAGGGAGAAGTCCAAACAAATTTCATCATTTTGTCTTGGGCGATGGGGCAGATGGAGAACATAGCAGAAGAGCAGTTTGGGATAAGAAGATGACCAGATTTACTGGGGAAATTTTGAGACTGAAGAGCCTGAGGAATATTCAGGTAGAAGGATCTAACAAGCAGGTGTAAGACGGAGGGCCAGCTCTGGAGAGAAGTCTGGGCAGAGTTGGAGAACTGGACTCCTCGGCAGGAGGTTGAAGCCATGGCTCAGAGCGACCTAGGTGGAGCAGGCTGAGAAGACCAGAGAGGGAGCTGAGGAAAGCCAAGATTTAAGGGGTGGCCAGAGATCCTGGGGAGACCGAGGAGAAGTAGTTCAAGAGCAAGAAGGAGAACCAAGAAAGAATGGTGACATGAGGCCAGGGGAGAGGAGAGTTCCTGAAGCAGTGAATAGTAGGAAAGTAAAATGCTACGCAGAAGTATCATGATATAAAGACCGAAAGATAGCCATTGGGTTTGGCAACCTGGAGCCTTCGGTGACTGGATCAATCAGGGCTCAGTTAGTGAAAGAGAAACCACACTAGTTATTTCATCACAGAAAATTTAAAATAAGGAATTGGGTAAACAGGGGTTAGCTGAAAAAGCAAAGGGAACGGCGAGGAAGCACAGAGATTGTAACTGCAGGTTATTGTGTGGACCAGGGGAACACAGGGCAGAGGCGGGAGCCACTCGAATCAAGGCCCTTGGAGAAGAGGCCCCATGGAGCTGGGCTCCAGCCTCTTGGGAGGGGGTCCCACTCAGCTGGTGCTGACACCTCTGGAGCACAGAGAAGGGCCTCAGGTAGCTAGGACTCAGGAGAGGGGGTCCTGCTCAGCTGGAGCTCATGCCTTAGAAGCTTGGAGGATAGACCCAGCAGAGCAGGGGCTGAGACCTGCGAGGAGGACAGCCTGAGGTTGATTCTGGGGGTGTTGGTACAAGAAGGAGACCAGAACCAACTGCTACATCCAGAGTATGGGGCTGTTGCTGGGGAGATGCTAACTAAAACAGCAAACAAACAGGAAAGAGCAAACCCTTCTTACCTCTTCCTGCCTGCCAGTCTGCCTCTAAAATCCCCTCTCAGCAAGACCCCATGGAGACCAGATGACAAAGGAGAAATAGAGTTTGCAGACTCCTGGCCCCAGGATCCCAAAGCAGAGTCTAGAAAGGTGGTTTGAGGCTGAACGACCATCTTTACAATCCGTACAGTGACCCTCACAAGTATAATTTTCATGGTTTGGAGAATAGCCATCTAGCAATGGGTTGAGAAGCAGAAGTCAAGACAGTAAATCAGGACCATTTTTCCAAAACAGTTTTGCTGTAAAAGAGAGAAGAGGATAAAGTGGCAGGAGGAAGTAGATGCAGTGTTCAGAAAGGGCGTTTTATTGTTTGTTTAAGAAGGAACACCCTAAAGCAAGTTTTAAGCTGAGCCCACAGAAAGGTGAGAGTTCCATATTGATGAGGAAAAGCATCTGAAGGAGATGGGAAAGATGGAGCCCAGCACCTCCGTGAGGGGATTGGCAGACACAGAAGCAACAGGACATCAATTCCTCTGAGAGGTGAAGAAAGATGTTTCACCAAATGCAAACAAACACAAACACCCTGGTTGTAAGTGACAGGCTGAGTCTACTACAAAGTGATCCAGACAGAACGTGCCTCTCATCTCTTAGCCGAGGAAACCTGCCGGGTCTCCGCACAGATCTCCACTCAGCCTCTCTGACCACCCCATCTAAAATTTTAACCCATTCTCCCCAGACACTTGAAATCCCCTTTCTACTGTCCTCCTCAGTGCTCACATTCTATCTATCTATCTTAATTATCAGATTATTGTTGTCTCTCCACAAAAGCAGGCGGTTTTGTCTGTTTTGTTCACTGTTCTAACCCAGAGTTAAAACAATGCTTGGCACAAAGTAGGTACTCGAGGAATATTTGTTGAATACACGAGTGAATGAAATCCCCATGTGAGGACTATTGAAACAGAGACAGGAAACACATATCAATCAACTAGTATTCAGAAACTACCTGCTGGGCCCTATGGGAGATACCGAAAAAGAATAGGGAGGAGTCCCTTCTATTAGAGAATTTACAAGGTTTGAAGAAATGAAACAAACTAGCCCATGTGGTAACAAAGGATGCCTGAACCCTGCGCTCCTTCTTCCCAGGCTGTACTTTCCCCTGCAGACTCATCTCATATCCTCTCTCCCTTTCTTAGATCCCTGGACTCAGTCCACAGCACCCTTTCTGCTCCCCAGGATTCAGAGCCTTCAGCTGGTCAAGGTCACAGGCTCCAGTGGACAGAGTTCCTGGCCCTCTTGGAAGTGGGATTAGAGAGTCTGGGCCCATCAGTGCAGCTCTCTTGCACCTGACACATGTGTGTGTTTTGAAAGCCTCATCAGAGCTGACTTTGAGGGGCAGCAGGTGCCCTCAAGCAGTGGGCTGCCAGTACTGTCAGCCCAAACCGGGTGGGGGTGCATGGCGTCAAATCACCATCTGTCAAGGTGTTAGAAGGGACCTCAGAGTGCTTTGTGGATGCAAAGGATGAAAATCAGCAAAATTGAATGAGCGTGTGTGTTCTTAGTGGAAGCAATGTGTAATAGTACTGTACTCTGGACTATTCTTGTAAAATTCTGTTTATTCCTTTTTGAGCAACCCCAAAATTAGTGCATCCAATACATGTGCACAAACATTGACACACACACACACACACCCCATTGCAAGGCTTGTCCTCTGCCAGAGAGTTTGGAAAAGAGAAAAAGAGAGAGAGAGAGAGAGAAGGAGAAAATAAGGGAAGGAGGGAAGGAAGGAGGGAGGGAGGAAGGAATGAACTACCGTACTATCTGTAATCATTTAACAGAGGATGGAGCAGTGTAGACACCTATGCTCAACCCTCCCAATTGTAAATGGTTATTTACTGATATTGGAGTTTAATTTCTTTTTAAAAGAAATTCAAAAGTTTGGGGTAAAGTGTTCCTCCCAAAAGCTTTTGCTGTCACTAGAGTTTATTATTTTTACAAATCCAATAATTTGTTGGGGACTTTTTCCTCTCTTTAAAGAAAGGAATTCTCTCTGAAGAGAATGGCAGTGTTTACTGAGAAATCATGCTGAAGAAGCAGAGAAGAGTTAGTGGAAAGGGCACTGGACTGGGGAGCCAACTGAACTGGATTCCAAACCTGTCTTTTTACTATTATTAGGTGCAACTGTATGCAAATTACTTCTTTTCTCAGAGTTTCCGTTTTCTCATTTATAATTTGAAGGGTGAGGCGGACAGTCTTTACTTAAAACAGTGTGTTGACCATCCATACTCATCTACATTCTGTCCTAAGACCTCCTGAAATATTAAAGAAAAAAGAGGCTAAACTTTTTAATCATGAAAACCCATTGTGGATGCAGGACATCAAATTTTCAGAAGATGAGAAACAGGATGGAGTGGTAACTGATTAAACAGGGTGGAGGAAGCCACAGGCTATAGTAACAAAGAAAGAAATATAGCCATCTGCCTATTAAACCTTGAGAGTCTTGGGATTCTGGAACACTAGTTGTAATAAAGGATTGGAGAAAGCCACAGATTGATTCTCAACTGTGGGGGAGGGGGAATTTTGCCCTACCCTCAGGGGACATTTGTCAATGTCTGAAGACATTTTTGATTGTCATGACTGGCACCTAGTGGATAGAAGCCAGGGATGCTGCTAAACACAGGACAGCCCTCCTTTCCCCCACCCCTACCTCGCCAACACACACACACACACACACACACACACACACAAAGAATTATGCAGCCCACAATGTCAAAACTGCCAAAGTTAAGAAACCCTGCTCTAGACTCAACAGTTAACCTCAAACTTTCAAATCTTCTTCTAGTGACAGGCTGACAGATATCTACCCACTGTGATGGACAGAATTGTGTCCCCCGAAAAATCCATATGTTGAAGTCCTAAACTCAGTATCTCAGAACGTGAGTGTATTTGGAGATAGAGCATATAAAGAGGTAATTAACTTAAAATGAGGCCATTAGGGTGGCCCCTGATCCAATAAGACTCTTGTCCTTATAAGAGGGAGAGACACCAGGGAAGTGCACGCACAGAGGAAAGCCTATGAGAGGACACAGCGAGAAGATTGCCACCTGCAAGCCAGAGAGAGAGGACTCGGGAGAAACCAAACCTGCCCACATCTTGATCTTGGACTTCCAGCCTCCAGAGCTGTGAGAAAATAAAGTTCTGTTATTTAAGCCGCCCAGTCAGTGGTATTTTGTTCTGGCAGTCAGCAAACTAACACACCCAACTTTGCAAGTAACGAGAGGATTCTTTTCCAAAGAAATGGAATGCCCACAAAGAAAAGCCTCTAATCTGGCAATTATGGGCTTCCAGGATTATTGCCCATTTCCCCACATCATCTTAAAGCGAACGGCCAGCCTGTAAGCACTGCCTACTCCCCTTTCCCCTGCCACACACACACACACACAGAGCTCAAGATCAGCTTATTGTCTGGTTCTTAAATATGATGGAAGAGCAAAAGATCAGTGGACTTTGGGAAAAATCTACAACACAAAAGAGACCAAGATAAACAAGTAGACTATGTAACTCTGAAAGGAACAGACATGATTTAGAAACACAATTTAACCTTTAAAAATTCTTCAATTAATATTCTTAGAAAGAGTAAAAAAGGTATTGCATCAGCAAAATACAAATAGCTAACAAGGAAAAATTATTGTAAAATAAAAGTATGACTCTGAAATTCAAATAAATGGTAGATAAAGTCTAACAAAACCATCAGGTAGTAGAACAAAGAGATGTGAAAAAATGAGAGAAAAGGTAAGATATATAGAGGATCAATCTAAGAGGCCCCACATCCAATCAACAGGAATGACAGAAAGATAAAACAAAGAGGAAGAAATCATCAAAGAAATATCACAAAGGATTTACTCAGAGTCAAAGGACATGGGTGTCCAAATTAAGATGCCGGTCAAGTGCCCAAGGCAATGAGTTACCTAAGTCACATAAGGGCATATACACATCTAGATCCAGCTTTAGAAAGTTCAGTACATCAGTATTAAAGAGAAGATACCAAGGAGCTTCAGCAGGAAGGAGAGAAAATTAAGATACCTATAAAAAACCAGGACTCAGACCAGCATCAGCCCTTTCATCATCAGCCACACCGGATCTGAGAAGACAGTGGAGCAAAGGCCTTCAGAGTTCTGAGTTCAAATGACTGTCAACCCAACAATCAAGGATGAGGGTGGAAAGAGTCCTTTTAAGAAATGCATAAACTGATATTATATTTCACACTTGCAAGCAATACCACCCTGAGACTCCTGCCCCTTAGGAGTGTCTTCCTTTAAGTTCTAAGTCCCCTCCTGAGCCTGGCAGTAACAGTGCAGAGTAGGGTGAACCAAGCTCAGATCTGATTCTGTATGGGATCTAGTCTCCAGAAGCATCTTCTCTGAAATTTCTTAAGCCTCCTCTGGTGCCTGGGACCAGCCAGGGCCAGCAGAGCCCTCCTGGTGGGGTGCCCTAACCTGGTCTGGGACCCACGTGGGCCCCAGTCTCCCTTCAGCCCCTTCCTGGTGCTCTCCTACCATCTACCCAGCACATGAGTTTTCCAAGAAGCTCCGAGGAGTTCTGGGACCCAGGCCACAGGGTTGTCTTGAGGTACTTGGCTGACTCTTGTTCCAGGAAGGCATCGTGGCAAGTGGATTTCTCCTTTTGCCTGGTGTCATATTTCTTTCACAGAATCATGTGAGAGTGGGCTGTGACTCTCAAACATAAAACACAGGATAGGTTCAGGGTCCGGGGCTGCCAAAGGTAAAACCATTGACCCTTGGTTTGAGCTGTATGTGTGGGGCCCACGGGTCAGCTCTTGCTTGGTTTTGTTTTATGGTGCTGCCTCTGATCTTTAGCACCAAGGACAACCCAGGGTGGCAGCAGGCATCCCTTCCTCTGTGTGGCCCCAGTTGACATCCTCTTCCACCTCCATTGATGTGAAGACACCATGCTTTCCCAGGTCAGCTTAAGTCATCATGCCTGATGAGAAACAGACATTTCTTCTGCCAGTGAGGCCACTCTTCTAATTTCTCCTACAGTCCTCTCTGCTGCTGGCAGTGAATGGAAGGCAGGGTGCGGTTAACGTTAAAATAATCACTTTCTAGGAATGCAGTGATTACCGCATAAAGAATTCAAGAGAAGACAAAGTTGGAAGATGTATCGTTCTACATTCATTATAAAATTCCAAATGGTAAGTTCAGCATAACCAGGAAACAAATTATTGTTCACATTTTCCTCCATATTCTAGAAAAGACTTGCATTTGTGGTCATCGTCAGTGAAATACAACAGCAACATTGGAGGGAGTCACTGGAAGCCAATATTCATGAGTGGCATGATGGATGATGCAGCATCCTAAGTAAGGATATAATCAGCATTCAATAAACAGAATTACAGCATTGCAGAAATACAGATCTATATTGTTTCAATGCAAACACGCTCCCAAGAGCATGGCATTGTGAGTAATAACAGTATTGCTATGTTTTTTCTCATGGTGGCAGATAGGCAGGAACAGTGCATCTGACAACAAAGAACATGGAGAATAAAGAATTTTCATATACATTGATTGAATATTAAATACACAACCATCACATCTCTTTCCAATATTCTAAATTAGTTCTGATAAAATGCTATAGTCTACATGGGCCCCTGAATTTTGTAATACTTTTAAAATCAAATTATCTATGTAGAAAGATGTCCCCCAAAAATTATTTGTTTGAGGCCTCACATACCTTAGAGCAGCCCTGTTTTTAGGAAACTATTTGAGGATTTGCTTAAGCTCATCAAGTAAGTTAAAAAAAAGAAATGAAATAAAAAGAAGAATTCTTGGGATCCAGGAGACAGGAGAGTCAACTCAGAAAAGCAAAGAAGACAAGTCCCAGCATAACAAATGAACATAAACCTAGAAATCAACCAGTGTAGCTCAGAAGAGGAGAATGGAGGGTTCCAGGGGAAAAAGGATGACTTGAAGAATAGCTAATATAATTTTTTAGTTTTCAAATGAGCAAATGATAAGAGTAAAATTGTGATAAAGAAAAATAGTTCAATTAGAAACTCCTAGAAAAACAAGAAAAGAAAGTCTTTTCAACAAATGGTGCTGGGAAAACTGGAAAGCCACATGTAAAAGAATGAAAATTGACCATTCTTTTTCACTATTCACCAAAATAAACTCAAAATGGATCAAAGACCTAAAGGTGAGACCTGAAACCACAAGGCTTCTAGAAGAAAACATAGGCAGTACACTCTTTGACATCAGTATTAAAAGGATCTTTTTGGCCACCATGTCTTCTCAGAGAAGGGAAACAATAGAAAGAATAAACAAATGGGACTTCATCAGACTAAAGAGCTTCTTCAAGGCCAATGAAAACAGGATTGAAACAAAAAAAAACCCACTAACTGGGAAAAAATATTTGCAAGTCATATATCTGACAAAGGCTTAATATCCATAATATATAAAGAACTCTCACAACTCAACAACAAAAAATCAAACAACCCAATCAAAAAATGGGCTGGAGACATGAACAGACATTTCTCTAAAGAAGATATACGGATGGCCAATAGGCACATGAAAAGATGCTCATCATCGCTGATCATCAGGGAAATGCAAATCAGAACTACACTAAGATATCACCTTACACCCATTAGAATGACAAAAATATCTAAAACTAATAGTAACAAATGTTGGAGAGGTTGTGGAGAAAAAGGAACCCTCATACACCGCTGGTGGGAATGCAAACTGGTGCAGCCACTATGGAAAACAGTATGGAGATTCCTCAAAAAATTAAAAATAGAACTACCATCCGATCCAGCCATCCCACTACTGGGTATTTATCCAAAGAGCTTGAAGTCAGCAATCCCAAAAGTCCTATGCACCCCAATGTTCATTGCAGCATTATTTACAATAGCCAAGACATGGAAGCAACCTAAGTGCCCATCAACAGACAAATGGATAGAGAAGATGTGGTACATATATACAATGGAATACTACTCAGCTGCAAAACAGAACAAAATCATTCCATTTGCAATAACATGGATGGACCTTGAGGGAATTATGTTAAGTGAAATAAGCCAGCTAGAGAAGGATAATCTGTGTATGACTCCACTCATATGAGGAATTTAAAAATGTGGACTAAGAACAGATTAGTGGATACCAGGGGAAAGGTGGGGTGGGGGGGGCGGGGACAAAGGGTGAAGTGGTGCACCTACAACACGAATGACAAACATTAATGTACAACTGAAATTTCACAAGATTGTAACCTATCATTAACTCAATAAAAAAAAAGTATTTTATAGATTATAAAAAGAAAAAAAAAGAAACTCCTAGAAAAACAAAATGCCATACAAGAGAGGCAATGCAATCTTTGTCGTCCACTTGGCCCTACAGTAAACCACATGTGCTTAACCATACTTAGATAAACAGTTTCTTGATTTTAAGCTTTTATAAACAACCTATAAATAAGGCATGAGACAATTATGATCTTACAAGAAAATGTGAATGTCATCAACTTTAGCAACATAGACATAAAAATTCACATGATGGAAACTGGGAGGTGGGAAGCAGTGAAGGGGGGTGGGTGAAGGCAAGGGTGGGTGCTAATGGCCTCATCTTTCAAAGTGTGAAGTCAAGAATCATAGCCGCATGATAAATTTGGAAATAAAATTGTATATTTTTTGAAGTGCCAAAGTTATGCCATAAGAAGAGACTAAAAATAGTGATAAGACCACATTAGGAGGATGGGTAGGGAAATGGTAGGTGTAATGAATTAAATTCTCATATATCAGAGAAGTTAATACAAAATAATGTAGAAAATTGAATTCAAGATATTATTTTCTAAAGAGTGGGATTTGAGGTGCAGCGAGGGTAGGAAACTTGCTTTTCATTATAATCATTTAATTTTAAAACTACATACAGACATTTCTTTGATAAAAAAATAAATTTTAAATACAAAGTAAAGTATGAGGGCTGAACAAGATGATTTCTAAAACTTCTTTCATATCTAAAATCCATGGGAAGTGTTCCCAAAGCTTAGTCCACTCAGGAGGAACCCTGGAATTTTTCTCTTCAGAAAGGCTATCCGATCAGAAGCCAGTCCACGTCACTGGGAATCTCATGAACATTATTTTGATAAATGTCAGATTTTCACTCCCTGACCTTATTTTATCTTCTCAACAGCTCTATGAAGCAATCACTACAATCATCTGCATTTTGGAGATGATACTCAATGAGACTAAGTTAATTGTACTGAATGACATGAGCGTTCAATTGCTAGAATGCACGGCCTCATCACTCTAGGTCTTTTTCTCTCCCACCATATTATGCCTCTGACCGGGCAGAAAGAGAAAAGTAAGAGAAATTCTCTGCCCAGGAACCAATCCTCCAGTGAGATGTTTATATGAATGCACTGCCCTGCGGTTATAGGTTAGCTCCTTTGGGAGTCTGATGGGGGAGGTTGGCAAACTACGGCCTCCTTCTCTATTTGGGCTCATGAACATCAGCAATCTGTCAGCGCACTTCACCAAGGCTTGGAGGGCTCATTGAAGGACTTGGAAAGTCCTTCTTTCCTAAGGGACCATCCTAAGTGATTGGCACCAACGCAGTGTAAGTACCCATAGGGCCCTGGCTATGATCACTGGGAACCCCCAACTGCAGCACTTTTTCTTATGTTGACCCACCCTCATTCTTGACATCTTTTGCAAGTCCCACATCACTATGAGATACTCCTGCATTTCTTTCTCAGGCTGGAGTGAGAAGAATGCCTCCAGGACAAGTGGCTGTCAGGAGTGGGGAAATCTAGGAATATTCTGGACAGGATGCTGCTCATGCCCGCCAGAGAGAACTTCCCAACACCTGTCTTTCCAGGGAGTACTGGAACACTAAAGTTACCTGCATCAGGTAACTTGCCTGCCGCAGGGCTGCGGAGTTTCCTAAGAGGGTACGTTTCCTGTGAATATAACAACAGAGTCCTTGACCTGCAGAAACTCCATGAGAAACTGGAGACGGCTTATGTAAATTCCCACTAAAAATATTACTTATTCAAAATGGCTCTGTCAAATTGGAAACTGCAGCCTCACAGCAACCTTGTGAAGTCATTGAGGTCCCCCTGGTCCCCACATGCTCCCTCCTCCTCCCTTTTCTAAGTGTCTCTTTCCCCTCCCCCAACACTGCTGCCCGGAGATGAGCTCTGCCGTGCTCCCTCCAGCTGGGCCAGAACAACGCTGCTTCTCCAGATCTCCTCCTCCTTCCCCCTTCTCTCTGAGCCACACTTAGGAGACAGGCCACTTAACTTGATAGCTAATCACACCAGATGCTATGTATTGATGTATTGTCCCTCTCAATAACACACTGGCATCCTGGAGGCCTTGAGTGCCTAAATCTAAGGGCTTGGCAGATGGAGGAACATGTGGGCCCTGCGGCAGGTATACTGATGTGGTGGCCACTTAGAAGCAAATAACTCAGAACTCCTCAAATCACTTCAAAGAGGCAACCTCTGATGTCATTCATGCACAGTGCCAGACCGTCCTGGAGCACACTATGAGTGACATAGGCCTCTTAGAAGTTGTATTGTTAACTGTGTTTTAGGTAGTAATATAGACTATTTTTCTTTTGGCCTCTACTTATTTCTCGATATTACACTTTAACATTATTTCAGTTTTATAGTCAGATCTCATGGGCCTCAGTAAGACCCAGTTTATCAAAATTATACTATTCAGTAAAATTAATTCAGAGTATTGACAGCAATCACCTTCCCATTCCAAAGCAATAAGTGTACAAACTTTCCTTGACATGTGGACTTATATTTTTAATACATGTTTTTAAAAAATATGTAAAAAAGACATAAAGGGAATACTTTCAAAGGCTCAAATTCAGACCTAAGAAAAACAAGAAATTAAAAGGTAGCAAATAAGTATGAGGAAAAGAGGAACTTACATATAAATCCTATAGAATTATTTTTCACATTAGACTTGTATATTCTAAATGAAACAGGAATCACAATGTTTTAACTAAACACACAGGCTCTCTCTTTTAGTGACTAGGATATAAAACTTAGCCTCAATTTC
Organism: Equus caballus; assembly: GCF_041296265.1. NCBI lineage: Eukaryota > Metazoa > Chordata > Mammalia > Perissodactyla > Equidae > Equus > Equus caballus. The sequence goes on along the minus strand of NC_091692.1, from coordinate 18,961,533 downwards.
TTGAATGGATATGCAATAAACTATTTATAGCATCTTCTTTGTCCTACTTAACTTATGACTAATCCTAAACAATTAGAGTCAGATGGCTGAGTATTTAAAGAGCCAATTATTTCAAATAAACAGAGGGTCATTTCTACCTAAATCTAGAACCCTCAGTCCCTTTAGATGCATGGCTATGGGGCCACTTAGCAATAGCTACAAACCTGCGGGAATCCTGCAGAATCCTGCAGCATAAAATTAAGGAAAAACAAAGGTGGCTTAACATCTGGATAGCGTGGTCCTCTTGTGGGGGCAAGGAGGAGGCCCCAGGCACCTTTAATAATTCCAAAAGAAACTTTAAGTTTTCTACGTATCTTATAAAATTCTACCATGTGGACCTTTCTCTTGAAATTTTGGGAAATAAAACTCTGCAACCACTGCAGATTTTTTATGATGTCCACATCACCGAAATCTCTCAAGCCCCACCCAGGATAAATCTTTTATAAAGCAAGGCTGGGTCTGCCCTCCAAGCCTATCATTTCACTAACACTTAAAAATATTTTCTCAACATTCTCAAGCAGTGCTCAAAATTGGCCTGATATATATAGAGCCTCCTTTGTGGAATAACAAGATTATTTTTATCGTTTCCCGATTCTCAAAAATCTGACCTGTCACCAAAGAACTTCTAAAAATATCAGGATGATAATGATATCCTTCGTCATCTCCCTCCTGGCTTATGGCTGCATTACTAGAGTCAGATATTTTATGTCTTCTCCAAGGGTCCTCTCTAATTACAGCACTCATCATTTCATTGCTTCAAGATGTGGGACAGAATAGCTATCTTGGGAAGGTGGCTGATTTTTTTCCCAACTTTAAAGAAAAGGTGTTTTTACAAAACATTCAGTTCAATTTACTTTCTGCCTATTTCTTAAATCACATTTTTGAGTTGGTAATATATTGGAATGGATCCTGGAAAACAAATGCTGACTGAGGCGAAGCATTTTGTTCTTTTACCACAGCCAAATCAATTCAGCAGCAGAATTACCAGGTGCCTACTATGTGCCAGGAATATAAAGACGAATCAAATACTCTCTGCCCTCGAATAGCTCACAGCTTACGGGGATAGACAGTCCCACTAACAAATAACAACCTAAGCTGTGACAAGAGCTATAATCTTATTGTCGTTTGTATAAACATACAAGAATGAAGACACCCAGTAAGGGAGCAAGAAATACTGTTTCGAGAAATCAGAAAGAAAATGTACTGGGAAACCAAATGGCATTTTAGAGATGGATTCCAACAGTCCCTGGTTGCTCAGAGATTGTGTCTCAAATTTGATATATCTGGGGTTGGAAAAAAAACTGGTTCTAGAGAGTTGTTAGAACCATCTGCTTTTGGGGTAGAATTTAGAACATATCTTTGGGGGCAGGTCCTTCCCCGTTTATTCTTAGCGGTTGCTTTGGTGAGGCTTTTTTAGGCATGCATAGAAATTCCTACTCGCTGGTCTTGCAGAGCCCTGAACAGAAGGAATGTTCCAACTGTAGAGACTTCACATGAGAGTTTTATTACTCTATTTATCACTCTAACAATAACAACTTCTATCTTCAGATTGGGCAAGATACGTCAATTATATTGCCAACTATTATATGATCTATTACATTATCAACAGGTTTTCCCTTACTTTGACTGTAGGTCTGGGAAGGACAAGATAAAAGAGACTTCCAAGCATGGGAAAGAGCAGGCCATTGCTCCAGTGGCAGGAGGCTAAGGACAGAAGACAGAGAGAACCAGTAGAGGGCCATCTTCACAGGGACATGACGGTGGACTCCAGGAATAGTGATGTACGGTATCTTGTTTTAGATTTCCTTTTCTCTGTAGTAGTTTGTTGAACATCATTACCTCATGTTGTTGTGTTAGTAAATATTGATGAATGAAGAGAAGGTTCTGTAGCCATGCTTTGGGGGAAAATGGAATAAAAAGGCTGTGGCAATATCAGAAAAATACTTATGAGGTGGCCAGAGGTGATCGTGGAAAAGCTGGGAGAGAGGTGGGCTCGGGTGGCCACCTGTCTGAGTGGCAAGGAGAGACCTGGGGTCCCAGTGCTCTTTTTGCAAATTCTCAGCCAAGCCTCCTGCTTTCAGTCCTGCTCAGCGCCTTGCCTCCAGCGGTTCCAGGTGTTTCCCATTCTAAGCCTTTCCAAGATTCCACATAAAAATTGGCTTGCTTTTCTCTCATTCCTTCTTGTTGGCTTCTCCCCTCTGCAGACAAGCAGCTTTCAACTCTCTCTAATCTATCAAGCATGTCATTGCCCTTCCATTTGCTTTCCAGCTTCCAAAATTTTGCTTTTCTCTCTCATCACCTCTCCCCTTGTCTTGTTCTTAGAGGTTCATGCATTTTAAATTCTTTTACTGTGAGGTTTTGCACAAGAGTGGAGACAAATGCAAGTGTTCAATCTGTAGTTTTCTTTTTCAGTTATATTTTATCTTTTCATTAATATTCCACTTAATTGAAAATAACATGACACCAGGATCTTGCTTAGAATTAGTACTCAACCCCAAAAAGGGCTTATAAAAGCTAGACCCTCAGAGTTGGAATGAACTGTAAAGGTCAACCTGTCTAAGCTCTCATCAGATGTTTAATCCAGGAAACTCCTTAGCTTGCCTGATATAAATTTAATTTATTGAGTGAAAATGTATAAAGATATGTTATTACTTTGCTTATCACCATACATCATATTTAATAATAATAACAATAGCTGCACTTACGGTTCACTTTCCATGTGCCCAAGCCTGTGCTAAGGGGCATTTATGCCTCCCAACAATCCTATGAGGGAGGTATCATTATACTCCACTGCCTACCACCCCCAATACCCACCATTTCGCAGAGAAGGAAACCGAGGTTTAGTTCAGGTTTAACTCACTTCCCAATTGCTTATAGCTTGTACACAACAGGCAGAGCCTAGTTATGAACCAGCCTTCTCAGATTCCAAAGCTTATCTTCTTAGCTGTGATGCTTCCTAGATTTAGGACCATATGACTCTTAAAGAACTTTATTTCTGCAGGGGGTCTGATGCATGCTTTCGGCTTTTTCCCACTTGCAGCTTTAGTCAGTGATGTCGTGATGCTGGTTTATTCTTGCCTACATTTGGGTCCTTAGGGTTATGACCCACAATGGTCCCAGGCTGACTTCCGTCTGCTATCCAAATTACTTCTCTTTTAAATTGATATGAGCCCAGGAAACAAGAAAATAATTTTAAAATTAGTTTGAATAATGAAGGTAAATCTGTTGTCAAAAGACATGTAATACATTTCTAGGTAGACCATAAATGGCACTGCATTTATCATCCATTATATCAAATCACTATTGTTTACATGTTGAGTATAGTTAAATTAGAAGGTTCACCAAACCAAATATTTTGACTTTAATATTTTGGTAAAATAACCACACATTTTTCCTGTCAACAATGTCAGTGGTTGATGGTACACTATTAGAATAGGCAGATATGGTAGAAACTACCCAGAACTCCAAATCAGAAGACCCAGGTTGAGTCACAGCTCTGCATCTCTGTGTATTTTGAGCAATTCACCTAACTTCTCTGAACAACAGTTTCAGGATCTGTAAGAAATAGAACCTAACACAAAAGAGTATTTTGAGCAAAATTGAGACAATGTATGTGTAAGTGCTTGGCACAGAGTAGGAGCTAAATAAAAGCCATTTATCAGCTTGTTTCAAGAGTCTCCAGCAAATGTTGAGGAAATACTCATTGAATAAATTAGGAAATGGAAGATAGACATTAAGAATATGTATAGGCAAATAGAAGAGCTTGGATGTCTGAAACCTCGTATCTTTCTAAAGTATCCCCAGGATTTCCAGGCTGCCCCTCTAGTTCTGACAGCCCCACTAGTCATGGAGATAGGCTCAGAAACTCGGAACTGTCAGCTCAGTTAACTGTGCCAGGATCTGCGATGTTGTGTGTGGCACACAGTGTTGCCTGTGACTTCCTTCACTCCATCACTGTTAGCTCTAAACCCTGCCCAGCAAAACTCTGAGCATCTATAGTACAGAAGATAGCAGAATCTTTTCTGGGACTCACTGTGGATGTCTTCTGAGGATAAACAATGCCATGGGAAGGGCAATTTATCTAGGTAAATGCTACAGGCTGCTAATGTCCAAAGTCTGCTAGATATAAATTTAAACCCCAGCAGAAAGTCTCTGAAAGGTTTGCCTCTGTCCTAGGTCTTTCAATGTCAGAAGGACTTCATGGAGAAAGGAGCACATTTTTACTCTCTTGGCTGTTTGGGAATCACGGTGCAGACTTGGGGTGGCACTGGGGGTCCCACAAAGAATTGAACGGCTAAATCAGAGCAGTGCTCGTCTATCTCTCAGCTCTCAAATGCTCCGTAGGGCCCTATATACCAGGAATGGCTTAGGGCACAGCCAACTTCCCCAGAGCCATTTCAGATTGGAGCAAGCTCCTTAGAAGTCCTTGGTGGCCATTCCCAGCCCCACATGGATGCTGAAAATGGCTCAACATTCTGGATTCATGGAGAAAGGGAGGCATGGGGCAAAAGATATTTGACTAATCTTATTTCTTTCTTGATTATCCCCTAAATAGTCCTTATCCTAGAGACATGTCCCTCTCAGGCAAGAAGTCATTCTGACTCTCAAAGACTTCTACAGGAAGCGGGTCATCAGACTGGTCCAGTGAGAGACTGCACTCCAGTCCCAGCTCTGTCACTGACGAGATACCTGAGGCAAGTTACTTAATCTCTCTGGGCCTAGGTTTGTTTGTTATTTTTAATTTAAAAAAAAACTAATGAGAACATGGAGACTGGATTCTCTCTCTGGATCCTTCTAATTCTAAATATCTCTGATATATCTATTAATCTGACAGGTACGAGCTGAGCTAATAGAATCATATGACTAATAGGGAACATTCCATAGCTAATTCTACAGTCAAATACTTCCTGTTTCCTCTGCTGAGTGTCTGACGGAACTATGAGTTATCTGGGTTTTCTGGATCCTGTCTGAGCTGCCCATACCAGAAAAATAAGATGAGAGCTGTGGCCTTTAAACTGTTGAAAAGACGTATTTCTCATAATCTAAGTAACTTTGACACTACACACCACAGCCTGACAATTAAATTTCTCTCTCTCTCTAAATTTCAACCAGTGGATATGCTACATTGAGAGTTAAACCGTTCTGATGTGAAGACATCTCTGTTCTCTCATCAGAGCCTAAAAAGCTGTCAGTGCTAGTTTCCTTATTAGTAACCAATCTGCTTGCTCAGACAGTGCCTCACAGTTTATACCAAGTGAAAATGCTGTTCTCTGAGAACAGAGAAGCAAACACAGCTGAAGAGTGGAGTAGGGCTGGAGTGGTTTGCAGAAGGCCCCAGGAGCTGAAATCCAACGTGCCGTGCACCTCACCCAGACAGGAGAAGCAGAGGGCTGCTCAAACCAAAGGGAAACTTTCCTGATCAGTGATGTATACACAATGCCCAAAGAACATTTTCTATGGTTGCATTCAAGAAATTGCTCGGCTCAAGCCTTGGCCTGAGACTGCTTTTTCCTTTCATTAGACACTATTTTGAATCAGCACAAGTGACAGTCTTCTCCAAGGGAGCTGCTGCCAACATGACAAAATAACCAATGAACCCCATTGCTTCTCTGGCAATGCACGGGAAACATGCTGTATACAATACGCAAGCTAAACCACATCTAGTTTAATGCAGGGCAAGGGAGTCTGGAAGCTTGGTCTGCATCCCCAAAAGACTATAGCCCTTGAATAAATGGGCCTCGGGGAAAACTGCTGAGGGTGGTTGTCACAAAAGACCAAGACCCCCAAGACACGTGGCCAGTAGTCCCAGTGGAGGAAGTAAAACAAGGAGGACGTGCAAAGGAAAAGAAGTTTTCACAGAATTCCAAGTGAGTATCCTGGGGAAACAAGACAGGGGTAATGGAAGAGAAGGAGGGAAGGTGGAGTAAAAACTGGAATCCTGGAAGACCCTGGCCAGAGAGAGCCCTGGATCTGAAGGGAAGGGAAGGGAATGGGGAATCTGGCAAAGCCCATATTCTATATGGGCATTTTCATCCTCCTTCCTACTCTCTCTCCTCCCCAGCTGATACAGCCAATGGTTCTCCTGTTCTGAAGTCTTGCATCCTTTCAAAGGGACAAGCAAGCAATTTTCTGCCTCCAAAGGTCCCTATATTCCTTGATTCTCCCTGTAAGCAAACAGCAGAGTTAAATGAACATTTTGGAGATTTAGGTGACAATATCCATTTTACTAATAAAAATGAAAATATCTTGCTCAGGTAAAACATATCACCAGAAAGGCCAAGGAAGTCAGTCATTTGGATATGAAAGTCCCAATGCGAGTTCTCGCATGTTCTCTAATGATACTCACTCTTCTGTCTTAGCCTGGTGGTTATTTGAGTGTAAATATTTTATTTTTAATTTTGTGCTGCAGCAAAACATACATCCACAAAAGTGCACATATTAGAAGTGTTCAGCCTCACACCTGAACACGCCTATGCAACCAGCACCCAGATCAAGAAACAGAAACTCAGCAGGCGGCCTTTCCCTTACCCTTTCCAGTCACTCTTCCCCCAAGAGTAACCATTATCTCGTCTTACAATAGCATAGATAAGTTTTGCTGGGTTTGTACTTTATAAACTGAAATCACATGATATGTTCTTTTTCATATCTATGTTACTTCTCTCACCATTGTTTGTGAGATTCATCCATATTGTGCGGTGTAGCTATAGTTTATTCTCATCACTATGCAGACTAGTATCCCACTGTGAATACCACACTGTAGCCATTCTGCCGTGAGGGGCATTTTGGTAGCTTCCAGTTGGGGGCTATTTCAAACAGTGCTGCTATGAACATCTTGACACATGTTTTTGGTAAACACATGCAGCAAGTCATACTTTCTAGTACTCTCTGGCCCCAAGGTAGGTGGTCATGTATCTGTCTGCTTTCCCAGACCCCATTTTAAAAAGCTAAGAAAGTATGTGCCGAGTGTATTTAGGATTCCATTAGAAAAAATAGGATGGTTTGACATTCACATCATCTCTCCACAATATTTTGGCAGTTTGTTCTCTAAAATCAAGCAGCAACAACCAAGCCGATGCTGCAGCCTGGATTCTTATTGCCGTGGGATCACGGCATTCTCACCTGACAGACTCTTCCTGCCTCCTGGCAACAGCTCGTAATCACTTCAGTCATTTCATCTATTTTCAGCTCATAATAAATTTTTTTTCAAAAACACTTTTTCCCAATCTAATTTTTCTTCTTTAAAATTCTTTGGTAATTTTTAAGTTAAAATACAAAGATACACTATTTCAGCCTAGTATCTCATCTTCAAAATGACACTGAAAAATGTTTTCTGGGAATGTGGGAGAAAATAACCTATTTCCTCAAAGGAGATCCTATGTTCTGTATTTTAATATGGAAATCAAAATGAGTAAATTCAGAAAAACTATTCCCAGGCTGTGTGTGTGCTGGCAGGAGGGAGTGAGTTAAAACTTGGTCTCAAAATTCTTTGACATTCCTCCCATCAAGAGGTAGAATCCAGGTGATTGTGACTGGTTTGACCAACTGAGTACAGCAGAAGTGACGCTGTGTGACTCCAGGACTGGGTCACAAATGGCTATGCAGCTGCCATCTGGTTCCCTTGGAATGCTCACTTTCAGGATGTTCCCTCTCAGAATCTAGCCACCATGCTGTGAGACACCCAAGCCACCTGCAGAGGCTACATGTAGATGCTTTGGTCAACGGTGCCAGCTGAGCCCAGCCTTTGAGTTATCCCAGCTGTTATGTGGTTGAATTGTGTCCCCCAAAAAGATATGATGAAGTCCTAACCCCCACTACCTCAGAATGTGACCTTATTTGGAAACAGAGTGATTGCAGGTATAATTAGTTAAGATGAGGTCATGCTGGAGTAGGGTAGGCCCTTGACATAAGTCCTTATTAGAGAGAGTACACCATGTGAAGACACAGACACACAGGGAAGATGGCCATGTGAAGATGGAGGCCGAGATTGAAATTACGCTGCCACAAGCCAAGGAACACCTGGGGCTACCGGAAGGTGAAGGACACAAGGAAGGATCCTCCCCTAGGGGCTGTAGAGGGAGCATGGCCCTGCTGACACTTTGATTTTAGACTTCTAGACTCCAGAACTGTGAGAGAATACATTTCTGTTGTTTTAAATCACCCAGTGTATAGTACTCTGTTATAGCAGCGCTAAGAAACTAACACACCAGACCAGGTGTCAAACATTCGAGTGACAACACCCTCAGTCATGCCCAGACCCCAGCCAATCAAGCCTTCCCAACTGAGGACCCAGGCATTGTAGAACAGACAAGCTATCCCCATTGCACCATGTCTGAATTCCTGCCCCACAGAATGTGTGAGCGTAATAAAATGGTTGTTATTTTATGCTTCTAAGTTTGGAGTATTTTTTCACAGATTTACAGTATGTGGAGCAGGAGTCATCAGTTTCAGACATGGTAGCCTGAGGCCAGGTGCCTCAGTCTACAGACAGACCAGACATCTCTGCTCTGAAAGTATACTGAGCATTAGAGGCATCTGTCAACAGAAAGGAGGAACTCACAATTGGGTGTCCTGTGGGCAGCACGGGCCTTGAACCAGGAATAACAGGTACTACAAACCAGGCAACACTGTAAAAATTTCACATGGATCATCCCATTTAATCTTTCCAACAGTGCAAGGAAGTAGGTCCTATTATTAGGGCCATTTTTATAAATGAGGACACTGAGGCACTAAGAAGCTAAGAAATCTGCCCTGAGTCACACAGTTAGTATGTGGTAAAGCATAGGCTTTACACTTAAGGAGATGGCACCAAGAATCAAGAAATTTACTACAGTCATTGGATAGAACGGATGTGAAGCAGCTGGCTTCCAGTGCAAGACAGTGGCCGGAATGTTTATTCGCTTAACTTAATAGACATTTCTTGAGTTCTGCTCTGTGTCACTATGTCATTTAGGGAAGGCACAGTCTATGACCTTAAAGATTCAGATATGTAAGCAGACAGATATCTTTTCTTTTTAGTTCAGTCCAAGGCTGAACTATTTTGAAAGAAACTGTCAAAATTAGGAAAATGAGAGAAAATAAAGGAAAAGGGAAAAATAGGTTCCCTTGCTGATAGAAGCAGAGAGAAAGTTGAGGTCAAAGATAATGTTCTTAACTAGATAACAGAAATTTGGGTAAATCAAGAAGTGGACTGTGAAATTGAGTTGTGACCTGGTCCTATGAATCTAAGCGATGCACCATATATTCTCAGTGTCCCAAGGCATCTGATTAGATCAGATCCAGCAGAGCTGGGACAAAAACACACATGACCACATCTAGATGAGTTCACTTTTGGAGTGTATTTTCCCCTCAATCAAAATGTACCCTTTGAGGTCCCAAGAGAAAGGAAAAAGGAGGAGAAGGCAAAGATAGTATGCTCAGTGGGAGAAGTCATTCTGCTCTCCCAATGCTCAGGACAGCCTGGCCACCATGCTCCCTCAGAGGGGTCATCTGCACAGGTGGGCAGAGAAATGAACTCCAGACTCAGGAAGGATGCCTCTCCTGGATGGCCCTGACAGTCATCCAACCTCAAAGGGTGAGGATGTTGCACTGTTTTTGCAAAACTGGCAGAAACAGGTCAACAAAGCCCCTGGAACCATAGCTCACTCTCCTGGATTTTTGTTCCCTCAGCCAAGTCATGACTGCTTTAACCTTTTCTTCAAGTGGGATGTTCCTTCAACTAGTTAAAATAGTTTTAAAAATGTTTCACAGAAAAGAGAAAAGGTCAAGGTTACACGGAGCTGGCTCACCCATTTTATGAGCTAAGATGAGAACTTTGATTTTTGTTTGCTATATTTTATTAGAGCTTTAAAAGGAGAAAGTGAAAGGAGTTTGGGGCTGTTTGGTCAGGGAAGGAGTGGCCCGGCACCAGTCCAGGGCTTCTGCAGACCCTCCATCACATCCAGCACCTCATCTGTGAGGAATGGGGGAGACTGACACCCCTAAAAGCCAAACAGCTTTCCTTGCTTCTGCTCACCAGATAGAAACTCATTACCTACTGATTGCAAAGTGAGGGAGACGTATTTCTAGTAGAACACACAGTGTTGCTTTTGAGGACCTTTTATTATGTCAATTATCTTTATTGTGTCCAATGGACATAGAGCCAGGATCACAACCAGAACATACTCGGACATGGTTTCAGAATTCTCCCAGTTCCCACCGCGATGTGTTCTAAAGCTCTTAATGATATTTGCCCTTTCTCCAAGTGAGTTAATCAAACGAGATGGAGAGGAACAGTCAATAGAAGAGCCACTGGGAGGAAGACCTTGTTGAGCCTCTTGTCACAGGGAACAGTGAGTGAGGATATGATGGATAAGGGAATGTCCCTCCCTGGGTTAACTTTGATGTGAGAGGCTGAGTAGTTAGAGTCTTCTCGGCCAGATATTGTGGGTTTGAATCTGGGGTTCGCAGTTTAATAGCTGTGCAGTTTCGAACAATTACTTAACCTCATTGTACTCCTTTTCCTCATCTGTAAAATGGGGATAATAATAGTATCTACCTCCTAGGATAGTTGTAACCAATAAATAAGTTAATATAGGAAAGGTGGTTTAATAACTGTGCCATAAGGAGCTTGCTACTATTATTATTATTATTATTATTATTAGTGTAGGAAAAGGAGCAAAAGAGTGGACTAAAATGAGGCAATGGAGACCCTGAAAAATAGAAAGCTAGTCTCAGATTCTGGGTTCTCCTTCTGAAACCACTTACCCATCAGGACCCATGGTGGTTCTTCCATCCATGTAGAAAGCACATTCAGCAAGAAGAAAGAGCCCTTAATGCCTGTTCTGAAGTCATCAGAAACCCACAGGAAGTCACAGAAAACGAAGGTGAGAATTCCTGCTTTCATTCCTGTATGAGCTCTGCATATCTGTTGACAAGCTGCCCTGTGATGTATAATTTATAGGCCCAATTAATCAAGGATTATTTGAAAAACATTTGGGAGGAAAAAAATAAGGGTGGATTAGGTTGAGTGGGTTTGCCTACCTGTCAAATTGCTTAATGCGGACAAGTAGAGTCAGCAGAAAATGGATAAGAAGAGGTGAACCATAAGGGTTACATTCTTTCCAATCCTATACCAGATCGGTCCTTATTCCTTAAGTGTTCTTCCATGGCAATATGTCTTAGACCTCCTCATTTAGGAGTCTATGTCCTTTAAACTCTCTCTCCCTCCTCCTAGCACAATGCCTGGCACACAGCACTCCCGGTTTTTAAAAAAGATTGACTGAATGCATGTGTGTATGGATGGATAGAGAGATAGAGAGAGAGAGAGACAGATAGACAGATAGATGGAAATTTCTTCAGATACCTAATCCATTTGAAAGACAAGCATCTAGTTTTTCACAAATCCCCAAGATCTTATTACGGAAATTTCTGGATTTCACCCAAATCAGTTTTCTGTACAGACATAGGCTTCTTGTGCATATCATTATACCACAAATTGTCTTTTCAATTTCCACTAAAATTTTATCTTTCACTTGATGAGCAATTTTTGTACTAGCTGAGACACCAGCTGAAATTGTTTCTCAAAGTACTTTTTTCTTCTTTCTGTGGAGAATATATGGTGAATTGCTTATATTCATAGAACGGGGTCACTGCTGAATTTCATATTCCACTGCTTGATTTACCCCAAACTTCTGTTTTCTAGTTAAGAACTATAACTGTCTTCAACCTCAACTTTTTCTTTACTTTTATCAGCAACACTGGGTTACCTTTCTTTTCAAATCTTTTTTTAAAAACCACAGAAAAATCGAATTCTTTTATTTCGTCAGTACTACCACAAGATGTGGAAGTCTGGTCAGTCAGCTAGCTGAACTCACTATCTAAGGCTCTTGATCTCACATAGCAGTCTGGAAATATGACATGTCGATGTGAAACAACCAATAACCATTCTATAGATGAGAGAGATAAGGTGAGTTTTACTTGAGCCAAACTGAGGATTACAACCCGGGAAGGCAGTTTCCACAAAGGAAGAAAGAATTCCGGAGAAGCATGGTTTTCAGTGCAGTTTTATACCTTTTTAGAACAAAGAATATATATTAAACATGCCCAGAATATATATTCATCAAAGTTTCAAAGAGGTGTTCAGTTGCAAATTAGCAGGTCAACACGACCCTGATGTCCAGGAAAGGGAACTTATCTTCAGGAGTATTAATACGGGCACTACTAATAATGGCATCGTGGAGGGAAAGTAGGTATCTTATCTTAAGAAAGCGCATTCTTTTACTTTGAGACAATGTTTAATACACTCTTTACTATAATGGTTAAAAAAGATGTAAAATGTATGTTTAACAGGCCATAATCAGGCTTCTGTCGTTCAAGCCGAATCAGTTTTGAACCAGAATGGCTACTCCATTTACTTCGACACGTGAAAATCTCGTCAGACACATCACAGAACTTGCTCCTAACTTGAGTCCCCATGATGTAATATCTCAACTCGAAGGCCACATCCACTCACATTTGTATGACTTTTCTCATATAAGACCCCTCAGTAACAACCAAATCTCATATGTACAACCATCTAAAGAGTGTGACGTCAATATCATCAATATTTCAAAACACTTTCTATAAAGTAAGACAGAGAGCAGATTTGGGATTTTTTGTTCTCTAACATTTGTTCAATGGGTTTGGGGAGGCCTTCACTTTTTCAGATAATATAATATACTGTCTCTTGGAGATAACACCGCTCATTTTAAGACGTAGAAATGAAGGAATGTTTTTGATAAGGAGTGATGTCAAGTAGGGTATGCTATGAGGTAGTATGTGCAACTCACATACTCCTATCCTTGCTTTGTGGGCAGGTCTTTCAGTTCCCATGCCAAGAATTAAAAAACTGGTCTCTTGGATTTCTGGACTTGATTTTGAGGCTTGAGCAGATAAAGTAGCACTTGCTTTTCTGGAATTAGTTTGCTTGGGTTTACGTCTTGTGAATTATTCCAGGTGTTTTCATCTATTAGTTTTGAATCTATCTGAATAGAAGATATATTGGATATCTCTAAAGATACTTCCTTTGCTGCCTGTAAATAGATTGAGCTTAAATTTCAAGTCTGCTATTAAAACTGCAAATGCTTCCACTAGGAAATCTCTTCAAGATTCTCTGTGCACAGGGGAAGATGCTCCTAGGCTGAATGTTCTTTTTCCTTCCCCGTTGGCCCTTGCTATACTTTCATCTTGATCTCAGCCCAGACCATGCCTCATTAAAACCATTTCATTGTGGACTGATGAATGAAAAGGAAACCAATGACAGGTAAAAGAACTTCCTTTCTAACAACCCCAGCTTCACAAAAGACAAAATCTCTTTGTTGATAACAATGCCCAACATTGGAGCTGTGCTTTACCTTTTCAAAGCTGTTGGTTCCACGGGAATTCTCTCCTTGGAACTCTCTGAGGTTGGCAATTACCACAGTGAAGTGCTTATAATTATCTGCTCAGGCCTCTTGACTGTTGTAACACAACCCTGGGATCTCCATTCAGGCCATTAGATGTAACTAGGCTTCTAATTACCACATTATGCAGCTTTGAAATGAATTGAAACTTTGGATTTCATTCAATTAAGACAATACATCTGGAGCCCACTTAGAGACACAGTACCCACTATAGCAGCTAATGTCTCTGACCCAATGGTAGCTGGATGGCAATGCCACCTATCCACACATAACTGCCTCTTCATGGTGGTCACTTGGCCCAAACCAGTTGGGCAACAATGACAGTCAATTATTAAGAGCTGGTATAAGTCCATTCTTTTTATGAAACAGATAACCTTACATAAGAGTTGAGCGTTTAAAGCATCCTTTGAATTTACTTTACAGCAGTTTTCCCAAGAGGTATGAATGTCAGAATGCCCTGAGGTGCATGGTAACATTCCCTACTCCAGATCTACCAAATCAGATTTTCCGAGGGATGCATGTGCCCAGGAAAGAAAGGGAAGCACCAGTTTCATAACAATCTTTATCTTAAAAAATGATTGCAAAAACACAATTCAATTTTATTCCTAATATTTATGAAGTGAATACTGTGTCCTTCCTGCTAGATCCTCTGACAAATACAAAGAGAAATAAGATGACAAATAAATAATAAAATAATTTTTTTCCTATGTACCACGTGCTGTGCATATTCGTCTCTAAATCTTCATAACAAATGTATAAGGCAAGTTGCAGATTCCTTTTTACAGATAAGGAAATCAGGGCTTAGAAAGGCTAAGTCGCTTGCTTACAAAGCCCGTAAATAATGGAATCGCAGGCATTCTCGCTGTTTATCCCATGCTCTAACCACTACCTCCACTGCCTTTCTTTTCTCCTCATGTGAGGTAAGATACGTTCCTGGAGAAGAATACAAGCAAAATGTCTGTACCTAATGAGGGTAGAGATGTAAGTTCTAACGGCATTTAGCAAAGAACATGTTAGAGTACTCTGGACCAAGTCAGGAGGACTTCAAGGAGGAAGCAGGAGGACAGGTAATATTATGCAGGTGGGAGGAAGAAGAGAGCATATTACGGGGAGAAGAAAGGGCAACACAAAAAAGATAATATTGCTTTTATTGAGCACTTAAATGCCAGGCACTTTCTATATATATTAGATGTGTTCTCACATTTAGTCTACTCCTCACACCAGTCCAATGAGAGCAGGGACTCAAAGTGCCATTTTGACTTAAGTGTGAAGGCTCCTTGTCATGGAGAATAAATAAAGTTCTGTCCACTTTCTCCCTATTTCAATTCCTTCCCTCCTTGTCCCTTGTCCCCAACCACAGCTCAGGGAGGAAAGTCACAGAGTGTATCATATGTAGACAAGCTCAGATGGTGCTCACAGTTGAGCCCAGCATAAGTGGGAGCCCAGCCATGTTGCAAACACCACAGAAAACTTTATTTCATGTTCTCAAGCAAATTCTGATATATACATGGGGCTTGTGAAAACCTCATTTGAAATGGACTGAATCGTTCATAATAATTAAATGTTCAGGGTTGTTCAGAAAGTTCCACGGCCATTAGTCACACTGTTTTGATCCATGAACTTGCTCTCACCAGAGCATGACTCTGATTCGCGGCCCCTTTGAGTGAAGCTCTGAAGGGCCCTAAGGCTAAGGCACACACTCCCAGAGGAGGCCAGGCGAGGCGAGCACTGCTCAGATGGGCAGGACCACTTCTCCTCCTCATGGTTGCCTTTAACGTTCCTTTGAAAATCTTTACACTGAGGTTTACATAGAACGGGGACTGGCCTTAAAATAAAATGGTTAAGTTTGGTCTCACTCCTGTGTTCCTCTCTTCCTTCCTTGGCACCCAGCATCTTCATGCTCCCAGGCACCCAAATCTTTCTGTGGAGCCTAATTCAGGGAACTGGGCTCCATCACGTGGAACTGCTGGTATTGCTTCCTCTCTCACTTCCTTGCAATATCTTATCAAAACATTTATTTCTCAAAGTTCTGGAGGCTAGAGGGCTGAGATCAGGGTGCCAGCATGGGCAGGTCTCGGTGAGGGCTCTCTCCCAGGTTATGTTCTCACACCGCCTTTCTTGGTGCATGCACAGAGAGAGAGAGATCTCATATCTCTTCTTATAAGGGCACTAATCCCATTATAAGAGTCGCACCTTCATGACCTCATCTGACTCTAATTACCTCCCAAAGGCCTCACCTCCAAATACCATCACACTGGGGATTAGAGTGTCAACATCTGAATTTAGGGGGTGACACAAACATTTCATATAGCATAGCACCTGGAGTCTTACCAATGTGTTAAATCCCATGTCCCAAGAAAATGCCCCAAGAAAATGAATTCTTGTTAATCTAGTCATACACTCCAGCCCCTGGATCAAGCCCCCTCAAAATCTAGTTCTAGAGGTATTCCTCTGATGGCTGGTACATTCTAGCTAATTCTTGAAGCTCCTTCAGTGTAGAATATAATCTCTTTCCTCCTTTATCAGACCCAGCATGTCCCAGCCAGGTTTTGCCGGGATTTAACCTGTTATCCATCTGGCAGCTAGGCGAGGCATGGGAGCAGTTCCTGTCGCCTTGTGGACATGAAGCTCTACAGCATCTCCCAGCATGGGGGAAGAGCTGGCTCCTACTAGGGAAACTCTGAGGGTTCAGGGAAGTCTTCAGAGACATCCATCCAGATGTCTCCCTGCCATGTTGCAGGGTCCCAGGTTTTCTCAACCAGGGCCCTGACCTGAGTATGGCAGAGCTGCCTCTGCTGAGCATTTGAATGTCTCTGAGTTCTGCAATTCTCTCTAAACACTGCTCAGCTGGGTCTCTTTGTAAACTATCAAAGAGAGCCTCTGGCTCTCATGGCTAGCCTTCAACTGCTTGTCAAAATCCTTCAGGTCCTCTTAGAAAGGCCCCCATCTCATTCTCAGCAGGATATCAGTACAACTAAGCAAAAACCAATCAACTCCACCGTCTTTGTAGACATTCCTCTCCCCCCATAATTTCCAAATGCTGAATCACTGCTTCTGCAAGGGGCTTCCCTCACTAGGGCCTTTTCCCAGGTCACCACTGGTGAAAAGTTTACACTTGGGCCTCCACCTGTGCCAGGGATTACCCATGCCCATGTATCCCTCAGGATCGTGCTTTCTTTGCCCTCCGGTCCGTGAGTAAGCCCATTACACAACACCATCTTACCACCTGCTTTCTCAGACCACTCCTGGCACCACCTGTGTTAGTTTGGGTCCTCCAAGGGTTGGATATGCAAGAGATTCTTTGAGGGAAATGCCTGCGAAGGATAAAGGGGAGGGAGCAGGAGACGGCAGGGAAGGCCTTCAGATGACAATGCAGGTCTGCTATCTGTGAAGGAGAGGGCAAGGGACGGGAATGGGCAGGAAAGCCTGGGACTGCAGCACAGGTCCTAGAAAGGTACGGCTGGGCTGACGGGGAGTTCTGGAGTCAAAGTCACACTGTCTCTCTCAGGAACAGACCTGTGTTACTACCCTTGCTGTAGTCAATCATTGGCTGGGAGTGGCCCGCAGGAAATGTGACCTTGTACAAACATGGTGGAGGTCCAGGGGGCTAGCTAGCAGCTGGGGCTACAGCAAAACTGAACAGTGCATTTTCATGAGCACCGAATAACACTCTAATGATCAAACTAAGTCTGGCCAAGATGTTAATGACTGATAATGGCTCGAGGCATTAGTCACCCTGGATAACATTCACATTTTGATAGCTCTATACAAAGGAATGACAATCATAGAGTAATTTTAAGATGTGCAGCAGGACCAGTGGAAAAAATAATTCGGTGCAATTGAGTCTTGCTTTGCTCTCCTCAAATCATACCACATAGAAAGCTACTCTGTATGGTACATAGGCCCTTGATATCCTCATAAAACAGAAATAGTATCATTTTAGAATTCAAAGGAAGATGATCCAGTTTGGGAGTAGGGAATGAAATACTCAAAATAAAGTCCATTTCTGCCTCCCTATTTTGGGTTGAGAAGTGAACAGTATTACAATTGAATGAAGCAATTTTTTCCACCTGCATTTTTAATAGCCAGGAAAAGAGTGGTGATGCCAGCCTGGACAGACTCTTAAATTGGAAGGGACCCTATAAATCATGTTCATTGTATATCAACTTCCTGTCTGGCAGCAAACCTCTGTGCAAGGTTCTCATCCCAAATTCCCAAGAGGTTAATTGTTCTTGGCTTGCACGCCTCCAGTGACAGGGAACTCACTGCTTCCTGAGGTAGTTCATTTTGTGGCTAGACTGCTCTAGTTCTATGACGTTGTTTTAAAAATGATTAAGTCAGCCCTCTGCCTCACTTGGCCATATTTTTTCACGTATTATCTCATCAACTCCTTATAATGACCAGGGAGGAAGATTTTTTCCCCCATTTTATAAATGGGGAGCCTGAGACAGAGTGGCTAAGTGATTTACCCAATGTCACACAGCTGGAATTCAACTCCAAGCCCGGTTCTCTTCTTTAGTTTCCCCACAAATGCCTTAGATTGTGTTGTAATCTGTCTCTAGTGTCCACTTTTACTGATTCTACTTCACACAGAAAAAGCCTAATATTATTATACACGATGTCCTTTGAAATACTTGGGTCAGGCCTTACATTATTCTGTATGATATTTTAATATCCAGGTTTATTCAACTATTCTTCAAATGCATCATTCCCAGATGTCCACAAACATACTCATCAAGACACATTTTAGGTTTCCAATTTTCCTCTTAATTCGACACACACTAAACTGAGCACATCTTCCAGGCATGTTTGACTTGTGCACTGTGGAAGGAAACCATCACCTTCCTTTCCCCACACACTGTATTTCTGTTAATGCAAACACATCACGCTATGGACTCAATAAACTTAAAAGCAACTAAAGCCTCTAGCTCTTTTTCGTATAGGCAGCTATTAAATTTTATCTCCCCTATTCTATATCAGTACAAATTTTTTGGATCATATTCATTCAGCTTAACTTTAAGCATATTAAAAATCAGTCTGTTGTTACTGCCTGTTAAAATTCTTAATTCCCACGGCGCATTTGAAGTCAAGTCATCCTCTATAAATTAGTGTTTTTGAAAGAGCATCTATTATGTATTAATAAACACTGTAGAGACCAGCCTGTCCCATTACCACCTGTTATGGGATCTATTAAGACCTTATTCCCTCCTTCCACTTCTGCTATCGTTGTCATATGCTTCACTCTTCCTTCCCACTCACAGCACAGCCCCAGGGCCAGACCCAGCAGTTTCATCTGGAAGCTTGTTAGAAAAATGCAGTCGCCCAGGCCTCATCTCAGTCCTACAGAATCAGAACCTGCACTTTAATAGGATTCCAAGTGATTTCAGGTGCACATGAAATTTTAGCTGCTCCAGTCTAACATACCTTGAGCAGGTAACTTAACCCCCCTGCATCAGTTTGCTCATCTATCGAGTGATGGAGAAAGACAAGAAGCTCAGAGCCTTACAGCTCCTCAGTCCTCTAATCCTCTGCTTCCTCTGAGCTCCTCAGGTGCCTTCAACTGTCCCCAGAATTGTCCTGCAGTTCCACCATGAAGGCAGGAGAAAATTGATGACTGATACAAAGATACATCCCATCCCTTTCAATATTAATAGCCATAAATGAGAATCTTTAACTCTGGAGGGGCAAGGCTCGGGTTTTGCAGCCTAGAGTCATTCGATCTCTGTCCTAATTGAATATCAGACTTTTATCTGAGTTCTAGAAATATGACCCTAGCACAGAGACCCATGGCACAAAGGGCTCTGAGATGTGTCTTGTCCGCCCAGGGGGAACATAGCTAAAGAGGCACCTCTCCATAGGAGAAAACAGCACAGGCTCCTTTGGAAGCAGCTGATCGGAGCTCAAGTTCTAGTCCAGCTACTTACTGGAAGTGATCCTCAGGTGCTCACTGGTAAACGAGGAGTAGCAGGAGCACCCATGCCAGGGGTCACTGTGAGGCTTACATGAGACTATTTCTGTGACATGCATAGCCCAGAAGAGCTTAGTAAATACTCAATATTGTTTTTATTGTTATAAAACAGGGATACTTTTAATTATCTCACAGGGTTGGTGTAAATAGTTAATGTGTACAAACATACTTTGTAAATGGTTACAAAGTACTCCACACTTGCTCTTTTCTGACTTTTATTGATCATCTACAACACAGAGAGCAGATACTGAGCAAAGGTGTATAGGTATCTGTCCCCTAAAAACTTGAGAATCAAAATGAGGGTAAAAAGCAGAAGAGAATTAAGCCAAAGAGACGCAGGGCTCCAACCAAATTTGTTGTCTCTACATAAACTTGCAGCATCACCACAAATCAATATTTAATCTATATGCATTAGCCAGGGTTCCCCAGAGAAACAGAACAATAGGAAAGAGAGAGAAAGAGAGATTTATTTTAAGGAATTGGCTCACGCGATTGTGGAGGGTAGCAAGTCCAAAATCTGCAGGGTAGACTGGCAGACTGGAGCCCCAGGGAAGACTTGATGTTGTAGCTTGAGTCCAAAGACAGTCTGGAGGCAGAATGCCCTCTTCCTCTGGAGATCTCAGTCTTTTTCTCTTAAGGCCTTCAACTGACTAGATGAGGCCCACCCACATTATAGAGGTAATCTACTTTACTTAAAGTCTACTTATTTGAATGTTAATCTCATCTGAAAAATACTCTCACAGTAACAGCCCAACTCGTGTTTGATCAAATATCTGTGTACTGTGGCCTAGTTAAGTTGGTACATAAACTTAACCATCACACCATGTTAGGTAAATACCTGTTCAATACAATTTTTATTATTTCTTTGTCTTCTCAGCCCCATACGCCTCTGATTCTACCAGAGAAGCCAATGGATTGCTTTGTTCTGCCTGTCCACTGCAACCACATTAAGGTACTGTTAGGTCTCTTATATGTATTTTTTAAACAGGAAGAAGCCCTCCAACTTAATGAAAATAACATAGCTTATATTGTTACATGAGTGCAATGTACCAGATAGTATACTAGGCATTTTGCACACATTCTCCATGACAACAATTCTGTAAGCCTGCAATTGCCCCTACTTTACTGCTGAGAAAACTAAGGCTTCTGATAATTGCAATACCTTGCCCAATATCATACAGTGAGTCCCAAGAGAACCAGAAGTTGAACCAAGTTCTGTCTTACTCCAAAGCTGTTGCTCATTCCACTATGTTATACTGCTGATGGCAAAGACTAAAGACATCTTAGCAGCGATTAGGTTTCTTTTTTTTTTTTTTTTTTTGAGAAAGATTAGCCCTGAGCTAACACTCGCCACCAATCGTCCTCTTTTTGCTGAGGAAGACTGGCCCTGAGCTAACATCCACACCCATCTTCCTCTACTTTATATGTGGGACGCCTATATATCATGGCTTGACAAGTGGTGCCATGCCTGCACCCGGGATCCAAACCAGCGAACCCCAGGCCGCCAAAGTGGAATGTGCAAACTTAACTGCTGCACCACCAGGCCAGCCTCAGCTTTTTAATGGTAGAAAATTTTTAAAAGTTGGAACAAATGGCTCTGCTAACTTTTCTATTCTTTTCTTCCCTCTCCCTCTTTATTCCATTAGTGTTTAATATCATTTTGGGTAACAGAGAGAAAACAGACATTCACCATTCTCTGCATGTGATGATTTATTCTAATAATACATTTTCCTCCTTTCAAATTTATTTTCCTTCACCAATTAATTACAGTAGGTCTATCAAGAGAAAGTTGTTGCATTAAAAGATAAATGTGCCATGGTCAGTTGCAAAGGTACCTTCTTATCCTTGGTGGCCACTTAATGGAACCAGTCTTCAAGAGATCAGCACAGCTCCTCAGTGCTCTGCTGTGGCCAAGGAGAGTCATTCTAAGAGAACTGGAGTTGGTTGTCCTATGAAGACTTTATTAAGCACTTTAAAGTCTAGACAGAGAAATGAATTGTCAAGGAAATCCACTAAATTCATAAAGAGAAGTTGACTCAACTACAATGGATTGACAAAGAAAAGAAGATTGTTTTTTAAAAGATACTTGCTTTTGCTTAGTTACATAATGACCTTACAACTATTGCCACTGCTCCCTAGTAATGTTTGTTGTATAAAAGCTGTTAACATGAATGTTGGCTCTTCAGCATGGAGCCCAGAGCTGACATGTGCTGTCACTTTAGGTAAGATCCTCATATCCCAATAAATCTCAAAATGTTCATCTCACAATATTAAGAGGACTAAGTGAGATAACACATTGAAACGTGGCTTGAAACTATAAATCAAACTATTCTAAAATAACAAGTTTATTTAAATTTTTAAAAATCTGGTTTCAGTATTCTAATTCAGTATCTGAACACAGTTTAACAAGCAAGAGTTGAGAACATCCAGTAAATGGTAGTGCTGGATTTAAACACAGTGTCACCAATACCAACATCCATGCTCGACCAGTTCCCCTGTTTCAGTTCCTGCATATCCAACTTTCTTAAAACAATACATGAAATCCTTGGGTTTCCAGTGCAGAGCACAAAGCTGTATTACAAAGAACAAGCACATCTGTGACAGCTCATAGGAAGAAAATTGATAGAAGCTTCCCATATTTGTCAACAGTTCTAAAAATTTACATGATATAACAATAACAAGTTGTGAAGCTGAAAGAAACTTTTCTAAACTATCAGTAATAATAACAACAACACTTGTTAATCAACCACGATAAAGAGAGGACTGAATTGTCTCTCCATTCTTGCTATAGAAAATATTACAAAATTATTGTCATTGGAAGAGATGGTAATGAATTTACAGCCAAAAACATAGGGGAAAATTCAAGGTAATCTTTATACAAGAACTGCCATAAAATGGGAGTGTCTTTCACACAGCAATGTCAATAAAATAGTCACTAAATATTAATTGAGGAAATGCTTATAATAAATGTTATGGCACATTCTAGCTCCTTATTTTCTATAAATAATAAGAACATATATTCTATTTGAGCTAATATGATTGCATTAGAATTCTTAAGTGGAAGATAATACAATATAAAAATTATCAAAGTGAAACTTGAATGGCTGAAAATATAGAACCCAAGTCAATGACAGTTAACAAGATATGTTGAACTAAATAAAAATATCATGATATTAATTATACACTTGTGATATTGCGATTTATAATAAGAAATATATATAGTTGGTCTTTGTCTCCATTCCTGGCACAGAGATCTTAAACCCTTGTAAATTCCTAAGTAATAAGAACACTGAGAGCATCTTTTGTTCTAATGAGGTGACTCTTGGTAGGCTCCTCAATGGTTCCTGTATGGGGGCTGTTTACCAGAAAGACTAAGCCATGATTAGAAGCTTGGAACTTTCAGCCCCACCCAAATCCTCCAGAGAGGGGAGAGGGGCTGGAAATGGAGCTAATAATTGATCACACCTACGTGAGGAAGCCTTCCAAAATCCCAATAGTATGGGGTTTGGAGAGCTTCCAGGTTGGTAAACACATCCATGTACCAGGAGGCTGATGCACCCCAACTCCATGGGGACAGAAGCTCCTGGCCCCTCCCAGACCTCAGGCTATGTATCTCTTCATTTGACTGTTCATCTCTACCCTTTATCATATCCTTTAATAAACTGAGTTTTTTCCGACACAACCCCCATAATAATAAGAAAACAAAAGGAAAAGGAAGGAAGGGAGAAAGGAAGAAAATCACCTTTTCATTAGCTCTTTAAGGACTGGTTATAAGAGAGAGCAAAGAGAAAAATAAAAAGACTATATATATATATATACATACATATATATATATATATATATTTTAGCACAATGTTCTTGGTCTTTAAACCAAAATGATTTTTAAAAGAATTTAAAGGGTGCTCTCTCAAGCAATATGCAATCTAGGCAGAGGCAAAAAGAGAAAAATACAAATTATTTATAATGACAAGGAGGAACGCCAAGGTAGAGATAGGGTTATTAAGCACTAGGATACTATTATAATTTATTTAAATCTAAAGAATTGGCAGGATTTAGTATAAACTATTTCTAGATAAAATAGCAATATTTGCAGAGTTATTAAGAAATGTCTCACCAAACAGAGTTCTTAATATTAGCATCTGGCTAATCCTATTACAACTTCTGCCAACTTTTCACTAAAATATCTACACATATGCTTGAGAAAACAAAAAAATGGCAAAATTATAATCATAGTAGGATGACAATCTATCTCAGAGGCTGACAAGTCATGCAGACAAAAATCAGATTGGAAAGCATTCGAATAACACAATTAACAAGCTAAATCCAATAGATAAAATATCACTTTATATACCACAAAAGAGAATACATATTCTTTTAAAACTCCTATGTAGGGGCCCACCCCATGGCCAAGTGGTTAACTTCACACCCTCTGCTTCAGCGGCCGAGGGTTTCACCAGTTCGGATCCTGGGTGTGGACCAAGCACCGCTCATCAAGCCATGCTGAGGTGGCATCCCACATAGCACAACCAGAAGGGTCTACAACTAGAATATACAACTATGTACTGGGGGTCTTTGAGGAGAAGAAGAAGAAGAAAAAGGAAGTTTAAAACTCCTATATATTAGAAAATAAATCAACAAAGCATCAAATTCACAAACTATCAGCAGAAAAACAACATAAATATCAATAGAAGTAGAAAAAAGTAATAAATAGTTATAATGTAGAAAAAGTCAATAGAACAGAAAAGAGAAGAGTAGACATGATCAAGAAAATCAAGAGCTAGTTTTTTCAAAAAATAAATGAAATAAATAAACCTCTGGCAGTCTGATGACAAAAAAGAAAGGATATAAAATTAAAATATTAAAAGTAAGAAAGAGAAAATAATTACAAATAGAGACATATACAGGGAGATTTTAGAATTATAAGAAAATACTATATAAAATTTCGAAGAAATAAATTTGAAAACCTAAATGAAATGGATAACTTTTAAGGAAAATAAAATTATCAAAATTGACTCAAGAAGAGGTAAAAAGTCACAGAGATAAGTAACTATAGAGACAAATTGAAAAGCCGTCACAGATCTAGCCATGATAAGAAGATACTAAAGTCACAAGATTTGGGGTAAGTTCTATAAAATGCTTGAGAAACAGATTAATTTTATATTATTTACATTATTTCAGAGCATAAATGAGAAATTTCTCATTCTAACTCATTCTGTTAGTCTATCCTAACCCTGATACCATAATTGGGTAAAAATAGCAAACACACACATGTGTGCGCACACATGCACACACACACACAACTATAGGTCATTTTCACTAATGTTCATGACTGTCAACATTCCAGTGTGAAATATTAGAAAATGGAATCAGCAAGATAGTTATTGAATATGCATCGTATTCAAGCAGACTTTATCCCAGGACTGCAAGGATTCTTTATTAGGAAGTCTGTTGACGTAGCAGATTACACACAAAAATTTTTGATTATTTCAAATTACTCTAAAAAATATTTGATAAAACTTAAAACCTTTTCTAAATTAAAAAAATACACTAGGAATAGGAGGAAATTTCCTTAAGGTAAAATATATCCCCTAGAAACGTAGAGTAAATACTATACTTAGAGTTGATGTTAAAATAATTCTTATTAAAATCAGAAGACAAGGATGCAGGTGGCTGGGCAGCACTGTACTGGATCTCTTACCAAATGCACTAAGATGACAAAAAGAAATGAGAGAAAATTGTCATGATTTGTACAAAATAATGTTGTATAATCCAACAGAATCAATCAAAAATTTTTAGAATTAATGAGACCAATAAAGTTGTAGGATACAAACCACCCTCCAAAATCCTACATATTAGCAACAATCCATTTTAAAATGTCATTTAAAAAGTATTCTATTCAAACTAGCAACCAATAAACAAACAAATAAACCTAGTCATAAATCTAACGTAGGATCTATAAAAATTAACTGAACAACAGAACAGAAGATTGGAATACGTAAGGAGAAAAAACATTATTTTAAAGTTGTTAATTTTAATCCATAAATTCAATGTAATCCCAATACGAATCCCAATAGAATACTTTTAGGGAACTTGACAAGCTGGTTTACAAATTATTATGAAAGAGAAAAAATATAAAAATAGCCAACATGTTTTTGAAACAGAAAAACAACAACTTTTCCTTAAGATTCCAAATTACACTGCAATATTGTTAGTACTAAAGTAGTATAGTATAGGTTCAGAAATAGACAAATTAATCAATGGAAGATAATAAAGAAACTAGAAATAGTAATCTCTCTTTCTCTCAATATCCTCCCCCCACCCACATACACATACATGTGTGCATGAGCACGCTCAATTTGTTTAACCTTAGATCTGACATTTCATATCAGGGACAGGGGAGTGAAATAGAATATTCAATAAATAGCTTGTGGATTATTAGCCATGAGGAAAAATCTTTTCCTCTACCCATCTTAGGTTCTCTTTCTGGGACCCTGTAAATTGGACTGACAAAAGACAGATTAACAAGAGAAAAGCATATAAATGTATTTAATACAAATTTTACACAACACAGAAGCCTTCATAAGGAAATGAAGAGCTGAAGAAGTGGTTAAGTCTGAGCATTTTTATACTAGGTTTGATGAAGAGTAGAAAGTTGTGGGAAAATATGATGGGACGAAAGGGTATGAGATAAGGGTAGCAAACTGGAGGAAACTTAGCAAGGCCAGTTCCTCTAGCATCCCTCCATCTTCAGAGATAAGGATGCCCTTTCCTCCAAATATAGGGAGGGCCTCTCTCACAGGAGGGTCTTCTATCTGCTTCAGGGGAGAGGGGAGAGAGCAGAGAGTCCTTCCTGCGCTTGCCATTTCCCAAATTCTTTCAGCTTACAATATTCAACATGCCAAAGCACCATATTTTGGGGTGGCATGTCCTGAACCCTGTCATATGTAAAAGGATATTTATTTCAACACTGTTAGTATTAGTAAGAACTTGAAGTGGGGAGCCTTAAAACTAAGTACCTATCAATAGAAGGACAGTTAAATAAATTATAGTAATTCATACTACAGAGCACTGTACAGTTATTAAAAAGAATAAAGTGGATCAATTGTAATGAAATAAAAGATCTCTAAGATAAATCAACAGGAAAAGAGCAAGTCATATGCTTCTCTGCAAAACAAAACAAGACAAAAGAACGACTATGTTGACATGTGTGTATATGTACATACAGGTATGTAAAGAGCAATGAAATGACCAGGAAAGTATGTTATTAACTGTGAACAGGAAAATGTGTGTGTGTGTCCAGGTGATGGCGGGACTTCAAAGGAAGACTACCATACTTTATTCTGCATCCTTGTTTATTGTTTGAATCTTTCACAGGAATGTAGTTATGTACTGGTTGTATAATAACATACAATTTCATAAACAATAATATTCAAATAACCAAAGTTTTATTTCCTTTTGAGGGATACACAATAGCATAAAAAGCCCTAGGACAGGGGCTGGCCCCGTGGCCGAGTGGTTAAGTTCGCGCGCTCCGCTGCAGGCGGCCCAGTGTTTCGTCGGTTCGAATCCTGGGCGCGGACATGGCACTGCTCGTCAGACCACGCTGAGGCAGCGTCCCACATGCCACAACTAGAGGAACCCACAACGAAGAATACACAACTATGTACCGGGGGGCTTTGGGGAGAAAAAGGAAAAAATAAAATCTTTAAAAAAAAAAAAAAAAAAAAAAGCCCTAGGACATACCAGTTCGGCCTTTTAGAGTCTCTGGATTATCATTTCCTTCTCTACAAAATGAGGATTTTAACTAGATTATCTAATTTCCCTAATAAACTTTACATTTCTATTCGCCTATAAATTATAATTTAAATAATTTTTCGTATTTTATTTTTAATTTGTATTTGACAATTAATACATCAGTCTTACAGGCTGATGTAATAAATCAATTTTTGCCTAAATGAATAAATTTTGTCTGCCATAAATGTGGTTACCTACTTTTATATTTTAAAATGATAGACAGTTTAGTTCTGTTCTTTATCTTATCAGAATTGCTACATGGTCAATAAACGTTATAAGGAAACACAGGATGCTAATCACACAATTGTTCTAGCTGGGAAGAATTATGGCTAATTTGACTTCCTAAACTCTTTCTCTTAGCTCTCTTCTTTCAATCGAGAAAAGAAAACGACACAATGCAAAATTTTCATGAGAAAAAAACAGGCCCTTCCAGAGGAAGTAAAGAGACAGCTGAAGCTAGAAAAGGAATGCCACTTCATACGAAATCTTTTAAAATACATGGTCTCAATTCTTTGTTTAGAGACAAAAGTAAAAGGACATCATTTGAGAAGAAAAAGTATTTTCATGCAAAATTGCCTGAATAATTCACCCAGAACTTCCCCCAGATCATCACTAGCTTGGTAGTCAATACCAGAGGAAAGAAAAAAAGACTATGTAGGTTCCCCAGCAAAGAGTCCTACCTTCATAAGCTACCCAGGCGGTTAGAATCCAAATGCAAATTGTATCCTAGTTCTGGAGGACATTCTTCAGTACATTTCATTTTAAAGTAAACATAAGTATCACACGATATTCCATAACAAAACAAAAATGAGGCAAATTGAATCTTGAATAAATATCTCTTCTTTTATTTCCTTTAGACAGCAAATTTGGGCCCTTTACCTTGTCACTACCTAAGAGAAATCTACACTCTCTTCCACACAGAACCCTTTCTTCAAAAAAATACAGAAATTTGCAACACAGGCACCAGTGTAAAGATGAGAGGGGAAGAGGCTGGCCTGGTGGCGCAGCACGTAAGTTCGCACGTTCTGCTTCGGCTGCCCAGGGTCCGCTGGGTCGGATCCCAGGTGCGGACATGGCACCGCTCATCAAGCCATGCTGTGGCAGGCATCCCACATATAAAGTAGAGGAAGATCGGCAAGGTTGTTAGCTCAGGGCCAGTCTTCCGCAGCAAAAAGAGGAGGATTGGCAGCAGATGTTAGCTCAGGGCTGATCTTCCTCAAAAAAAAAAAAAAAAGATAAGAGGGGAAGACAAGAAAGGAACTATCCCCAGGGTAGAGATGGGCATGCACACACAACACACTCAGGTATCATCAGAAAGAGAAGGATGATTTCCAACACAAATAGTAAGGAAAAAATTTGTTCAGCTATTAAACTTTGATTCCCTTTCTTCATATATTCATCAATGGGCATTTGGGAGGCAGTAAGCACAGTTCTGGAAATGCAAAGAAGAGCAAGGCACAGTTCCTCAAGGATATAGTCTAGTGAGAGAGACAAAGATAAATAATTACAATGCAATATGATTACTGCTATAAAGGAGGGACACATAAAGAACTATGAGAGGACATAGGGAAGGGAGCTGCTAGCTATGTTTTGGGAAATCAGAGAAGGCTTCATAAATACATGAGCTCAGTTTTGTAGTATTAGTAGAGATTCCAGAATTATGCAGTAGAATTTCTATTATCCCTGAGAAGGAATAGTTGTCACAAAAAGCAAAATCTGAAAGCACCAACCCAAAGGTAGGAATAGAAAGTAGGAAATGTCTACTGGGGTACACACAGTTGGAGAAATGGAAAGAATTAACAAACCAAGAACAAAGTAAGAATATCCACTCTTCCCACTTCTGTTCAACATTCAGGACAAAATGGCCAAATAGGATGTCCCTCCCTTGACACCAAAAGCAAAGGCAACAAAAGCAAAAATCAACAAGTGGGACTACGTCAAACTAAAAAGTTTCTACACAGGAAAGGAAACCATCAATAAAATGAAAACACAACCTACAGAATGAGAGAAAATATTTGCAAATGACATATCTGATAAGGGATATAAATATAAGGAAATCATATAAATATATATATGAAGAACTCATATAAATCAATAGCAAAAGAAAATCTGATTAAAAATGGGCAGAGGATCTGAATAAACATTTTTCCAAATAAGATATACAGATGGCCAACAGGTACATGAAAAGGTGCTCAACATCACTAATCATCAGGAAAACGCAAATCAAAACCACAATGAGATACCACCCCACACCTGTGAGAATGGCTATTATAAAAAAGATAAGAGATAAGTGTTGGTGAGGATGTGGAGAAAAGGGAACTCTTATGCACTGTTGGTGGGAATATAAATTGGTGCAACCACTATGGCAGACAGTATGGAAATTCCTTGAAAAATTAAAACTAGAACACCATATGATCCAGCAATTCCACACCTAAGTGTCCACTGATGGATGAATGGATAAAGAAAATGTGGATAGGGGCTGGCCACGTGGCCGAGTGGTTAAGTTCGCGCGCTCCGCTGCAGGCGGCCCAGTGTTTCGTTAGTTCGAATCCTGGGCGCGGACATGGCACTGCTCATCAGACCACGCTGAGGCAGCGTCCCACATGCCACAACTAGAAGAACCCACAATGAAGAATACACAACTATGTACCGGGGGGCTTTGGGGAGAAAAAGGAAAAAATAAAATCTTTAAAAAAAAAGAAAATGTGGATAAAGAAAATGTGGAAACAGTGGAATATTATTTGGTCATAAAAAAGAAGGAAATCCTGCCATTTGTGACAATGTGGATGTCCCTGGGGGGCATTATGCTAAGCGAAATAATCCAGACAGAGAAAGAGAGATACTGTATAACCTCACTTATATGTGGAATCTAAAACAAACAAACAAGCAAACAGACCAAGCTCATAGATACAGAGAAAAGACTGGTGGTTACCAGAGGTGGGTAGGGGGCAGGGGCAGGTGGGCAGGGAACAAATGGGTGAAGGGGGTCAACAGATACAAACTTCCAGTTATAAAATAAATAAGTCACGGGGATGTAATGTACAGTATGGTGACTATAGTTAATAATATTTTATTGAACATTTCAAAGTTGTCAAGAGAATAAATCTTAAAAGTTCTCAACACAAGAAAAAAAATTTTGTAACTATGTATGGTGACAGATGTTAACTAGACTTATTATGATAATCATTTTGTAATATATACAAATATTGAATCATTATGTTGTACACCTGAAACTAATATAATGCTATGCCAATTATACCTCAATTTTCTAAAAATTGTAAATTAAAGCCAAAAAAATGTCCCTCGCACATATCCTCTCAACAACAATAATTTGGCATGCATCCACGGACAAAAGTGCCCTTGTGGAAGCTTTGGGATCCGGGTAGGAGACCCTGAAACCCCAGTGCAGTCCAAGACCATGGCTCTCCTCGCACCCAGGCAGCTGACTCGCCTACCGTGGTCCTGGCTGCAGACCCAGAAGCAGCTCAGTACCCCTGAGAACTCGGCTACATTCCCATTTGGCTTTGGTTCTGCCACCAGCACCATATGCTAAGGGACTCAGGAGTCGTTGCGCCCATCTGTGTGTAGGGTAATAAACACACAGACCTGGATCCTGGCTGTGAACCCTTAAGTGGCCCGTCAACCAGCTCCAGCCCCTCTAGGCCGTGGTCCAGAGGCCCTGGAGGTAAGCGTGCCAAACTCAGTCAGATTGTAGATTCTGAAAGGGCCCTGTGACTGCGCTCTAGCCCGTCCCAACACAGTCACTAACAGTCTTGTTGGCACAGGAGACACTCCCATCTGTGCTTCCAGAGATCCTGAAAGGGCCCTAGATATAGCTTCACCTTCCTCACAGCCACAGTCTGCCACTCTGCCAGCAGTCCTGAGGGTCCAGGGTCCCAGCAAGAGATACTCCTGTCTGTGTACCTGGAGATCCTGAAAGGGCCCCTATGCAGCCACTATGGAAAATAGTATAGATGCGCCTCAAAAAATTAAAAATAGAGTTACCATATGATCCAGAATCTCACTTCTAGGTACATATCCAAAGGAAATGATATCACTATCTCAAAGAGATCATCTGAAATCCCCCTACCATGTTCACTGCAGCATTATTTACAATAGCCAAGACATGAAACAACCTAAGTGTCCATCAGCAGATGAGTGGATAAAGAACATGTGGTATATACATACAATGGAATACAATTGAGCCATAAAAGAAAAGGAATTCCTGCCATTTATGACAACATGGATAGAACGTGAGGGCATTATGCTAAGTGAAATAAGTCAAACAAAGACAAATACTATGTGATCTCACTTATATGCGGAATCCAAAAAAAAAAAAAAAAAAAAGCCAAACTCAGAGAAACAGAGAATAGAATGATGGTTGCTAGGGGCTGGGTGGTGGGGGAATTGGAGAGATGTTGACTTCTTATAAAGCTACAATAATCAAGATAGTGTGGTACTGACTGCCTCTGGATTGACTGGAAAGGCGCATAAAGAAGTTTTCTAGGGCAAAGTAAAAGTTTTCACAGGTGTATAATTTGTCAAAATAAATATTTGCATACCTATTATGTGCCTTGCTGTTCTTGAGATACATCAACAGACAAAAAGAGAGAAGGAGGAGAAGAAGAAATGCCTGCTCTCATGGAACATACATCCCAGCAGCGTTAGGGGCGAGAGAGAGACAGATAACAAAGAAAAGGTTTAAGAAAGAAATTATATTGTATGCTAGATAGTGACAGTGCTGTGGGAAAAGCAAAACTCCAGTGGGCTACAGGAGCATGAGAGTGCTGGGAGGATGCAATTTTATAGTGAGTGATGAGAGGCCTCATGGAGAAGGTAACAGTAGAGCAAAGACTTGAAGGCACGCTCCAACTCCTTGAGGAAAGAGCATTCGAGGCCCTCAGGCCTAGGAACTGCAGAGAGGCCAGTACTTGCAGGAGAGCTTTCTTAGTGCAGTACCAATTGAACAGAACTTTCTCTAAAGATCTATTGGGTACCTCCCTGAGCTGCTCCACCTGAGCTTAGCATGGTGCCTGATGTCTAACGGCATCTGTTAGCCCAGAGGAGAATGGAAAGAAGAGAGAGAATTGAGGCTTCTTTACTCGGGTTCTCATTCTGCATGCTTCTAACTTGCCACGCACGAGGCAAGGAGGCGAATTCCCACATTCCTGAGCTTTGCTCAGCGGTCCAGCATAGAAGGACATCAGTACACCCTCAATATGCCTGATTTTGTTTCTGAGAAGTAAAAACTAAAAACAAAACAAACAAAAACAGTGTTCATTTCCCAATAGCTCTCAGGTCTTAATCTATCCCTGCATTGGGGGCAGAGGATGGGCAGGGCAAAGAAGAATGCTCCCAGCCCTTGAGAGGCCTCCAGAGGTAGCCAGGTTGCTTCTGGAAAGAAAAGGGTGGGAAGGACCATAGCCAGAGTCTGCACAATTTTGAAGGGAGTGAATATTTCCCAGAATATTTGTCTTGTGTGACAGCACAAAATGGGAATTCACTCTGGTAGTATTGTTCAGGGAGTACCCTAGAAGACAATCTGTTTTTCTTGCTGTGTCTGAAAGCGGCACCAGTGTAAGGGCTACAAACATCAGTTGGTCTAATTTCTAGTTTTAGCAAAATCCCTGTCTAACTGGCCTGTCCTGTCACTGTGGATTCAGTATCAAGCCACTGACTGAGTTTACTGATTCCATAAGAAATAGGGCTTCATCTATTTCATGGCAGTTAATTCCAGTTCTATTGCTTTAAGGAAACATTTGGTATTTACTTAACATGATGCTTATTAAATCAAAATCAATGCGAATTAACTTCAAAGTGTTATCTAATTTCCTAATCAGTATTAATGATGGTTTCCAATAGCAAATGCTTTGGAGTAAAAAACAACACTTAACCTATGTATCTTTCCCAAGTTTTCCCCCATTGTATTCAGTTTTAATTAGTGTGACAAGTTTCACATCACAAAGTGCTTCCTCCTATTTTCTAAACACACATTGAGATCTGTTTATATATTAATTTCTGCTAGAATCACAGACATCTCTTCCTTCATGTCTCCTCCCCAAAGGACCAAAAAGGCCTCTTGAGTGGCAATAAATGTCTCATTATAAACACTTAATTAAAAACTGTGTCACAGTTAGAGTCAATCTGGTCTGCACTCTCATGCCAAAAAGCCAAGTCTTTCAAGCTGTGCATTTTTACTATTAACTTTCCAGTGTGGCTTTGGAATCTCAATCAATTCTTTAAGAAATGCAAATATTCTTTTCCCTTTGGTTTAGCAACAGCCACTGGGAAATACATATGTATAATTCCTTCCTGGCTATGCATGTGCTGTAACAATGATCAAAGCTAGAAGCCAAAGAAGATATTCCAGAGCATGCTCAACTTTTTCCAACTTGCTGTCAGGGGCCATTTAACTTTCAGCCTTCCCCTCGGCCCAGCCAGGGGGCTAATGAAAGTGTCCCTCTACAAATGTAGCCTGTTCACAGGATTAATCTCAATCTGTTATCACAACTCTAATTCCACTTCTGCTGTTGGGCCCTTGCCTATAGCCCTTTCCCTCCAACCCACCCTCTACTCTTTTGATAGGGCCTCTAGGGCCCCTCCTGGCCTGCTCCTGACAGCCCTCTAGGTTCCTCATCTGCATCCCCTTAACACTCAACCCCAGTAATACACCTGTGCTCTAATCACGGCATCACTAGTAATTCTCAACACACTATGGGGTTGCATGCTTCCATGCCTTTGTATACATTTCCTCTGACTGAAGAGTCCTTTACCCCTGGTGATCGCCCATCCATCCTTCCAAACTCACTTCAAGAGCCATCTCCCCTGTGACATGTCTTCTCTCACTGCTCTCCCCTGCCTGGGCAGGGTTGAGGTTCTCTCCATTAGTTCCCACAGCACCGTGGGCCCTTCTCTATCCTAACATTTATCATACAATATTTAATTATGAGTTTCATGACTGTCTCCCCACTGAGCTCTGAGCTCCTTAAAAGTAGGGATTTTTTTCATTCTTATATTCCCAGCTGCTAGCACCTGCCTGGTATCTGGCAAGTATAGAAAAGTCTGTATGGAATGAACAGAAGTAGGTGATATAAATGTGGGAAGTATGGATCTTCCAGCTCTCCCATGCACCTGGAAGCATGTGAATCCCACCCTTAGAGAGATGGACGCCCTCTGCTCAGAGTGGCTCTAAATCCCTGACCAAGAAAAGAAACCTAGAAATGACACCATCATTTGCAGATGCCCTCTCACCAGTCGTTATCTCTGTGCCTAATGGGATATGGGCATGGATCATGGAAGCATATATGCCATGAAGGGATCCAGAATACGCCACAATGGCATGAAAATTATTTTGAGCTGAAAGCATTTGAGTTTATGAAATTCCTTTTCTGCCTAAAAGCAGAACTTCCCAAAAGAACTCAAAAGAATTCAGTTGTCATAAATCCCCTCCCCAGAAGCAACCAGAGAAGACTGACTCATCCCTACACCCAAATAGACATTGCCAAAGCACACACACACACGTGTTTATGTGACTACAGGTCCAGTCACATGGACAACTGCTCGTGCCTACAGAGCAAGCAGAGGAATAAGCTCTTTCTCCTATTAGCTTCACGGATCCAGGTGTCTGAGTCTTGGAGGGAGGGGATTTAAAACTAAAAACACTTAAAACAAATATGGAAAATAACAGAACAGAAAAAATGACCAAATGAGGGAAAAAAATGCTCTTGACCTTGCAACAGTTCCTGGTTCTCTGTGGTTATTGGATTGGCAGAGCTCAGATAAATTGAATCAATGGAAAATCCCCATGTTATATTTCCATTTCCAGTCTCCTCCCAAATAAGCCTTTTTCTAGTTGTTAACTAACAACACTGACTTTCTCTGTCAACCTTCATGTAAAGATGCTAGTGAGCAATAATAATGTAAAATAGGGTGAAGCCAAAGGGAGAAAGAGAATCAAAAGGATGAGATTTTCCCATGACTGGACCATTTCCTTGAATGTAATGCTTCAAACCTGTTTCCCCCTCCCAAGCCTCAAGGACGAGAATCTAGACCAGCAGTTTCAAGGTGTGTTCTCCTGGTCTGGGGAGGTACCTCACTGGCAATGGGATGAGAGGGGATATCCACCCCCTACCCTCAACCAGAAAGTGACAGCTTTGTTCTGTTTCACAGTTGGGCTTGCATGGAAGATTCTGTTTGAAGGAAGAGGTTTAGAGCTAAAACAAACAAATGAAAACAAACAAAAACACCAGTCCAGAAAATGAAGCCATTGGCTCTGATGAAATGCCATCTGGCTTTACAAAAATAAGAATGGCCTAAGACCAGCCCAGCAGGCTAGGGGGTGACCTGTAGCTTTCCCTCAGTGTAGTACAGGAGAAGGAACCCCAGAATTAGAGACAAGAGAAGATCCAAGCTCCATCCTGCTGGATGCGACTGTCTGTCTCTCCTGCGAAATTCCCAGGTTCCATGAGGGCAGGGACCCTGTCTGTTTGTACATCTTTGAATGCTCAGGACCCAGCACAGTGCCTGGGACATGGCAGCTACTCAACGACTAGTTGTTGAACAAATAAATGAACAGTCTCTTGTGTTTGTCTCAGGAATTCTGGATTCTCAACTTGCTAAGGTAACCTCTCTAAGCTTCAGTGTCTTCACTATTAAAACAAGCATAATGACAATACCTATTCCAGAGGTGTTTCAAAGATTAAGATAATTCATGTGAATGCATAAGCACAATGCCTAATACAAAAAGGTCTCCAGTAAGGGTTACCTATTATTGTTTAATATTACTACAGTACTCCCTGGCAGGACTGAAGTTTCTCCCTGAGGCACTTTTTTTTTTAACCTCTCAAAGGCAAGGGAGATGGAGTCTGGGTATTATAGGCAAATTCCTTAACTTCTCTGAGTCTCTGGTTCCTTATCTTAAAACAAGAGTAACACTGCCTTCCTTCCAGGGTTGTGGTGGGGATAAATACGGTAGCACAGATATTCATATAGTGGGCTTTCAATAAATATTAGCTGATTGTCAATCAACAAGGTCATCTTGGTGGTGACAATGCTAATGGCTACACTCACGGAGCACATTCTATGATTACACATAGATCATTCAGTCCTCACAAGGTAGGCATTATTAGCCCCATTTTTTGATGTAGAAACCAAGGCTCAGAAAGGTTAAGAAACTTGCTTGACATCACACGGCTAATAAGCAGAGCAGTGGGATTAAAACTGAGACAGGCCTTACCCCAAAGCACACGATCTTATCTCTGCTTCAATTCTGCCACTTCTGGAATCTCTGCCCCACGAACACCTGCCTACACAGTCTGCATTGTCCCCACGAGGGACGTATGTTTGAAGAGGAGCCTTACTCAGCACTTTGCAGCTGGGACCCAACGCACCTCAGCCCCTCATGAATCTGTCAGCCCTGGAGACTGATACTAGGCCCATGGCAGGCAGGGGCAGAGTTGTCCTTTGTGTCGCTTGTGAGAGAAGCAAAACCGTCATCCACCATAGGCAAGTATAAAAGTTTTAGAGCATGCAATGCAATCCGAATTGTTCTCATTTCTGTACCATTTTGTCTCCGCTCTCATTTTTCCTCTCTCTTCTTTCTCAGCTTTTTCTACTCTGTATTTTACATATGCTTGTTAGATATCTTAAAGCATATTTGGAACGAAGTAGGAGTATCATAAATAAGCCAGCAAACACATTCCATGGGGATTCCCTCAAATGCCCCAGGAAAATCAAGAAAGAACACACTCCCCTCTTTCCCTTCCCCATGGAAGGGCTGTAACATCTGACGAAGCCCTGCAGCCCAGCCCGAGCCCCTGCTGAGTGTCAGGGGAGTCACGCAGGAAAGCCACGCACCTCCACAACCAAGCTGCACCAAACTACCTCACCGAGCCCCAAAAAGTCGTGAATGAGCTGGTGGCTGTCCTGACACAGGTTTCCAGGCAAACTAGCGACAAGTGAAGAAACAGAGCTTAGAAACCTAACCTTGTAAAACATCACATCTCGGGCAAGAAGACAGAATCAACAGCCAGGGGTGGATGGAGGCTTTAAAGAAGGTTCGAGGTGCTTGCTCACAAGGCACCACTGCCCGACAGCCCCCTGCAACCCTCAAGACAGGAGAAGCATGGAGCAGAGGAGTCTTGTACCCAGTGCCCTGTCAAGGAACGACCGGGAATGAGGTTGAGGGAGTGTTTTCAGCGATGAGGAGGAAGAGTCCACCTTAAATCTTCCTGACTTTTCAAAGCCCAGTGTTACCCGTTTCAGGCTAAACCTGAAATTTTGTCTGAAACCAACCCAGCCTCAGGTTTGGGTGGGTCCTGGTGATATTGAGGTGGGTGATTTTAACACGTAAATTAAATCATATATCTCCCCTGCCTAAAACCCTCCAGTGGCTTCCCATTTAACTGAAAATAAAATCCCAAGTCCTCAGCAGACCCTACAAGGTCAGGCCCCAGGCTGCCTCTCTGAGCTGACCTCCTACCCTCTCCCCTTGCTCACTGTGCTCCGGCCACCAGAGTTCCCTCATGACCTAAGGGCTGAACTTGCCCTGCTGTTCCCTCAGCCTGGGATGCCCCCTCAATGGGGACTTTTGCAAGGCTGGCTGTCAGGTCTCAGCAGAGCCAGCACCTCCCCAGAGCAGTCATCCCTCACACCCTGAACCCCAAAAGAGTCACTGTCCGTCTCATGGCCTGATTTTATTCTTCCATAGCAGTATTACCATCCGAACTTACTTTGTCCTCATTGTTTACTTGTTTATGTTTCCTCTTCCTGTCACAATGTAAGCTTTGTGAGACAGGGGAATTTGTCCCATTACCTCATCAAGCTCTTCCTGTGTCCAGGACCTGATTTCACACTGAATATCCACAACTTCATGCCACCTTCTCTGCACTAAGAGGCTCCATGTCACCAAAGGAACTGACCTAGCACCACACTGCCTGTGTATGGCATCTGGACCCAGAGCAACCTGCTTCCACGTCCTAAAGAGTTGCCTCCATAAATATTTGTGGCAGAAAGGCAAAAAAGAAAGAAAGGCAGAAGGGAGGAGTTGAATGGGTTTTCCCCTATTTCTAGTCCCTCCTGCTCCCAGACACAAAGACTCTGACCTCCCTTCTGCAGAACTCCAGGCCTTCTCTCATCCAGTCGAGACTCAGTAAGTTCACAGCTGAGGATCCTCAGTCCCTGGGAGAGCAAACTGTGTCCTTCTTGCTCATTGGTGTATCGGCCAGAGTATCGAGCATGAAGCAAAGCATCTGGCTTGGAGCCAGCCCTCAATAAAATACTTGTTGAATGAATGAATAAGAGAGAGCATGGAGGGAGATGGGTGAGGGCGATCAGATTCCTCCAATCTCTGACAGCACTGTCCATGATGGTGCCCCTCGGAGCATTACAGCGGTCCTCAAACTCAAACATGCACCTGCATCTCCCTGGAGAGCTTCCTTAATAACACAGATTCCTGGACCTCATCCTGCAGATTCTGTACTTCCACGGTGGGGAGTTGACGCAGACCCAGGTTTGGGAGTCATGGTATCCAAAGGGGTATTTGATGATTGGAATCCACATGATGATTTTCTCCCCTATTCGGTCAATGGCTAGAATTTCTGGATAATGACAAGGCTGTGCTACTCTGTGCTGTATGGAGGCTTGTGCCCTGCAGGGCATCAGGTAAATGTTAGTTGAAAATAATAGTAATAAAGCCTTTCCCTTTATCCTTCTGAGCATCTTCTGACAAGGAATCCAGTTCTGCCTTCTCACTGTGAAGGGCTGGCTTACAGGTTCTGAGCTGAATAAAATAATTCACCTAGTTATGAAGCGGGAAAATGAGTGCCTCCCTCCTGAAGGTTGCAGCAGCTATTGGGAGAAAGGCCAGGCCCTCAGCTCGGGCTGGGGGAAAGCGAGCGTGCTCTTCAATAGAAGCAGATCAAGTGCTACAAGAGCCACTTGAAAAGAAGGTGACAGAAAAACACCAATGGAAAACCAGTCTTAAGCTAATCTGGGCCTGAGTCTTAAAAGAGAGCCAGTTTGGGAAAAGGTGAGGTATGAATGGAGAGAAATCAAATACTGAGCATGACCTCCCAGCAGAGAGTTGAAAGCAGTACAACACTCCTTCCAGCAGGGAAGATACTATTAATAACACTGATAATACAATAAAGTGTAGAGCTGCAAGGTACTTTTCCTTCAGGGAGGTCAAAGCGTTTTCCTGTATCGTCCCACTTTAACCCTCCGCAATCTGATCTGATGGTGACCACGGCTTGGACTGAGGTAAGGAAACTGAGGCACATGGAGACTAAGCAAAAGGAAGCTGTCTGCATGATCCACCTGTGGCAGAATCAGACCCCATGTGAGGGCTCCAGATTTGAACCTCAGGGTTCTTTCCACTGACACCAGCTGACATCTCACAATTACAGTGATGAAGTACAGTATACATCAGTAAGATCAGAAAAATGGGCATGTGGATTTAGGAATTGTTAGGCTCAGATTGGCAGACTAGCTCAGACTCTAAGATGGGTTCCCCCTGACCAAACACTTCTCAGCCCAGCCCTGGGTCAGCAGGATTGAGCATCCAGCTGCAGTCAGTCCAGGGTGACCCTGGGTTCCCAGTCAGGGCCCTGGTCATAGAGAAGGATAGAAGGAATGAGACCTCTTCAGCTTGCAACCTGGCCCTCTGAGCACCGTAGAGGGTGGGGAGCATCCAGCTGGGCCCTCTAAGCCACCCTCAGCTCAGTTTTCCTTTCCATGCTTTTCACAGGTGACTCTTTCCACACTAGGCAAGAGCCTGGACAGGGTTCCTGAAGTTCCTCGCATTTATCCAGAGCCCTGCAGGATTTCTCTACTGAGTTGCTTTACTGGCTCCTCAGACTCTGCAGGCCCAGAACAGCACCTGTCTTCCTCACAGAAAACTGGTCCTCTTCTGCCTTCCCTGTTTCAGTGAATACCACCAGCATCCAGGTAGCCCCCCAGGCCATTCAGCTCCCCAGCCCCTCCCTCATCCATGACAGCCACCCGGTCACCAGCGTCTTCCCCTGCTCCCTCTTCTCTTAGCCACTGCCTTGATTCTGGGTCTCATCACTCCCTGCCAGGGTCGCTGCAGTAGCCTCTAAAGAAGGTCAGTGTGTCCCTTCCTGAGCTCTACCTCTTGCAGCTCAATCTCTGCACTGCTGCCAAAGGGGTAAGCTGGCTGTGATGGAGTTCCTTCGTAGCTCCCCATCTCTTTTAGGATAAACCCAAACTCCTTAGTGAGGCATCAGGCCAAGATTTTCATGATTTAAGCAACACCCTCTTCTCCAGCCTTTGTTATGGCAGGAACTAGGAAACTAATACAAGGACTCAGAGATTATCCAGGTGGAGAAAGAGGGGAGGGCCCCTGCAGCCCTCCCAGCTCAACCCTGCCACAGCGCCACTCAATTGTACCAACAAACACGCACCATGCCCCTGTCTCCACACCTGGCCTGGGGGCTCCCTTCCCCTCTTTCTCCACCTGGATAACCCCTGAGTCCTAGAATTAGTTTCCTAGTTCCAGCCATAACATTATACCACAAACCAGTTGGCTTCGAATGGAAATGTATTGTCTCACAGTTGTGGAGATCAAGTCTGAAATAAAGGTGTTGCCAGGGCCCTGTTCCCTCTGAAGGTGCTAGCGAAAGACCTGTTCCATGCCTCTCTCCTGGCTTCTGGTAGTTCCTTGGCTTGTGCCAGCATAATTCCAATCTTCTCATGGTGTTCTCCCTGTGTCTGTGTCTGTCTTTGTGCCTAAATCTTCCCCTTTTAATATAAGGACATATATTGGGTTAGGGCCCACCCTAATCTCGTTTTAACTTGATTACGTCTGTAAAGACCCTAACTCCCAATAAGGTCACATTCTGAGGTACTGGAGGTTAGGACTCTCACGTATCTTTTGGGTGGGTGGGGGAAGGGGGACACCATTCAACTCATAAGAGTCCATAAAGCCACAAAGTGATTATCACCTCCTGGCCTTGCTGGGCTGGGCAGCTTTTCCCCTGTGCTTCCCTGGTGTCCCATCTAGTCCTCATCACACACTACTATAAAATCCACTTGTTTGTGTCCCCACCTGACCATGACTCCAAGAGAAGGAACCCGAGACTTTGATCTCTATAGCCTTAGATCTTACTCAGCCTGGTACCGGGTACATTGTGGGCATCAAATGTTTGTTGATGAATGAACACAGATGGTGATGGATTTTGCAAGCTGTGCCGCTGGCCCCATTGCCTGCCTTCACCACAGGATTACAAGGGAACACATGGTCAGCAGGCTTGAGTGACCTCTGTCCAGACTCTAGCCTCAAGGACAACTAGGTGAGCTGACAAATTTAGTCCATTTGTTTCCTACCAGCCTGGTCTGGACAGCTGGAAACTTCAGCAAAGACAGGGGCCCATAGGGTGAAACTTCAGGAGCTCCAAGCCTTTGTCCTGAATGCCATCTTTCAAACTCTGCTCATGAATGGCTGCCAAAATGAAGAAGGATTTTTTCTGGTTGTTTTCCTTACTGACCTTTCTCCGAGCTCTGTAAACTCATTCTTCTAGACAAAGATCCTTGCAGTGGAACAGCAACAGTAGACTCAGAGCTACAATGTGCAGCTTACCTCTCTTCCAGCATGTGGGGAAGTCGCAAGGCTGCAGCTGCCATTGCTTCTTCACATTTGCACCCCCTGCATGTCAAAGGCCACTTGGAGCTGGCCCCGGTCTCTGTTGTGGCTGGAGCAGCCAGGAATATTGCTTGGTGCCAGGCCTTTTGCTTCTGTCTATAGTACCTGGCTTTCTCAAAGCAAGTTTTGAAATTAAAGCCACTTCCTTCTACCTCAGCTATGGTAATAATGCTCAAGATTCATTTAGAAATATAGGACACAGCTATCTTTCAATAAATGGCACATCTGAGATTGTGTCTGTGTTGACCATTTCATCTCCAATTTAACGAATTGTGAAACAGGGCTGTCGTCTCTGTGCAGGGATGCCCTCCCAAGGGAGCCTAGTCAGTTAATGTTGTGTTTGGATTCACTCTTTTGTTCCCAATGTGCTCTGGTGGGTTTGTCAGTATAACTCCAATTTGTCTCATACACATCCTTTTGATGTGCTAATATCCTTCATGGTGAAGGCAAAGTACGTGATCAGGTTGAGAGAAGCAATGCACAGGTGAGAACACGCTCATTCAGAAAAAATCTCACTACTTCCATTCTGCAGATATTCTTTAATGTTCTCAAGGATATGAGTTCCTCATCCTTAGAGCCTTTGCTTTCCACCACTGGTCATTATACTAATATTGGCTAGCTTTTTATTACATCTCATTTCATTAATAATTGTGGCCATTTTTTGAGCACCTGCTAAGTACCATTAAAGCCTTCACAGCAGGCCTAGCTAGCACAATTAGGCAAGAAAAAAAAATAAAAGGCATCCAAACAGGAAAGAAAGAAAGAAAATTGTCTCTGTTTGCAGATGACATGATCTTATATATAGAAAAGCCAAAGATTCCACCAAAAAACTGTTAGAACTAATAAATGAATTCAGTAACATTGCAGGATACAAAATTAACATACGAAAATTGGTTGCATTTCTATATATTAATACTGAAATACGTGAAAGAGAAATAAAGAAAACAACCCCATTTAGAACAGCATCAAAAACAATAAAACACTTAGGAACAAATTTAACCAAGGAGATGAAAGATTTGTACACTGAAAACTATAAGACATTGATGAAAGAAATTGAAGAAGACACAAATAAATGGAAAGATATCCCATGTTTATGGATCAGAAGAATTAATATTGTTAAAATGTCCATACTACCCAAAGCCATCTATATATCCAGTGTAATACCTATGATAATTTCAAGGGCATTTTTCACAGAAATAGAAAAAGTAGTCCTAAAATTCATATGAAAACACAAAAGGTCCCAAATGGGCAAAGCAATCTTGAGAAAGAAGAACAAAGCCAGAGGCATTACATTTCCTGATTTCAAACTATATTACAAAGCTATAATAATCAAAACAGTATGGTACTGGCATAAAAACAGACATATAGACCAATGGAATAGAATCAAGAGGCCAGAAATAAACCCATGCATATACAGTCAACTAATATTTGACAAGGGAGCCAAGAATACTCAATGGGGAAAAGATCGTTTTTTCAATAAATGGTCCTGAGAAAATTAGATATTCACATGCAAAAGAATGAAACTAGACACCTATCTTACACCTCTCACAAAAAAGTTAACTTGAAATGGATTGAAGACTTAAGTATAAGACCTGAAACCATAAAATTCATAGACGAGAATATAGGGAAAAAGTTCTTTGACCTCGGTCTTGGCAGCAATTTTTTATATGACACCAAAAGCAAAAATAAATAAGTGAAACTACATCAAACTAAAAAGCTTCTGCACAGTAAAAGAAACAATCAACAGAATGAAGAGGCAACCCATGGAATGGGAGAAAACATCTGCAAATCATTTACCAGATAAGGTGCTAATATCCAAAATATGTAAGGAACTCATACAACTCAATACCAAAAAGAAACCC
Source organism: Equus caballus (assembly GCF_041296265.1). Lineage (NCBI taxonomy): Eukaryota > Metazoa > Chordata > Mammalia > Perissodactyla > Equidae > Equus > Equus caballus. The sequence goes on along the minus strand of NC_091692.1, from coordinate 18,917,793 downwards.
AAATAATTTGATTAAGAAATGAGTACAGGGCCCGAACAGATATTTTTCCAAAGAAGACAAAGAGGGCAAACAGGTACATGAAAAGATGCTCAACATCACTACTCATCAGGAAAATACAAATCAAAACCACAATGAGATATCATCTCACCCTGTTAGAATGGCTGTTATCAAAAAGACAAGAGATAACAGTATTGGCGAGGATGTGGAGAAAAGGGAACCCCTGTGCACTGTTGGTGGGAATGTAAATTGGTACGGCCACTATGGAAAACAGTATGAAGGTTCCTTAAAGAATTAAAACTAGAACTACCGTATGACCCAGCAATTCCACTTCAGGGGGAGGGGGTAATACATCCTGAGGAAATAAAATTACTATCTGGAAGGGATATCTGCCCCCCCACCCTCCATGTTCATTGCAACATTATTCATAACAGCCAGGACATGGAAACAATATCTCAACGAAGCTGAGAAAGGAAAGCCTTCACAGCAACCTTCTGCATACCCTTGTCCCCACTCTATTGGAGAAGAAACTGAGGGCTCATTTGCCAAATGTTCACATGGTCAGTAGGTGGCAGATCCAACGTTCCAGCCCAGGTTGGCTCAACTCCGGGGCCCATATTCTTGGCTAATTCACCTTCAACACCTCCAGGTCTTCAGAAATCAAAGTCTTAAATAAACTTTGAATTGAATGGAACTTAGCTTTGTCCTCTGGCACTTCCAGCATAGAAGACATAAAGATCTTACTGACATAACTAAAATTTTCCTCAATTGTCTTCCCACCCTCTGCCACCCCCAGTTGTTGACGCAAACAGTGGGATGAGGCAAGATCACCTGAGTGGAAGCACAGAATGAAGCAGCACTAAAGAGGTGAAAATAACCTCCCTGTACCCAAGTAAGCCTCCAGCAGATTGGGCCCTGTGGGAATCCTTGCACAGCCTCACTGCAACAGCCGTGCCTTGGGTTTCTGTTCTGCACTTTCCACAGACCGTGCAAAAATGACACCTGGAAAGTAACTCAGCTCCCACTAGGCGAGCAGAGACAAAAATATGTCATGGACTCCTATAGAAGTCACTTCTTGTACAAGGTAAGAGGCCATGCTGGACAGAAGTCCAGGGCTTGCGTCACAAGGATTTGTAGGAACTGTGTATATTAAGAGAGGAAGCTAAGAAAGGGCCTCAGCTGACCCCAGAGACAGGACCAAACAAATGAATTTTCTTCATTTTAATTCACATCTAACATGCACATGGATAAAATAAGTGTGGGCCTGGGAACATTTACCAAACTGGACTAGTGACATTTAATTAAAGCATTGTTGACCTTGCAGGAAGAATTGAAGGCACTAAGGGAGGAGAAGAGCCTTCATCCTCCTCTACTGCTTAAAGCCTTTCAGTGGCTCCCATTCTCTTTGGGAGTAATTCCTGCCATCCCGGCCCATTCTGAGGCCTGCACAGCATGGCTCCTGCTCCGGCCCCAGGCCACACCCACTCCTGTGCTCCTGGGCTTCCAGAGATCCTCTAACTCACTTTGCTCTCCTTGTCTCCGAAGTAGCTGTGCCCTGTACCTAGAACAATACTTCCATGCCCTCCTTACCAGCTGACACCTGCTCATCCCTCATATCTCCACTTACTCACCACCTCCTCCTGGAACCGTCTCAGCTGCCCAGAGGTACAGCTCAGTATGTTTCCTAAGTTCTCTCCTAATGCCTCTACTCCCTAGTGAAGCACTCACGCTGATGGAAATTGCTTGAAAAAATTTTCCCTGGGGGAAAGCTCTCTGAGGGTAGGGCCTAAATAATTGTATCATTACTGTGCATCAAGTGGACAGTATCATGCTGGAAATGTGAAACTACAGATGAATGGAGTAAATGAACACAGAGATAAAGCTTGAATTATTCCCTCTGCCTATGAGAGGCCTCTTCCATCTCCTCTGGAAATAGACCCCTCTTGTCTTGTTGACATGGTCTGTCTAAGCAGGGAATGTTAAGCCAAGCCCACCCAGGTTCTTTGAGTTTGGCTGTGTCCCATTAAAAATATAATCCATAAACCCAGGCCAAGGCTCCATCCATCAGACACCAAAGGCCAAGCCTGCCATCATCAATAACAGGGCTGATGTTGCTGTCAGTACCAGGAAATGAGGAAAGTGATGCAGGCCCAGCAACTCAGGGATACCAGCAGCTGCACCAGCCACTGATGGATTGCCTTTGGATGCCCAAAGAGCGTGTCTAAGAAACAAGGAGGACTCCTGTTCAGCAAGATGAGAACTCTACAAATATGAAGCCTAGCTGGTGGAGAGAAATTAATAAAATGTTACTTCATGATTTAACTATATATTCATTTTTCATCTGGATTAAAGATATACTACACTTTATGAATGAAAACATGCTGCTAATTAACATTAATCTACTCAGGAGAAGGAAAGTCAGTGTAGATTCTTTTTAATATTAAAGTAGAGGTGTAAACCTATCTCTTTATTATGTATTAAAGTTAATCCAACTAGGCTGGAGAATATTTTGGCATTTTTCTGCTTTTGGAGTTGTCTGAAGGGGACTTCAAGGGCATGATGACATGCCAGTGAAGCTACCTGCAGCATTCGCCCCTATACAAACTACGCTGGAGGACTCACACCCACCCTCCTCCCCAGCCCGTGGACTCCTGAAAGGTAGCCCAGGAAAGGCACATTTTAGGTTATTCACTCCGTTCTCAACAAAATCCCTTCTCTGGAAAATGCCCCTGGCCAAGCTAGCCATTCCAGGCATATTCATACTCCGCAACCCGCCCTCCTGGCTATGGGTCACCTAAGTTGGGCCAGAGTTGGAAATCTGAAATCAGGGCTAAGAGTGCCCAGTTTCAGTCTGGACTGGTCCCTTGAGCAGAGGAGATATAAAGACCCGGGGGCTTTGAGGACAGCCACTTTCTGCCAAGTGGACCAAACAGTAGAGAAAGCCAGCATGGAGAAAAGCAGCAGGAAGCCCCTGCAGAAGTAACAGAGACAAGAGAGGGACTTCCTGGGTTCCCACACCTAGGCCCTCCCTGCTCCCTCTCTCCAATGCTTTTCCCCTAACCCTGTACCCCTGTCCATTGTAAACGAATTACTGGACACCCTCAGACTCCATAGAGTTCTACCTCCACCTGACTGACCCTTCTTGACTTGATCAAAAGCTGACTTGGAAGCATGCTGATTTTGGTACTACATCATGTTTACCTCCCCAGATCATGAGTGCACAGACACATTGCTTTCCTAGCACCTAGATGTGCTCAACACACATTTATTGAATGAGTATTGATATCACCTTTCTTGAAGGGCACTCAGTGGAGGTTGCTCATTCACTTGATTCCCACATACCATGAAGGCAGGTGGATGGACAGTCTTCATGCTGCCACTGCTGCTTCTAGACATCACTCCTCCTCCCTTATAAAAACAAAAAACACAAACAAAAATCCAACAGCAACCAGTCCTGAGGTTTGTGACATCACAGTCGTCTATACATGTTGACTTAATTCCTCAAACCAAGTTCCCCCCATCCTAACAGGGACCCTCATCAGTCCAAGGTTTGATTCCATCCATCAATAATTTCTCCTCAGGGTTTCACAGAATCCATTTCAGGGTAACATTTGAGAATGGCCTGCTGAGAACTGATTTGTCTGGTCCAGGTAACTACATGGTTGAGATTAGATATGCTAAAAAAGACGACAGTTGAGTCAATTATGGTGAGTTTGGCTCATGTAGCAGCTTAACTAGAAAAGCTAGCTTTGAGAAAGGCTCTTCTCCTTTAATAATAAGTGCTTTGACTTGGTAGAGTGCCTTAGCTCCCCACTAAAATTGAACTGAGTGGACATTACAGCTTTTGGCACTTCTCTGGGACAAGAATTTATTTGGCACCATGAACAATATCCCAGATTCCTCATGTTCCATCACACCAAAACAGAACAACATCATCCGTTTATCCCAGTGTACAGAGCCAGATAAGGAAGATGCCTCAGGAATGATAATGGGTGTGTTGGTGGGGTGATTTAGTCTCCCTTCATAAAGCTTTCTTGATCTTTATGTGGTTCCATTATCTTTGAGCAATTAAACCCTTATGGGGAGAAGTACTGCAAAGAAAATTGCAATTATACACACATAGCTGCCTACACCTCTCTGCAAACCCTTTTTATTTCTTGTTCCCCAGGTAGCATGAGAGCTGTGCATGTGGAAAACAATTAGGACCAGAGAGATTCTTCCCACACAATCAGAGAGCAGGTCAGTAGTGTGTGATTCCCTGCCTGCAGCAGAGGCTGTAGGGGAATCAGCCACATGCCCAGCCTGGCAGGCAGGGTGTAATTGCACGTGCTTTCCCGGGGCCCTAATGCAACCCCCCAAAAAGCAGAGATTTGAAATGGGTTGGCATTTGGGAATCAGCCTCTTTGGTGTCTAAGTGCTGCTTTCTGCTTCCTGAGCAAGAGGAATCATGCAAATGGAAAGAGAAGACATTTCTCCAAGGTGGCCCTGACTTGTAATAGTGATAGCTTACATAGGGCTAAACAATAATCACTCACTCTTGACCAAATCCAGATACCTCCAAGGAAGCTCCAATGACAGGTCGGCATGCAGGTCTGTAGAGTCACACCCATTGTGGGCACACCGGGCCATTGAGCAGCAGCAATGACTCATTCTAAGAATCTGCCACGAGGGTCTAGCCAATGGGGGCTCATACCAGAGTAACATGCAGCACCATACACACACACACACACTCACATTGTTCTTGCCTCCCGAACTTGGAGCATCTCCTGCATGTGATGCTGCGGTACAAAGAAGTCTGGAAGTCTGGATAGGTGGGTGGGATGGCAACGATGTTTTATGTCCTCTTGCTCATTGGTCTTAGTTGTCACCTAAACTCTCAAGCTCAAAACTTATGTATCATAATCAAATGACAAAATTATCTAAAGCAATCACATACATCTTACTTTCCATTTCAATATATCATATAAATATGTTCTATTATATAGCTCAAAAGCATGTAATTGGCCCATAAAATCCTTAACGTTCCAGTTGTCCATCTTAGGAAACATCAATAAAAACAAACATAATATGCTGCATGAGATATCCTTTCCAATTCATATCCTGACCTAGACATTCAACCAAGCACATGAGCATGTCTAAATCCATCATTTGTGGCTATGCTGCAAGTTGACTTCAGATGAGCCATTACCAGGCCTTCCCTTGCTGACTTCCTAGACTGTCCCCTCACTTCCAAGCCACATCTCTTGGAGCTTCCATGCCCACTATCCAGCCAGTCCCCTCACTCTACTTCTCTACATGTCTGCCAAGGAGAGGGCTTGGCCCCCTCTCCTGACAAAATGAACCCAGTTATCACCAAATTACAACGTCCTTGATGCCAATTAAACTAGATAAATTGTTTCTAGGAAGCTTGAGGTAAAGTTATCAGACAGTTGCCAATGTCTATGCTTCACTTAGAGGCAGCAACACACAGGCTGATTGAACCACTTTCTGAAAGGTGGCCTGGTCATTTGAAAACTTGACTAATGAGAATTTGATTCAGGCAAGGCTGGACAAGGGAAGTGGCATAGTTGATACAAGAGCAGCAAGACTCCCCTTTACATAGAGGAGAGTGGGGGACCATAGAGGGGCTTACAGTGAGTGGGTCTTTGGAAAGTTTCAGGAGTGTAGCACCTTAGAGTTCTGTTTTAAGGCCCTATGTCTTATTCAAGTGTATTTGATTAACTCATTTTGATATAAACTTATATCTTCTTTGCTTTAGATTAAAATATTCTGCACAGCAATATTCGTCTTAGCATTGCTTATTATAGTGAAAAATTGGAAGTCTACGTGTGAGAGACAGCTAAATAAAATAAAGTGACTCCATTCAATGGGATATTATGACATAATAAGGAGTCTGAAGAGAATGTTATACCATGGAAAATGTTTAAGATGTAATGCTAAGTCAAAAGGCAAAGGGAACCAAAGTGTGCATAATATGTTATTTCACATTTTTAAATAAAACTTACGCAAAGAAAAATATAGTCTAGGAGACAGTTCACCAAAATATAAATGGTGGAGATGTTTAGGTGGTGGGATTATGGACTTTTTTTCCTCTTCTTTCTATATACTTATGTTTTCTAAATTTAATCAACATGTACAATTTTTAATGATTATATTTTATAATAATTACTTTTTTGAAAATATAAGTAAACTGTCTCAGAGGCCACACTATAACAGTCACAAGGGATCAGAAGATACAGGTAAGAGAATCACTACATGAATCTGTTCATCTGATGGAAGATGAGGGAAAGCTGAAGTGACTTTAGAAGCTACTAGGGCAGCTGTGCTCTGGAAAAAAATCATGCGACTTATGCTGTAGACATGACCCTACACTTCTTTCTCTCTTCTGCTTTACCACAGGGAAACAAAGGATCAAACAATGATTTTCTTCTGAGAACTAAAAGCAGGACACTGAAAGCCTGCCTTCACTTGGTGCATTTTTAAATGACTCTTCTGCTACTTAAAAGGTTTTAGCCTACTTCCTGCTCTGAAACTCTCAGGAACTAGAGCCAGACCCTACGTACCACATATATCCTGAAAGAACTGCAATTCCAGAAGAGGTTTTCAATCCATTAGAACACTGCATCCTGCAGACTATCATCTCTCTGTAGACAAAGATCAACTTTGTCTTATTCATTATTGCAGACTCAGTGCCTAGCACAGTGCTTGATACCAAAGGATGCCTCAAAGCATATTTGTTGAATGAATGTTTTTAAAATATTTTCTTAGAGTCAGGATTAGCCTAAGCAGAAACTGAAGTGAGTTCAGGGCTGGCGAAAATTACATTTTATCATAGTTAGGTATTAAGTTTTTAAATTTGCTATGACTATATGTTATTTAGACAAATAACTTTACTGTTTTAACTAGTTTTAAAAATGGCCAAATTAACACATGGTATTACCTTGAACACGGTTATTCACATGTAGGAGAAAGAAGCTGAATCCAGACAGTACCATCTACCTAGTGCAAGTGATGTGGATCAAAGATAGACTGCAAAGGAGGGAATCAACAGCTCTGGAACACCACCCTTGCAAACCTGAACCTATGACGTGGCGGCAATTGTTCCATGAGGAGTTGATCCCAACCACTCCCAGGAATTGTCCTGTAGGACAGTCATTTGGTAGCAGGGCTGGGAGGAAAACAGGAGCAGCCATGTTGAAACCTCACAGCCAGTGACTGGACTAGGAGAACCGGCACCAGAGGAGTCTCCCATGATGCCATGTTCTGAGGCACTTCAGACTGGCGCCACCAGGAGGCCCAATTCAATCAAAGTTGCTTTTGTGCTACTCTTCCTGTCATTAGTTTACAACATGTCACTGGTCCTTGTGCTACACAGACAGGTAAATTCAAATATTTCACTGGCTCTTTCCTATCCTGTCAGCTCTTCAGCTCTCTGCCATCTCCCCAGTGAAGAGCTCTGTAGATTCTCCAGAATGAACAGGAAATAATAATTGTAAAAATGTTTTAAATAAGTAAAGTCCTGGCAGGTTTCATGTGCTCTCCCCCTCAGTATCAGATTCTCTCATTAACCTTCACAGGGTCAAAACTGGGAAATAAAACTTAGAAAACCTTCTAAGGAAATGAGATTATTTTTAGCAGAAAGAGCCACATAACAATGTCTTTCAAGTGTAGGAATGGCTTTCACACAGTGAAGAGCTACTTTTCATCTCCTCTAAACAAAGAACAAGAAGAGCCCAGTTTTAGTTGAAACTTGAGGAATTTAACTTCGATAATATTACTTTTGGTTCTCTGATATTCCTTCCGTGGAATTTTTTTTTTTAAGTAGGGTAGATTCTCATCTTTCTGAAATGCTTTTAAACAATTCAGCCTGAATGCAGAAGATGGAGCAAATGGTCTTTTAAAGACTCCTCATCTTCAAGATGTTGGACATGCAGGAGCTTCAAGAGGAAACTGTATTTTGTCATTTGATGGCCAATTCCATTCTACCAAACATTTCTAAAACACCAGATACAAATTTTCATACAGATGATGACCTAACAGCTTTCTCCTTCATTTAAACCTACTGGTTGATTTCCTCTCCTAGTTATTGAGAACTGTCCACCCTTCCTCCAATTGTTCTGACATGTTTCCTCAGACACTTTCATCCTATCCAAGTCCCTGTGAACTCACACTATGTCCTCTGCAATAAAGAGGGGCCTTTCCCCTTAAATCATACAATCTTCTAAAAAAGGAGATTATTAACCATTGTGTCTTAGTTAAATTTCAACATGGGAAATTAGGTTTTGCCTTCCTACAATTTCCTCGTCATTTTAATTAGAAATACTATTTAATATCCCACTCAAAACGAAACTTGTTGCAGAGAGGGTTGCCTCAAAGGGGCCTGCCTTTTCTAGCACAGAGGAGGCGACATTTCAGAGATGTATGACTAATACTCCTGGGGCAGGAGCTGAGTACATTGGGATCCTTTGAGAGTAAAGGTACCTCCAAAGGATAAAATTGATTTTTATTTTATGCCTGCGGTAGACAATTCCATAAGACAGATTTTTCCCTCCAGCATTTTGCAGCATCTTCTAAAATTCAGAATCAAGGCAAGAGCTGCTTGGTAACATTGTGTGGATGACGCATTATACGGAGCTGACTCTGTGACATCATGCTGTCTTGTTCTCAGTTAGAGCAACCCCATGTGCCTGCCCTGTACTCCCCAGCCCTGTGAGTCACTGCATGATATATTATCCAGGAAATGCACAACGATGCTTTTCTAAAAACTCACGATTACAAAATTGAGGCTTCCGGCCTGGGAATGTAGAGTGAAAAAAGTAAACTCTCAAAAGGAGTGGGTTCTCATTTCTGTTTTTCTTCTCATTATTAAGTATAGGATCCTACAAGGGATTATAGTCTTTAAGCATTGCAAGTGATTATTGTTTTTTGCCATTTTATTGCCTCAAAACTGAAGTTTATTTTCCACCAACAAGAACTTTCCATTATGAATAGCTATGTCACTCCACATCCTAAGAACCTTTTATCATCAAAAATGGCTAAATATCTATGCATTCATTATGAATGCTGAATACAATTGGCTAAATAAGCTCCACTCATGCCTGAAGAATCCTATAATACAAAACAATTTGATACATACAAACTTGTAGTGGATTTGAATGATGATAAAATAAATAAAATATTGAGGATAATCTACTAAAGAGAAAACAAAAATTTGGCTTTATCCAAATACTTCTAATCTGAGAAAAGAAAATCGTGCTGGACCCCAAATAGTGGGAACTCAAAGTTGAAAATCTTTTCTTCTGTCTCCACCTTCCAAATTTCAGTAAATAAAAGAATTAGTGAACAAAAGAGTCAGTGAACAAAAATTGAGAGAACGATAGAAACAGCAGAGATTAATCAAGCCAAGATGTTAACAAGGATGGAATCTCTTTCTGGCAAGGCTGACCTTTCCAAACCAGTACATAGTATTTCTCACTCCTGGAGCTTAAGACTCTAGGACAGCTAGACAAATTAGCCAGAGTGCAGACCCCCAGGGTTGAAAAGCAATCAGGCAGAGAGTACACATTAAATACCCTCCCTTGCCTCAAAAACACCATCCTTCTCCTATTGGAAATGTACCGTTAGCGGCAGGGCAGCATTGCTTGGGGTTTGAATGGTATAGGCTTGATTTGGATCATCCCCATGAAGGCGACACTGTGGGTTCCACAGAGAAGAAATCACTCTGGGTAATCACTTTAACAGGCAAAGAAACCTCTGGAACCACTATTGGATTTGGAGGTCAGCCAACCAGGCAGAACCTGAAGGAGCCTCTGGACCCAGACACTCTAATACACCCCCCGAGGAATTTTAGTTCTTTCTGTCCCACACTCCACTTGTTTAACAGCATGGAACAATGAGGGTCACTCAAGTCCTCTTCAGTGAGTCCGAGGCTGAGAACTCAGTGGGGCTTCCAGGAATACTTCATGTTACAGGTACATACATGCCTGACAACACATTCCCTTTGGTTTCACAGTTATAACATGGGCTGTAGAGGTGGGGCAGGAAACTGAGAGTTAACTTTACCTTTTTCCCAACGATTACTCTGGGCCAGCCATGGGAAATCCCATTAGAGGCTCCAAATGGGTTCAAAGTCAATGTCCTGGAGGAAATAACTATTACAGCTATAAAAAAATGTTGTCAAAATTTGGAAGTTATAATGATGCTCATCCAAGGACCTAGAAATAATGGTCATAGCATGGCTTAAAATCAATGTACAAGAGTAAAAGATACACAAAGTCATCTTTGCCTAAGACAAGATGGCTGCCAAACTGGCAGGTTCGACCATAGCTTCATTGAAAGTAACTGCTATTTTAAAAAAGACCAACTCAATCAGAAGAAAGATTTGTCACTTTTGGAAGCTTTTATGGCTACCAGCTACTGATGTTATAAAAAATAACTTAATAGTTGCATAGATAGAAACTGCCAAACTGTTTTCCAAAGAGGCTGTGCCATTTTACAGTCTCACCAGTAATGTATCAGTGATCCAGTTTCTCTGCATCCTTGTCAGCATTTGGTATTATCATTTTTTTTAGCCATTCTGATAGATGGGTAGTGATATCTCATTGTAGTTTTAATTTACATTTCCCCAATGGGTAATGATATTGAACATCTTTTCATGTACTCCTTTGCCATATATATATCCTCTTTAGTGAAATGTCTCTTCATATCTTTTGATCATTTGGTAATTTAGTATTTGTTCTTTTACTGTTGAATTTTGAGAGTTCTTCATATATGCTAGATACTAGTCCTTTGCCAGAAATGTGGTTTGCAAATATGTTCTCCTGGTGGGTAGCTTTTCTTTTATCCTCTTAACAGGGTCTTTCACAGAGCAAAAGTTTTCAATTTTGATCAAGTAAAATTTATCAATTTTCCTTTTATGAATTGTGCTTTTGGTGTCCAGCCTATGAACTGTTTGTCTAGCCCTAGATCCCAAACTGAATTTTCTCCTACATTTTTTTCTAAAAGCTTTATAGTTTTGCATTTTACATTTAAGTCCATGATCCATTTTGAGTTAAATTTTGTATCAGGAATGAAGTTTAGGCAAGATTGTCGGTGTCGCAATCCAATGTACGCATCAGGATAGATGTGGAGAGGGCTGATGGCCACTCAGAGTTTATTATAACCAGCGTTTCAATATATACATAGCTTACATCTGTTAAACATACAGAGGTGTTCTGGATGAAGTAATTAGCGAATGCCAAGAATTCTTAGTGATTTCTCAAGGAGCCCTCCTTCAGCCTCCGTTTTGATATTATCATATTATTGCTGTGCTTGTATATTTTTATCTCGGAGCAGGCAAGGTCTCCTAGGCAATGGCCCCTCCTGCTCCCAATATCGATATCGTGTCCCCATCTGTGCCCCCAGGTGACCGCACCTGTCTTAGGTTGCCTCCCCCTGGAGGTCTTACTCCTCATTGGCTGACCGGCCTTCTCACCTCTGGGTCACAGTTTGTTGGTAAGCCTTTTCCAGTGATTATTAACCCTTCCTGCGTCAGGGGCAGCTACAAAGATTCATTTTATTGCCTCTGGATGTTTAACTGCTCCAAGACCATTTGTTATAAAGGCTATCCTTCCTGTATTGAATTATTTTCATACGTTGGTCAAAATCAGTTGGGAATACTTGTACAGGCCTATTTCTGAGTTCCCTACTGTATTCCGTTGATCTAAGTGTCTACCCCTCCATGAATACCAAATAATCTTGATTACTGTTGCTTTATAATTAGCCTTGAAATTGTATAGAGTGATTCCTCCACTTTGTTCTTTTGTTTCAAAATTAACTACTTTAATTCCTTTGCCTTTCCATATAAATTTTAGAATAATTTTATCTATAAAAATCTTGCTAGAATTTTGATAGGAATTGCATTAAATACGCACATTCCATTTAGAGAGAATTGACATCTTTACTCTGCTGAATTCCAAACCATGAACATAATATGTCTATTTATTTAGAGCTTTGATTTTTTATCATTATTTTGTAGTTTGTAGAATACAAGTCTTATTTATGCTTTGTTAGATTTACATCTATTTCTTTTTTATTTGAGTAATTGTAAATGGCATTGTACTTTTAATTCCAGAGTGCACATTCATTACTAGTATATATAAAAACAATTTTTGTGCTGGATTCACTTAATTGCTCTAAGAGTTTGGGATTCTTTTGTTTGTTTTAGGGGCAGGGTTTTTTTTGGTAGATTCCTTGGAATTTTCTACATAGACAATCATGTCATCTGTATATAGAGACAGACATATTTGTTCATTTCCAATATGTATGCCTTTTATTTCCTTTTCTTGCTCTATTGCACTTGCTAGAATTTACAGTACTATGCTAAATACCAGTGGTGAGAACTGACATCCTTGCCTTGTTCTCACTTTTAGGGGAAAAGCATGCAGTTGTTTACCATTAAGTTTGATGTTAGCTTTAGGATTTTTATAGATTCACTTTACCAAATTGAGGGAATTCTCCACTATTCCTATTTTTCTGAGAGGTTTTTTAATCTAAATCTTGAATTTTTTTCAAAACAAATTTTGCATCTATTGATATGATCATGTAATTTTTCTTCTTTAGCCTGTTAATATGGTAGACTAAACTGCATGATTTCCAAACGTGGAACCAGACTTGCATGCCTGGAATAAACCCCATTTGGTCACGGTGTACAATACTTTTCAGAGAATGCCAAATTCTATTTGCCAATATTTTGTTAAGATTTTTGTGTCTATATTCATAGTGGATATTGGCCCACTGTTTTCTTGTTTTCTTTTTTGTACTGTCTTTGTCTGGTTTTAGTATTAGAGCAATATTGGTTTCATGAAATGAACTGGAAGTGTTTCCTTCTCTTCTATTTTGAAGAGATTGTGTAGAATTGGTGTTAGTTCTTCTTTAAACATTTGCTGGTATTCTCTGGTGAAAATTTCTGGGTCTGGAGATTTATTTTATGAGGTTTTAAACTACGAATTCAAATTCTTTAATAGTTACAGGGATATTCAAACTGTCAAAATCCATACTGGGTGAGCTGTGGTAGTTTGTGTTTTGCAAGGAATTGGTCCATTTCATATAAATTGTCTAATTTATGTATGTGGAGTTGTTGATAATATTCTCTTATTATTCTTTTGCTATCTGTAGGGTCTTTAGTGATAACCCCTGCTTCATTCCTGATATTGGTAATTTGCATCTACTCTGTTTTTTCTTCATCGCTCTTGCTATACACTTGTCAATTTTGTTGATCTTTTCAAAGAACCAGCTTTTTCCAATGGTTGTCTCTACTTTTGTTTTTAATTTTATTGATCTCTGCTCTTATCTTTATTATTTCCTCCCTTCTGCTTGCTTTGGATTTATTTTGCTCTTCTTTTTCTAGGTTCTTGAAGTGAGAGCTTAGATTATAGATTTGAGAGTTTTCCTCTTTTGTAAAGAAAGCATTTAATCCTATAAATTTCCCTTTCAGCACTGCTTTAGCTGTGTCCCACAAATTTTGATATGTTGTATATTCATTTTCATTCAGTTCGTTTTCTTTTTACTTTAATATAATCTTTGACCCATGGATTTTTTAGAAGTCTATTGTTTAGTTTCCAAGTGCTTAGAGATTTTGCTGTTATCTTTCTGTTAGCAATTTCTAGATTAATTCCATTGTAGTGAGAGAACACATACTACATGACTTCTATTTTCTTAAATCTCTTGAGGTTTGTTTTATGGCCTAAGATATGCTCTATTTTGGTATACGTTCCATGGGTACTTGAAAAGAATGTGTATACTCCTGTGATTTGGTGAAGCTTTCTATAAATGTCAATTAGGTCTTGTTGCCTGATGATGTTGTTGGGTTCTTCTATACCCTTGCTAATTTTTGTTTAGTTGTTCTCTTGATGTTGATAGAAGAGTATTGAAATCTTACTGTGAATTTGTCTATTTCTCCTTTCACTTCTATCAGTTTTTGCTTCACATATTTTGCAGCTCTATTGTTTGGTGCACAGACCTTTAGAATTACTATCTACTTTTGTCATTATATGATGTCCCTTTATGACTCTAATTTTCTTTGCTCTAAAATCTAATTTATAAATATTAATACACTCATTCATAATTTATTTTGATTAACAGTTGCATAATATATATTTTACCAGCCCTTTACTTTCAACTTTTCTATATTGCTATATTTGAAGTGAGTTTCTTAGAGACAGCATATAGTCAGGACATGTTTTTTAATACACTCAGCCAATCTCTGTCTTTTAGTTGGTATATTACAACCATTCTCATTTAATGTAATTATCAATATGTTATTGCTTAAGCCTGACATTTTATTTTTTGTTTTTTGTTTTTTCTCTCAGTTTTCCATTTCTGTTTTCTTTTTCCTGTCTTCGTATGGGTTACTTAAGTATTTTTTAGAATTCCATTTATATTTATCCATATTATTTTTGAAGGTACCTCTTCATATAGCTTTTTAGTGGTTTCTCTAGGTATTACATTACATAGAGAGATGACTTATACCTCTGCTGACCCCATAGGGAGCAGGGAGGTGCTCTCATTACCACTGGGCAGTGTTGAAAGTCCTAACTCCGCTACATCTCCTCTGACACCACTCCAGCAAAGGGGTTTACTCACTACAGCGTGGAGAGGGTGGGAGTCTTCTCTGGTGTGGGTGAAGGTAGGGCCTTGGTTTTTCTGTGGTGGTTGGCTGGAGTAGAGCAGTTACCATCTAAAAGTTTTCTCTCTTCCTAAGCTGCCCTTTTCCTGACCCATTGACTAGAGAGAGTAGACTTGTGTTGGGGCTTTTTTTGTCTGTGCTTGTTGGTGTTTCCAGGTTACTGGCTTATCAAGCTCCAAGTCTGGGATTTATGAGACAAAAGAAAACCTGGGGAATTTACCGTTACATTGTTGCTTGGGTCCTGAGGTTCCTAGCTGGTCTGCCTTCTTTTCATCTTTCTGAATCTTCTTATGTTTGTTTTAAACATACTGCCCAAGGTTTGGGGTTGTACTTAGCAGAAGAAACAGGGGGGAAAGTATGTCTACTCCATCTTCCCAGAAACAGAAGCTTCTTCCTTAGCTATTTAACAAATAATATTTAAAAGAATAAAAAGACTATTGGCATAGACATTTAAAGAAGACAAAGCACCAGCTAGCCATTATATTGTCAGCTAAATATATACTACTTATCATAAAATTTAATTGAGCCTATATTTATTCTGATTCTTATCATCAGAAAATTGGGTTTCTCTTTAAGGAAAAGAGGAGTTTTCTTGTAATGTTGAATGATTTGTTTTAATAATTCAAAAGACTGTTCAATTGTAATCTTGATATCATAAATGTTATATGAACGTACATTTCTATCAGCTTGTTAATAAGTGCTTGTATTTGTGGAAAGTTATATATAAAGCAGTTCTCAGATAAAATTCTGCCACAAACACAAGCATTTATTAGCAGATAGCACAAAAGCAACCTGCTTTCTTAGCTAGATGAAGTCCAGGCTCTGTCTTCTTAAGTTCTCTAAATACAGTTTGCATAAAAAATATATATTCAAGTAAACATGAATTCTACAGGCAAAATTAAGTTAAGCCTCAAGTGATCAGAATCTTCTAAATTCTAGGAACACAAGATCGTATTATATTGAAGCCTCAGGCACCAAATCCACATATGAAGGGAGATGGGCTTCCTAGATTCTAATACCCTTTCACGCAGAATGGGAGAGTATCTTGAAGATGTTTTGATCAAACCATTTATCTTAAACACCAATAACTTCAGGGATGAAAAAAAAACAATTTCCAATAGCCAGTGTACAAAATAGCAAACCATTAATTTCACCAATGAGAATTCATTTGTAACATTAACAAAATGTCTAGTCCCATTTTGATCGGTGATAAAGATGGCTGGAAAGGTTGAGGAGCTGTCTATAAAGTGTATCACTTGGTTAAATATCAACTAACCATCCCAGAAACATACATGCTACCTAAGTTAAATGACTGCCCAAATTTGAGTAGAATCCAAGCAATTCATACACATGCACTTACATCACAGTGTCTGTAGTGAAGTATTTAAAACATAAAATTATTGACCACATAATGCACACATTGTTAAATGTTAGCCTTCCTATTTTCAACAACCCACTTGGAAGGAACAGCATATTCACACATCAGTGTAGGATGACCCTTCCATACCAAAGATGTGAAGCACATTACTATTATATTTTTCTGCTATTGCAAAAACTAAGTAACTATTTCTGTCCCTTTTCTCATTTTTCATGAAAACATCCAGTAGCATCACCCTGCCCATCACAGAGAATGCTGATTCACTCTGAGGCATAAAGGACAGGAGGAAGGAAAGCTGGAAGGCAGAAGTAGCGGACAAAGCATTTTACGCTTTACCTCAGGACTCAAGTAACAACTTAATGGTAAATTCTCTGGGTTTTCTTTTGTCTCACAAATCCCAGACTTGGAGCTTGATAAGACAGTAACCTGGAAACACCAACAAGCACAGACGAAAAAGCCCCAAAGCAACCCTGCTCTCTCTAGCCAAAGGACCAGGAAAGGGGCAGCTTAGGAAGACAGAAAACTTTTAGATAATAACTGCTCTACTCCAGCCAACACTGGTAACCACCCTGTGTTCTAGAGTCACCTGTTGTAAGCTTCTGAAAGTCATTGCTTTTCTGAAGTTTATCTTAGGGTAGAGTAAACAAAGCATTCTATAGAAAGGTAGTTTTCAGACTTTTTTAAACTTCTATTCGGGCAGAACAGTGGGAGGGGTTGATTAAAGCCCACCCAACTGCCTAGTACTACCCAGCCCCCACCCCAGGAGAGTGGTTCTCAAAATGTGGACCCCATCCCAGACTTACTGAATCAGAATCTCTACAATTAAGAACCAAAACGAGGGCTGGCCCCCTGGCCTAGTGGTTAGGTTTGTGCGCTCCACTTTGGCAGCCCAGGGTTTCACCAGTTTGGATCCTGGGTGTGGACGTGGCACCACTCATCAGGCCATGCTGGGGTGGCATCCCACATAGTACAACCAGAGGCACTCACAACTAGAATATACAACTATGTACTGGTGGGTTTTGGGGAGAAGAAAAAAAAGAAGATTGGCAACAGTTGTTGGCTCAGGTGCCAATCTTTAAAAAAAAAAAAAAAGAACCAAAATAGCATATTTAACAACCTCCCAGGTAACTTGGGAGATCCCGGCCTTCATGCCCTGTAGAACATAGTTTGAAAACCACCGTGTTACAAAGTTAGTTTAATAGTCAACATAGAGAGAAAATCAGATCTCTTTGGGGAATGGAACAACCGAAAGCTCCCGTCACAGTGAACAATCAAAGGGCAAGCCACCACAGGCAGTCCCGGGGTCCAGAGCAGGGGTGTCCATGTGCACTCAAGTCAAACCCAGGCCTGGGTGACTTCCTGTCAGTTTTGTTTCATTGGGTTATGAGGTGAATAATAACATAGAAAAGGTAAGAGGTTTTTCCTTTCAAATTCCTTTCTTTACGGAATAACTTTTTTAAAAAAAAATAGTAACATTGAAACATCTTATTATGGAAACACGACATTTGAAGAGAAATCTATTAGTCACAGAATGTCATGAATAAAAGGTGTTCTTTCTGAAGTTGGCACCAATGATTTCATTGATCAGTACCATCAGCTAACATCAATCACAGAGGGAACATGGGTAGCATTCCAATCAGAGCACAAAGAGGAGGGGGTTGGGGGAAGTGTGCTGTGTCAAGTCAAATACATGTAGAGTACACCCATGCTCTCAAAAACACGACAGTGTGCTTGACGAGCCCGCCCAGGCTAAACCATGGCAAGCAAGCAATGTCAATGCTCAATTGCTTTTATGTGAACTCTTCATGTTTTCAGTGTTTTCCATCTCCTCACACTGCTTTTCCTGTACTAAGATTTTCACAATTTGGCATGTACAAACATAGCGATATTTGACCAGACTTTTAATATCCTAAAAAAACCAGAATGTCCAAGACAGAAAGAAAGAAATTTAAAAATATATATTTCCAACGAATATTTAGTGGCAGCGGGGGAAGTTCTCAATATAACGTTAAGGTTTTTTTTAAAAAGCAGAGATATGGAACTATATTACAGTATAATGAGTTTTACTCCAGTTTTGTAAACATATGAGTACATATGCTTGAGATATATTGAAAAGAAGACTAGAGCAAAACATACCTAAAATGTTAACAGTTAACTCTGGCTGTTGAGTGTATTATTTTCTACTTTATACATTTTTTTGTTTCCAAATTGTCTACAATAAATGTGTATTCATTTTATAATTAGAAAAAAAATGTATTTTCTAAGAGACAAAGCTTCCATTACCTTGAAATAATTCCAGGATCTTTTTCTATTTATTCATGCCTGATTCATGTCCTTCTTAACAACAAAACCACCCCAACTCATTGGAAAATACCCTTCAAGCACAAAGACATTGACCCCAAATTTGAACAAGATTATTGAAGCTTTAAAGTTCTATGATTCTAGACATCTCTAGATGCCATATATTGGCACATTTATTTTGTACATAAAGAAGATACAGGATAATAAGGACTTTTACCAGAACCTGGTGTGTCTACCATTTTGCCATTCACATTCTTTTATACTAACTTTAGGCTTTATAAAGGAATATCTCAAATACTAACAACTGAGACTTCATCTGCGGGAGAGACGTAGCTCAAGGCTATAAATCATACA
This sequence comes from Equus caballus, assembly GCF_041296265.1. Lineage (NCBI taxonomy): Eukaryota > Metazoa > Chordata > Mammalia > Perissodactyla > Equidae > Equus > Equus caballus. The sequence goes on along the minus strand of NC_091692.1, from coordinate 18,899,098 downwards.
TATATTCTATTCCTAATTAGGGAGGAATATTGTCATTTGTCATTGCAAACAACATAACAGACAGCTGCTTCTGCAATGCCAGCTCTTGCATCAGCCAGAATGTCGCTCAGGAAATACAAAGATAAGACAAAGTTATATATACTGTTACCCACAGGGCTAAGGACAGTCATCAAAGATTCATGTACAAGACAAAAAAACCTGCTACATAAAATCTTTATTCTCAAGTTATCCCAGTGGCATATATAGCAAAAAGGGGGTTGGGGATTCAGGAGGAAAATGGAAAGCAGATTCAGACTCCAAATTTGATATATAGGAGAGATTAGGGGGTAGAAATCTCATTGGTACGGAAGTGCAGTGAGCCAGGCTGGCTTACCACAGGCAGAGGAGACCCTAGGTACTGGAGAAATTTGGTTCCCAGGATGCTGGGGGATAGCAGCTTCCTTTATATTCCCCGGGGAAACCACTGATCCCCTCTACTGGGGCACCCTGGGTTTTGTTCATCTCCTGCTCTGTAGTACTCTTCACCTGGGACCTGTTTTCTCACCTCCCTCCTGCCATACACACTTCTTGGGGCTGAGCCCTGTTCTCATTCTTCCCTGCCTCACCTCACTCAGAGCCCTGGGGACTCAAGTGCACTTTGTTACATTCCATGAGCCAGTTCCCATGCTCCCTACCCCCTCACATCCCATCATCTGGCCCGAAAGGGAATTGATTTCCCGCAGCTCAACTCACAGAATCAGAACAAAACCCCTCTCCAACATGAAAACATCTCAATATTTACCATGTCTTTCAATCTGATTAACTTACCTTCTGTGTCTTCATCTTATCACCATAACAGATCAGAGAGACGGAGCAGTGCCAGAAACCTCCTTCCAGGGCCACTAGTCCCACAATATTGCCACTAGCAGCAGGCAGGAGTTCCCCTGTTTGTAGTATCTTCTAGCTTATATTTGCCCACATGGATCTCAGGTACAATTGCCAGGGTCTTGCTGAGGTTCTGACAGCCCATGTCTACCTCTGTCCTATGGGAAATTACCTTGATGGCATTAGAGACTACCAGGATGCCAAGAATCCTACCAGGATGTCATGGGATAGCTTATTAAAAATCAATTTATAACACACAGTGAGAAAGAAGGGAAAAGAGCCCAGGATAAGTTAACACACTTAGGATAGGGTACAGACAGGGGAGAAGGACCTTCACTTGAATCCTGGGTTACCAGTGATGGCTTCTCTCTCTTTCTCTTTCCTTCTCTCCTTCTCTCTCTCTCTCTCTCTCTCTCTCTCTCTCTCACAAACACACACACACACACACACAATAACATTTCCTACTGATGACATGGCTGTAAGAACCAAAATTGAGATTTGAGCAAGGGGGCCCATGGAAGGAGGGTGCCCTGGGCCCATCCCACCTTGGCTCCATTGGAAAGATGCAGGGACAAGTACCTCTGGCCACAGCTATAGCTCACCGAGGTACACCTATAGCTCACCAGTTAGCCTATGAACAAACCTGGGTTTATTTGTGTTTCTTGGACAGAGGACACATGGGGCCAGAATGGTGGCTATGAATTAGGGCCTCATGAATATTATATGCTCATTTAGTAATATGAATACTTTGGCCTTTTTTATATTTATTATCTCATATATTCCATGTATCTTTACTGTATAATGAATATTTAGTACCCAGGACCTCATGAATATTAGATACCTTTTGGTCCTTTTATTGCTTCCCATCTATGTTTGACGAACACATGCTCTACTTACTAACTGCTTGTCTATACATACCTTAAAATGTTTCACTACATTTTACAAATTTATTCATCTTCCATAATAGAATTGAATATTTCAAAAGCAAGTGCACATTACAACCATATTGTCCCTAATTGCCAGTTGAGTAACCCTATCAAAGACAGAAATTAGTTTAAGCCAACATAACTTATCTACATTGACACAGGGAATCAGCCTGGCCTCCAGAGAGGACTGGCTGTGTTTAACTCATAAGCTGTGTGACTTTAGGCAAGTCACTTTTCCCCTCGTACTTCAGTTTCCTCAACTATAAAACAGGGATGTTAATGGTATCGTCTTCATAGGGCTATTGTGAAGATTAAGTGAAATAATCTAAGTACTTAGAACAGGCCAACACATATTAAGTGCTGTATAAATGATACTATTATTCTTTTCCATAGACCCCTCATACAGGCACCTAAGAACATCTCTTCTTCATCTAAGCCATTGTCTAGACTTGATGCCATCCCTAGGTCTGGAATCTACTTCCATCACATTTGGGAAAACTAGGATGGTGTTTATCTTATCTCAGACTATGTTGACAAGGCAAAGTAAAGATAAATATGACATGACTATAACACAATAAATGAGGTGAGTCCAGGGAGAGGGCAATGCAGAGAGCATTACAATCTCAGTTCCTTCACCAACTGTCTCTCACAGGAATCGCAACACTCACCCACAATTTCACCCTTCTTTTAATGATTCCTAGTCTCTGTGGAACTGATTTTACCAATTTCTTTGGCTGTGGTCTTCTCTCCTTCTCCTGCCCTATTCAGTTTAAAGCACTCTACAATCGTTAGCTAGCTTCTGAACAAATGCATTCTGCCCCTCCATCCATCCTCCACACTTAGCATCATAATGTCGTCTCAAACCAGGGATCACACAACCAAACCCCATTTGTCAACACCATCTGCATAGCCAGTCACTTCCTTCCAAGGTCTTCCTTTACCATCCAAGTCCCATTCAGAGGGAGAAATGATGAATAATGATAATAGTCACCATTTGCCAAATACCTGCTATGTGCAAAGGAATGTGTTTAGGGCTTTCCACTCAATCTCTAATCCTGGTACCATAGGCATTATTGTTAACACCCACGGGGTTTCCTGTCAAGTGTCTCTCATAAATGCAGAGACAGGAATAATAAAAAAGAATTGAGTTAAACTGCGAAATCAATACATAATAGATCAGAAATATGCTGTCACCTTAAATACCTAGAAAGTGAAGTGTCTTACATTAATTGACCAAAACCAGGTAGAATGTGTAAAATTATCTAAAGAAAGAAAGTACCACAAAAACCATAGAAAAAAGAAGTCAGCCACTAGTTTGTTGACCCAAGAATCATTCCCAATTCCTACTCCCTTGTCACTTTCCACTATATAGGATGGAAAAGCCAAATACTTGCCTTCCCAGCCTGCTTTGCAGCTGGAGTGAGGGGCAGGTACGTAAGGGGGCCATGTAAGGGGACATGTATTGGGGTCATGCAACACAATTCTGGCCAGTGAGAAGTAATGGAAGCCCGCTGGGAGTTCTATGGCAGTTTTTGCTTTCTTAATAAAAGGGACAGGTAAAGATGATGCCACCTCTTCCCCCATCTCTTACTGCCTTGAATGAGAGATGTAATGGTTTCAGCCAGAAAAGAATAGCATTTAGATTCAGATAGATCTGAGTTCAAATCTCAGTTCCTCCACTTACCAAAGGTGTGGTATTGGGCAGATTCCTTAACATGCCTCATCTATAAAATGGGCTTAATAATACCTGTAGACAGTCCAATGAGAAGGAAATGAAGCACCACAATGGTCATATGTTTAAGTCCTCAGCTGGTATGTTGTGTCCAAGTGGCAGCTCTATGGGATTGCCAAATTTTAATCAGAAGGCACTTTTCACCATTTGCTACTGCCTTGGTGCTTCCTCATCCCTCACTGATTTCCTTAGCCCTGCCCATATCTCTGAAAAAAGTCCATTCATTAAACTCTCTTAATTGACCATTTCAACATACCATCTATTTGCTGCTAGAATCCCAGGTGATGCAACTACTGATCAAATATGCTTCTTTATGATGACTTTACTCTGACAAAGAGTAACCAGTCCAGCCAGACCTCAGAGGCACCCTCTGATCCAAAGGCTTCCAAGCCAAGTCCTTCCTCCCCTTCGTGTCTGCTGTCAACTCCCAAGTTACCAAGAAAGTACCCTGGTCTCCCTGCCGGAACATGATTCACCCACCTCAGAGACACACACGGCCCCCCCCCCCCCCCCCATCCCACCTCAACCAAAGGAAAGGAAATAGCATTCAGGCAGGGTCAACAGCTGGATTAAATTTCCAGAGGAATTAAGAAAAGCAAGAAGGACTAAAACACTTTAAATTTTATCTAGTTTCATGTTATATCCCTAAAGCCTACTACAGTGCAGTCATTGAGCTCAGTAAAGAATGATAGAAAGGACTGCCCCTGTCCACATGCCCACCCCAGCCCACGAGAGAAGGAAAAGCAGAGGTGAAGGGGGAAAGCCTCCCTCATGACTATGCTGGAGAGAAGAGGAGAGGGCCAACAGTTATTAGGTGATCTCAATAGTCTGGAATTACTTTTCTGTTACATGTTGTGTGCACACCTTCCATTAATTTTGATCAAGTTATCAAAATCTCTAATTTCCTTATGTCCATTTGGTATTACTTCTCTTATTTTATCCTGGATTCATTCAGAATTCTGACACACTGGGGTACGGAGAAGCAACTTTCCTCAAGCTCAGTGGCCAACTTCTGTTCATTGTTCAGCACGAAAATTAACAAAGCAGAATCCCAGTTCCTGCCAAAATCATGCCTCTGTTTCTACACTCTTCATGGCCCTGGTCTCCCAAGCAAGCTTTTCCTTCTGGGCTCCCCTTGCTAAGTGGCTTGTTGAGCTGCTAGGCAATCTGGGCTTCTGGGTCTAGGCTCTCTAGTGCCATTTACACCATTCTATCCCTACTCTTGCTATCTGGGGATATACCTTTGCTGATGCCAGGACAAACACTTGCTATTGCCAGAAAATTACCAGTAATCAGCAGCAATTAGAAGCAGCTTGAGTTAACACATGTTAGAAACCATTCAGTGAACTCAGACAGAAAAACCTCTGAGAATTTTAGAGAACGGCTGACCTCTTCTAAACTTCCAGCTGCTGAGAGAAGAAGCCTCATACCTATCTGCCCAGAACTCTAAAGAGGCTGCCTGTGTACACTAGATCTTGTAAACTCCCAAGGAACCATGTGTTCTTTGGGGCCTGCAACCTATCTTTTGGATCTCCCTCCTTGAAACATGGTTTGGCATGCTCAGGTGTAGCCAGATGGCAAGTGACTAGCTTCATGCTGTCCTCAGTGATGAAGGCTCAGAACTCACTCACCTTGAGCTCCTCCCATCAGTAAAGTGGCACCAAGGGACTTCACAGGGCTGATGTTTAGAAGTGGCTCATGGAAAATGAATCTCAACATCCTCATTATTCCATCCAAGACACAAACTAGCTACGCCCACCAGACAATGCCCAGAAGTCAAAATCTGCTGAAAGACAAGACATGGACATCAGCATGGAACTGTTTGTCATCTCTTGGAGATAATCAATCAGCAATCTATCTATATACCACTAAACAAACATTTATTGAGCCTCTCCTATGTTCCAAGCATAGTGGTGGCACTGCTATTCAGAGCCGAGAAGTCGACAGCCTAGGAAGAGAAAAAGATCTAAGTAGACAGTTACAATATGGTGTGATTAACACTGTGATAGCAGGAGGCATTGGGTGCTGGGGAAGCTTGTAAGAGGATATCAAGCAAGGCTTCCTGAGACGTTGATGCTCAAACGAGGCTTAAAGAACACATAGAAGTTAGCAGGGCAAAGACAGCAAAGGGCACATCGTGTGCAGATGCTCTGAGACAATGAGAGAACCTGGGGCATTTGGGGAGCTGTACTTTAGTTCAGCTGGTAGGTCAGGCGATGGGATGGGCAAGATATAAGACGAAATGGCAAGAGATGAGACTGAAGAAAATCAATGGAGGCAAAAGTCAAGAAGTTCTCAGTGAATTTCAAGGTTCTTTCAACCATTATCTCTATTTTCTTTAAAAAAGAGCCATGAAAGAATGGAATTTTAGAAATAGAAGAGAACTTGGATATCAACTAATGCCACCTATTTTATACACAAGTAAGAAGAAGGCCCAGGGAGGTTAAATTAGGATAAGAGGCAGCATGCTGAGATGATAGGATGATAGTAGCTTCCATATGTATAACATTTTACAGTCTACCAAGCTCTTTCATTATCACATATCAATAACAGAGGGAAGGGGGGCCAGTCTGGTGGCACAGCGGTTAAGTTCCCATGTTTTGCTTTGGTGGCCAGGGGTTTGCTGGTTCAGATCCCCAAAGCAGACCCACACACCACCTGTCAAGCTGTGCTGTGGCAGGCGTCCCACATATAAAGCAGAGGAAGACGGGCATGGATGTTAGCTCAGGGCCAGTCTTCCTCAGCAAAAAGAGGAGGATTGGCAGCAGATGTTAGCTCAGGTCTAATCTTCCTCAAAAAAATAAAAATAAAAAAATAATGCAGGGAAGGTGAACACATCAAAATACCTAGGTTGTAAGCATGCTGCAATCAGTGGCTGGCTGTGTGATCTTCAGTAAGTCCTTTTATGGCTCTAGCTCTCACTTTCACATCTATAGGATACAGAGGCTGGATCACTAATATTCTTTCCAGTTCTAACACTCCACATTTCTAGAATCTGATACTACAGAGCCTTACTGCCTCATTGGAAAAAGGTAATTTCTCCTACAAGGACCTATAGTTGTAATTTCTGATGGTTTTCAGGATGGCTCTAACTCATATTTCTAATCATCAACGGTCACAAATAATCTAACATCACCCTTATTGAAACTGTCTGCAATCAAACCAAAAAACAAGGTGTCTCCACAATCTCTGGAAATCCCTCTGATTCCAGAGGAGTCGTTATCTCTCTCCCAACTGAAACTGTTTCATGATATGCAACCAAAGGCCCACAAGGACAGCTTGTTTTCTTTTTTAGTTTAAATTTGGGCATCGAAAGTCTACAGGGATGTTCCATAATAACAAACTAAATATATCGCACCTTCTGCCTTTCTCATTATGTATTATTAAAGACATTTGTGGGAGAGCAGGCTCACTTTACTTCGGAATCCATCCAGGCCTGCTGGTAATTCTCATTACGAGGTGGCCCTTCATCTTCTCACAAGTGGAACAATGTGGCTGTCACCACAAGGACTGAAGAGGCAGGTGGGCACTATGCGGCAGGAGCAAAAGGATTCCTCAGCAGCGGTGACCATGTTTCATGCAAACAACCTGAGAAATAAGAGGAAAGAAGAAACAAAAAATGTAATTTGCTAAGTTTTTCAACAATGGCATTTATTTAAAAAATAAGGGTTACATGCTTCAAGGCACTGTGCTCTAGTGTAGGATCCGAATGTGAAAAAACTCAGCCCCTGTCCTCAAGGAGCTTACAATCAAACAGGGGAGATGAAAAGTGAAAATGGAAGGCAGCAAGAGAAAAGTATCCCAAAATCAAAAGTTGAGCTCAGAGACGAGACAGATGCCAAGATGCTGGGCTAAAACAAATAGGGGCAGGGGCGGGACTTTGACAGACGGTAGGTATGCAGCATCCACCCTCCAGGTTGTCTGGGCCACCTCCCTCTCACCTTGTGCACTCTCCTTAATTTTTTCCCTCACAACACTTAATACCCTCTGGATTTCCTTCCTTGCTTCCTTCCTTCCTTGCCCCTTCTCTCTCTCCGTCCCTTCTTTCCTTCCTTCCTTCTTCTCCTTTTTTCGCTTATTTATTGTGTGTCTCCCCCACTAGAATGCAAGCTCCATGAGGGCAGGACTTTGCCTTGTTCTCTTCAGTGCCTAGAACAGTGTCTGGCATGGAATAGATACTCAATAAATGTGTGAAAGCAGGAAGGCAAGGCAGGCTTGCAGGAAATAAGGAAAGGAAGGAGGCAGGGAGGGAGGACACAATCCACAGAAATGGATTCATCACCCTACTCATCTTTACCTTATATCCTACTGAGATTTTAAAGTTTGAGATAGGTTACTTTCACTGAGAAATCTGCCCTGAGGCCTTCAGCTCACATTATTCTTAACCTGACCATAAATTCTTTTATAGTTCTGTGTCTGGCCATTCCCCACCACACATCCCACAAAACTACACAATCACTTGCACATGCTGTGCCTTTATTCCTGCTGTTCCCTGTGCCTGGAACTATAATCCCTTGGTACACCTTTCTCTGCCAGATAAACTCCCACTCATTCTTCAAAACACAATGTAGCAATTTAACATTATCCAACAAAATGTTAAATATGCACTCATTTTGACCCATCAATCCACTTCCGTAAATGTATCCTTGGGGTTTTCTCTCACAGGGTAAATGTTCCCTCTTCTGGGAAGTTCCCTTTCCATCCTGAAGCAGGGCCATGAGCTCCTCTGTGTTCCAATAGCACACAGAGCATCCCCTTCACATATCATTTATCCCACAGCGTGCAACTATTTGTTTAAAAGGTGTTCTCCTCATATTAAACCTGAGCTCCTTGTGAAACTTACATTCGTGTGGGTAGACAGACAAAAATGGAAGTAAGAGAGCAAATAAATACATAAATATGTACTTTCAGATAAGAGCTGAAAGTAAAACAGGATAATGCAATCTCCAAAGAAAGAATAAGAGTCTCCCTTTTCTAACTTATTGTATTCTTACTGTGTGTGTATTACGGTTGACATGTTTTAAAATCTAAATTCTCCTCTGAGTATCTGTACTATGCACTTTGATATCCTATGGTATGTTGCTGGTGTCTAGGTCCCATCTGCCCAAATATGCTGTAAGACTATAACAGGTAGAATCCATATCCTGTACATCTTTTGCCTGCCCCATGTCACCGAGCACAGGTGACACAGCAGGATTTCAATTACTACCCGGTTGATGGGTCATAAATATAACTTAAAGCACAGGTGCTATTGACAAGTCCGAAGCATCATCTATGAATAAAAAGATCAAACACATGGAGAGAGATGAATCCAAAAATGGAAAATGCTCACTATTACCTTTAACAGAGATCCAGGCCTGGCCCCTGACCAGACCAGATAAAAAGAAACTCTGAGGCTGTAGATCAATATAACTCTAATATGTAATCTGAATTTATCGTCTTTAAAGTGACTTATAAGAATCTTTATTTTGAAGGAGTATAGGAAGTGAATCATTTATAGCCTCTGATTGCTATACCCTCTATTTCCTATTTTATTGCAGGCCCATAAGAAAATAATTTCTATCTTAGAAGAAGTATATTTTTAAAAGAAAACAAAAATGCTTATTTAGAAATTCCTTTCAGAATGCCAGTGAATATTGTAGGAAATTGATATTACTAAATGAGTAAGATTTGGGGTATCTTGTGCAATAACAAATCTAAAATAGCTATTCTAAGAGAAAAATTATTTGCTCACTCTTAACCTATAATATTAATACAAAAACATGCAGTAATATAATCTAGGTACTGTTCTTTTAATTACTGTTTTCTTTTTCATTTTTCTGATTGGGCAGACAATGTATTCAATAAACAGAAAGGAAATTCTTTTCAGAATAAACAGGAGGGCAAAGAGAGGCTCTATATTTTTTGTTCATTTAAGGTGGGAATGTTTCTCACATAAGGAAAAAAAGAGTAGACGTGAGCTAGTTTTCAATGGGAAAATATCACAATGACTGAAATGTTTACTTTTTGTTGTTGTTACTTAAACCAAACTCCACAGAGCTGTTTGGTTCTTTAAGAATGAGGTGTCAAAATTGTTAAGATGACAATTTTCTCCAAACTGAACTATAGATTCAACACAATGCCAATCATGACCCCACAAGAACTTTTTGTGGAAATTGACAAGCTTATTCTAAAGTGTATACAGAAACGCAAAGGACTTAGGAGATCCGAGAACTTCTTGAAGAAGAAGAAGGAGGAGAAGAAAGAGAATAACACACAGTTAATAAAAATGAATAGGCAAGTCACAGATTGGGAGAAATTATCGCAAAACACACATATGGAATATTATTGCCCATCTACCAGAGAGACAAAATTTTCAAAAGTCTGACATTAATAAATGTTTTCAAGAATGTGGCTCATTGGGAATTCTCATGCAATGCTAGTAGAAATGTGAATTTCCAAGTTGATTCTCATTCTTTGCAGTAGTTATTTTCTGTAAAGTTGTCACAAACACTGAATTAGCAAACATTGAACCATTGCTCCTGGGGGAAATAAAGGGTTAGTTCCCTGCAAGTCTCTAGTCACAACATTTTCTTCAACCAATTAATATATAACCTTGTTTTATGTGTGTTTCTGTTCAAAGACGCCTTATTTAATACACATTGTTGATTCATTAACATTGAACTCATGGCCAACCGCATTTGAACTCATGCCTGAAGGAAACATCTAACATACCTATTTTCTCTAAGGCACATCACAGTCTCCTTGTGCTTAGGAACACTGACAGCACTTCAGCACTACAATAGGGGGCCATTTTACAGAGTGAAATCAACAAAATGCACAAAAATATGAAAAATGTGGCACTAATAGACACACAAAGGATACTTGCTTATAGTAAGAGAGCTGAAAAAAGAAGGCAGAGTGTCGTCTTATTCAGCCTCAGCTGGAAATGTGCCCATTAGGAAATCAATTTTTTTTTGCCACTCTGCACATGTCTGCAGTTAACAAAGAAAGTGGCCTGAGTATTGATTTTGGAGTTACAAATAATTCTATCAAGTAGGAGAGATCACAAACACAGAATCTGCAAATAATGAGGATAGACTGTACTTTGGAAAAGTGGCACTTATAGTAATTATTACAAGTAGATTTGATGATGAGCATATACTGTAACCTGGCAATTCCCTCCTGCGCATAAATTCTTGAACGTGTTCAGCAGAAGGCACGTACAGGTTTGTTTGCAATACTTCATTCACAATAGCTCCAAACAGGAAGCAGCCTAAATATCCATCCTTAGTAGAATGGATAAATATATTGTAGAATATTTACTCAACTGGAATACTATACAGCAACAAACATTTTAAAACTACAACCCCATGCAACAACATGAATGAATTTCACTAACATAGTGTAGAATGAAAGAATACTCACTGTATGATCCCATTTTATAAAACATAAAGCTTTTAATACTTTTTTTGTTGAAATACAAACATGTGGTAATACTATAAAGAAAAGCAAAAGAATTATTACAATAAATTATTTAAAATGTGCACACTGGTTTTCATATACTTTTCTATGTGTATGGTACACTTTACAATAAAAAGAAAAATTACATGTTTTTAAAAAGAGTAAAAATGCTCCCCAAGGAAAACTGTTATATGAATTGGGGGAAGGGAGGCAAGCAAGACCTACTTGCAGGGAAGCTTCTTAGGCTTTCCCAATGTTTAAAAGATTATCGTCTTAATAAGAGCATATATTGCTTCAGTAGCCTTTTCTTATATTATACTTGGGTTGGAGAGCTTTGTTTATCTCCTAATTAAGAGAAAAAAATGTAATAAATACAGTGTATTTATACCCATCCATGAAATAGAAGTAACCAAATGAGATTATATTGGTCAATCCAATAACTAACCCTGAGTCTTTTGGTTTAAACTAGCATGTGGGAATCACAGAAGTCATTAAGTTAGCTAAAGCCATATACCTCAGCCACAAAAGTTAACACATGAAATTACATCGGGTAGGAGTCTCTAGAACCTTCTATCTAGAAGTATACTAGTGAGAATGCTAAGTATCTTGGAAAACAAGTATAAAAAGTTGAACTGTCTGCACAACAACATCAAAGTCACAAAGTATAAAACAAAATAATCCTCACAGTAACCAACTTTTCTATAGGTTGTGTAGCCTATTTTGGTGAGGAAGATTGGCCCTGAGCTAATATCTGTTGCCAGTCTTCCTCTTTTTGCTTGAGGAAGATTGTTCCTAAACTAGGGATTATCCCTAAGCTAACAACTGTGCCAATCTTCCTCTATTTTGTATGTGGGATGCCTCCACAGCATGGCTTGCTGGGTGGTGTGTAGGCCTGCGCCCAGGATCTGAACCCATGAACCACCAAAGCAGAGCCCATGAACCTAACTGCTGTGCTACCAGGCTGGCCCCGTGCAACATCTTTTTTGATTATGATTTTCAGTGGAGAGAACTTTCATCTATTAATCCAGAGTCCATCTCTTGCCCTCTACACATGAGTGACCTTGAACTAATCATTAACTTCCTTGGCTTCTAGTTTTTCATCTCTAATACTTAGGGTGTGGGCCAGCCGATCTCTAAAGTGCTTTCCAGTGCTAAGATTCTCTGAAACCTGGAGTGAAATGTTTTTAAAGAACTCTTCATCCTAACTCCAACCTGAAAATTCATCTGCATTTGAATGATAAAATGACCTGACAACCAAAGGAAATAATGGAATCAAAAGTCAATCAGAATCTCAAAGGAATTACTATAAGTACAATCATAATACACTATTTTCCTACATAAATGGACCTTAAACGGAGATTGTTATCAATATATCTCTAACACATAAAGCAAATACCCAGACCTCAGGGAACCAAAAGGGGGACATGATTAAGTTGAAAGAAACCCACGTTTGATAGCACAATCACTTTACAGAGTCTCTGAAGGGTCGTTTTCCAAGCTGCTCTCACTGCGCCTTCCAAATTTTGCAGAAGAACTCAGGTTTTGAGAAGCACAAGTTGACTTTTGAAATACATGTTTCAGGTTATAATGTGTTGCTAAACATGAAGAAAGAAAATCAATGACCTTTGACTTAAATAGATCCATAAGCATACCCAACTGCTTCTTCTGCCTGCTACAACAGTTACAGATTACAAGATTTTCACCTTATCCCTAAAACATTTAGGAGAATGCCTAGGTCAGGAGCCTTGAACAGCCCAATGTTAACTCATCTCTTCCCTATTAGCACAGGCCTATGGGTCCTGGCCTTCAACATTGGGTCTGGGTGAAGAACTAATGATTTTGAAATGCAATTTCTGTCCTCCACTGCCAGTGCAACTAGCAAGTATGGAAAAACTGATTTTTTTAAGGGCCTGCGTGGAGACTGATGTTAAATCTATTTTGTCGTTTTAATAAGCTGTTAAAATTGAGGACCAAATGATCTTATGAATACTTTGGACTTGTTGAAATCATATCTGTCCAAATTTGAAATTCTTTATCACACTAAACCTAGTCTCTCCCAGAAATTAACTATCGTAAAAGAGTCCTAATGGGGTTCTTTATTTTACTAAGAGGAATAAAGATATTCCAGATGTAACTTCCTCATCTTCCATTGTAAGAATGAAGCTGGCTAACATCTGTTGAGTGCTTACAATGCCGGGCACTGGTAAACGTTTTACATGCATTATCTCTTTTAAAACTCATAACAAGTCTAAATGGCTAACACTGTCCTGACCCTCACTTTGTAGATAAGGACACTGAAGGGCTGAAAGGTTAAGCAATTTGCCGAGGATTGCATAGGAAATAAGTGCTGAGTCTGGGACCTGAACTTTGGCATCCAGACACTGTGCCACACTGCCTATCTTTTCAAAACATCTCTGTGTATTAGGTCACATTCTCCCTTCCAGTCCTGTATTATAGTAAATACCATTGGGATTACCTTCTCAGCCTCAGGAACCCTCTTTCTCTGAGAACTGCCTTCACACACACACACACACACACACACACACACACACACACACACTCACAGGGGAGGAACCCTCCAGACGCTATCTACCATCTGACTCTGCCCTTTTGGTCATAGCTGATTGGATCATGAGTGGACACCTGACCACAGCCAGGCCAATCAGAATCTCTCTCTCAAGAATTTAAACTGACAGCCATAGTGCAGAAACATTGAGAGCTGCCATGTTAATGGCCAAGTTCCCTAGTGGTCAAGTTGCCAATGTTCCCAGAGCTGCCCTGCTCAGCCCTTTCCTGCACACTGGTTATTTGGATTTGTCTAGAATTCTATGAGGTTTCTTCTCATGAATCTAGATTCCACAAGAGTCGTAACTAACACACAGTCATTTAGTCATTCAACAAACTTTTCAAGCAGCTCTATGTGACAGGCACATAGTTGGAAACTCAGTCGATGGAACCAGACATTAAAACAACTAACTGCACAAATAAATATACAGTTACCAGTTGTGAAAAGTGCCACAGCGGAAAAGTATGAATGCTCTTAGAGGGGGAATTACTTTTGCCACAAATGAGATAATGTATGTAAAGCACTTAGCACAAGACTTGGCTCCTAATAGGTTCTCAGCGTATGTATATTCTTTGGCCAAATTCTCTCTAAATAATAGTTCTGGCACGTGTCTTCCTGGTCGAGGCCCATACTCTGCCAAACTGTTCCAACTGGCTGCTAATTTACTCCATGCCTTTAGTTTGTGCTGCCAAATTATTATTCCCAAAATATCACTTTTATTATGCTGCCTATTTGTATCTTGTGCCAAAGAATTTGGACTCTTTCCCATAAGCCAGCTGTGAGGTCTCAGATGGGCGAGATGGATGTAAGCAGGATTCTCGGTCACCTGCCTGCCCCCGCCCGCCACCTTACTCCAAAGGAAAATTAAAGGTGCTGCTACCATGGGGGGAAAAAGGAATTGATGTCAGGCGGGCCACTATCATACTCATTATTTCCATTCAGTTAAATAAGTAGTCCAGTAATCCAAGCTGCCCAGCTAAGTTTTGACCAAGAAGGGAGGAGGGTCAGCTCAATAAACAAGTTCAGCCATCTGCTCTCCTTCCCTAGAGCTCCAGTGGATATCTGGGTGTTGGAGACATGCTCTTCGGGGAGCAGTGGGAGGTTCAGCCCCACCATGTGCTATTCTGCCATCTAGTCTCTCCCCCTCCTCCTCCTCCTCTTTCATCTCCCATTCTAAAGCATTTTGTGACATTTAATGTGGCTACACAAGATAACAGTAAATTGCACAGTATTATGCACAAGGACCTTGCTGGTTTACAATAGGAATGATAGCTGCAGGAAATAGGGTTTATTCCTAGAAAGGATAATTAAGGCACAAGAGCTTTATTTTATGAATCATACCACGCTGTGTGGAAGCAAAGTGCACCTTATGAAAAAATCATTACTGTTCATAAAGCCAAACCTAAGCCTGCCCCCGAAGGAGCAGTGAGCTTGATGGAACACATTCCTCTCTCCAGGGAAACACTATGATACCCATTAAATGGCAACTTTGACATGACCTAGGACTTTGGAAAATCGCTTCTAAACTAGCACTTAAATGTAAACTTCCTTGACTGTCAGCTTTTTTTCTCCCTCCAATTTTTAAATATAAGTTAAAAGAGATCCTTGGAGAAAGTTCAGGAGATAGGGCAGACTTAAAGCAGCATTCTCTACATCCAGAGTGGCCTGTCAACTCCATCAGTTCAATATGTGCCGAGCACCTCTCACTCTGAGTCCAGAAGCCTCTACTTTCTTCCTACTCCCTAATCTGAATTCTGGCAGAGACAGAGGGCACTTGTCCATAGGATCAGTGGGTTTGGATCCCAGCTGCCTGGCCACTCTCCTTCCCATCACTGACGCTGACATTCTAGCATCACTTCCTCAGGAGGACAAATGGAAAGGAGCTGATTTAGAGATTCTCAAAGATATTTTTTGGTTGATGATAATTTTAAAAGCCATTGTGCAAATTTTCCCCCATCCTTAAAGTCCTGGGGGCCTGAAAGAATAAAGTGGAAACACTTTAGAAAGGATGGATGCTATTCAGAGTAGACTTCAGAATAAACCTGTGTCTTTAAAACTGAGGGAAGGACCATTCACTCAACATACACTTGTTGAGCCAGGAACTTGACTTGGAGCTGAGTATACAAAGATTAACACCACACAGTGTTTGTCCTTAGGGAACTCATAGTCTAGTAGAAAGACAACTAATTTAAACACTTTCGGGAACAATACAGGTTTATACAATATCCAAAAGTACATTTGCTGTTTTGATGCGCAGGCTCCATTCCCCCTGCTGATACTAGGATTCAATTTTGCCTCCCACATTAGATTCAGTCTGGGTGGAATAATTCAGCCGAGGAATTCTGTCCGAGACCCAAGCTAGGTCAACTGGACACCAGTCACTGAGAATTATGCACAAGATGCTATGGAAATACAGGGAAGGATTCATAACTCTGCCAGGAAAGATCAGGGAAGGCTTCTGGAAGTAAGTGAGTCATGCTAGCCAATTAAGAGTTAGAAAAACAGGGTCAAAAATAAAGACATTCTAGGAGCATCATGTGCAAAAGAAAAAAGGCATAGAAAAGGAAAAAAAACCCCAGCACATTTGGAGACCAGTCAGTGACCAGGTATGACTGGAAGAGAAGTTGAACACACATGTATATTTTATTCCAGTAAAAAGTTTGAAAACAATACCAGATGTTCGGGCCCCATCCCACACCTATTGAATCTGAATCTTTGGGACTGGGACCAGGCATTGGTCTTTTACTCAAGTTCCCCAGATAATTCTAATTGCAGCTAGAAAACCAGCATTCCAGGCAATAAAAGGCAAACAGCTTTGTCTGCAAGCAAACCCTTCACGGTCTGGTCCCAGACTTCACTTTCCACTTATTTTTCCACTTCTTGTCCCTCTTACCTTTTTGTGCCAACAATACTAAACTTCCTGTAGATCTCCAAACATACTATGCCTTCTTGACCATTTACACAGGCTCCTCCTTCCAGCAGGGCTGCCTTCTCCCTGGTAGGACATCTGGAAAGCTGTAATTCTTCAGAGCCAGCTCAAAGCCTCGCTTCCCTGGAAAGCCTTTCCTGGCTCCCCTGCAGATGGAGAAGCTTCTTCCCCCACAGTCTCAGCACCCATCCCTACCTCCACTGGCGTGACCATCTTACTGTCTTATAACACTCTTCACATCTCCCTCCACACTACACTCTGAGTGAAGACCTTGTCTTGTCTTATTTTTGTATCTCTAGCCTAGTGCACATGATTGCCACTCAACAAATATTTGTGAAAATATAGCAGAAAGGAAGGAATCTATCCACCTCCTTCTGATGGACGCTGGACGTACTAGTCACCATTTCTTCCCCTCAAGTAAAAAGCCTTAAGGTGTTTAGAACTCCTTTTCAGAGTAGTCATGCAAGAGGAACCCTTGCTTATATTTGGAAAGATCTAGCTACTCCTATTTTATTTTAGTCTCTTTGGATAAATTCAAAGCTGAAGAGGTAGGAAAGACTGCCCTGGGCCAGGTAATCTTTTCAATGTTTCATATAGCAACCTCTTGGCTTTTGCCAGTGTTGGAGAATGCACAAGAACACAAAGACTGACAGTTCTGTCTGCTCAACTAGACCACAGGCCCCTTGGGGATAAAAGCTGCATTTTACTACTTTTGAATTTACTGTCCATAGCACAGTGTCTGGCTCAGAAGAAGAACTCAATAAGTATGTAGAAATAAAACAGTTAAGAGCCCTTGAGGTTGGGTCCCAGCTGGACCCCTCTGGGCCAATAGATGAAGTCTGGGTCTGTGCAGAAATCATCTCCTTGCCTCATTTCTCCAGTCAGGACATTAAGGACCCTGGGTTCTTACCCAGCTCCGCCACTTACTAGCTACATGACGATGGCTACTTCACCCCTCTGAGCCTCAGTTTCCTCAGCTAGGTAATTGTTGCTCAGTGTCTTTCAAGCAATTGTGGTCGGATAGTGGCTGGGCTGGAATCACCATGAAGGCATCCTCACACACAAATCTGGCAATTAATGCTGCCATTTGGGTGAGATGTAATCTGAGTTGTCGGCTGCAATACCCTACACATCACTTCTGCATGTTGCCTGGGCTTCCTCACCATGTGGCAGCCAGGTTTCAAGAACAAGTGACCCAGGAGAGCAAGATAAGTACATGGCATTTTTATGACCTTGTTTTGGATGTCACACAGTATCACCTCTGCTGTATCTTATTGGTCGAGGCAGTCACAAAGGTCAACCCAATTTCAAGAGGAGGGGACATAAACCTCATCACTCTATGGGAAAAGTATCAATACCACATTGTAAGATTGAGGGATGGAAAATAATGTGGTAGCTATCTTTGAAAAATGTAGTCTGCCACACCTACCTGGGATGATTATGAGGATAAAATGAGACAGTGATACAAAGTAGTTAGCCTGTGCACGGCACATAGTTATTGCTCAATAAACAACAACTGTAGATATTTTTGATTATTATTCAAGAGACCCTTTCACTTTCCCCCTCTGCCACAGAACTACATGGACCACTCCGCGCAGATGGGCTGTGCCATCACATAGGCACAAAAGACCACCACTAACAGAGGGCCATCACAGCTATGAGGATACCTTCATACAAAAGGGATACACATGGTATCACTGATAGTCCTACCAGGTGCACACAGAGACCCATCTAAGCAGAGCAGTGGCCCTGTGGCAGGAAGGTCCTGAGGCTCCTCAGGCCCTTGAGCTCTCACTCTCATTCCCAAAGCACCTTCCTTAGAATTCTAGGCCCCACCATGAGGAGCCAGTCCCAAGGGAGCCCTATGGTTTGAATACTTCCCTTCCAGCTGCCTCTGAGGCCTGGGAACTCTGGAGTATTGAGAGGCTCTCCTTCCAAAAGGGAGGATCTATAGAAAACAGTACGTGACCTGAGAAGGCAGGAGGAAGGCACGGATCACAGGAAAAAGAGGGAAGGAGTCTCAGACAGGAACAGATGGTGAGACTTAGGACCCAAGAGAGGAAGTGCCTTGTTCAAGGTCACATCACTAATGAGTGGCAGGCCAGGATTTGAGCCCACATTGTCTGGCTCCAGAGTCTGCTCTCTTAATCTTTATACTAAGAAGTCTCCTTTGGAACTTTCATCTCGTTGATGAACCTGAGGACTTGAGGAGGGCAGCAGCCATCAGTGACATGAATAGCCCATTAGGTTGGGAACATTCAGTACTGACTCTATGCCCACGGACATCAGTTGGGTTAGGAACATCAGACAGTCCATCTGGGCCATTAGCCAGGGCTTGGTTCCCAGAAAAGAAGATCCTCCTTGATCCCAGGATTGACTGTAGACAGCATTGTGTTTTCTACCAAAACCATCCTGAGTCAGGAGAACCTGTTCATGTCACCGTCTCTGCACAAATGAGACTGGAAAAAAGCAACTCAGGCAACCTATGTACCAGGCAGGCGGGGGAGGCCAAGCTGTGTGCATGAGGCCAAGGACTAGGGAGGAGATAGGCTCTCATCCCAGGGGAGATGGTGGGGTTTAAGAGCACGGGCCCCGGAAGCAGTCACCTGGGCTCTACCTTTTACCAGTTAGGTGACCTCCCAGAGCCTCAGTTTCCTTATTCGTAAAATGGAAGAGTAACAATAGTAGCCCTTGATGTAGGGCTACTATGAGGATTAAAGAAGCCAGGGCTTGGAAAGCAATGGTTGGGTGCCTGGTACCTGAAAAGTGTTCAAACAGCATTAGTGATGGCGAGGATTCTAAGATTATGGAGTTCTCAGTTTTCCAGTTTGGGCAGTTCTGGGCCCCAAACACTCTCTTGTCAAATACTTACATAAAGCCGTGCAGATGTGAAAAGTTAGAGACCCCTCCCCACCCTGCAGGAGCCTGATGAGACCTGCTGCCCCACAACCTGCATTTCTCCTTCTCAACCTGCTTTGCACTTGTCATTTCTTTTTCAGTTCCTGTTTTCCTACATAGACTGTGGTGCCCAGCAGGGCACAGACCCCCTTTCTTAACTTTACACCCCCAGCACAGTCCTTGGTACGTAATACGTACCCAATAAATATTTGTTGAACTAATCAGCAAATGAATAAAATAAAAATTCATTAACTACTCAAAAAATAAAATAAATTAAAAAAAAAAACCTCAGCCCTATTGCCCAAATAAGCAATACAATTTAAGAATTCAGTCTGCTCTTTTCGCCTCCTTATAGCTGTCATAGTCTTTTCTATCTCTAGGGATTTCTTCGTTCCCTCAATATTTATTGAGAACCTAGTTTTGTCTAGGTCCTGCGATATAGCAGTAAATTAGAAAACAAACTCTGCCCTCACAGAGCTGTATTCTAGTGTGGGAAACAGACATTGAAAAAGCAAAACAATAAATAAATATAATTTCAGATGACCGGTGCTATGAAGGAAATAACCAGGGTGTTGAAATATAAAATGTCTGGGTTGAGCAAGCCTGGTAAAACCAGCAAGAAGACTCTATCTGGAGCCAGGCTGACATTAAGTGCCAGGGCTTTCTTTCCTTCATGGGTTCCCTTTTCTCCACATCCTCTCCAACGCTTGTTATTCCTTGTCTTTTTAATAATAGCCATGCTGATGTGCTCAAGGTGATAGCTCACTGTGGTTTTGATTTGCATTTTCCTAATAATTAGTGATATTGAACATTTCTTCATGTGCCTGCTGGCCATCTGTATATCTTCTTTGGAAAAATGTCTATTCCGATCCTCTGCCCATTTTCCCATTGGCTTTTTTGTTTTTTTGTTGCTGAGTTGTATGAGTTCTTTATCTATTCTAGATATTAACCCCTTATCAGATATATGATTTATAAATATATTCTCCCAATTGGTAGTTTGTCTTTTTGTTTTTTGATAGCTTCTTTTGCCATGCTTTTCAGTTTGATGTAGTCTCACTTGTTTATTTTTTCTATTTTTTTCAGCTGCCTGAGGAGACACATTCAAAAAGATACTCCCAAGGTTTATGTCAAAGAGCATACTGCCTATGTTTTCTTCTAGGTATACCACAAAGCTGTACTAATTTTATGGTTTCGGGGCTTACATTCAAGTCTTTGGACCATTTTGAGTTAATTTTTGTGTATGGTGTAAGATAGTGGTCTACTTTCATTCTTTTGCACATGGCTGTCCGGTTTTCCCAACACCATTTATTGAAGAGACTTTCCTTTCTCCATCATACATTCTGCCAGTACCAAGCTGTTTTGATTAGTACAGCTTTGTAGTATACTTTGAAATCAGGGAGTATAATGCCTCCAGTTTTGTTATTTTTTCTCAGAATTGCTTTGGCTATTCGGGGTCTTTTGTTGCTCCATGTAAATTTTAGGATTCTTTGTTCTATTTCTGTGAAAAATGTCATTGGCACTTTGGTAGGGAATTAGGACTTTGCATTGAATCTGTAAGTTGCTTTAGTAAATATGGACATTTTAACTATGCTAATTCTTCCAATCCACGAGCACGAATATCTTTCCATTTATTTGTCTTCTTTGATTTCTTTCAACAATGTCTTATAGCTTTCAGCATACAGGTCTTTCACCTCCTTGGTTAAATGCATTCCTAGGTATTTTACTTTTTTTGTTGCAATTATAAATGGGATTATATTCTTGATTTTTCTTTCTGCTATTTTGTTGTTAGTGTATAGAAACGCAAATGATTTTTGTATGTTGATTTTGTGGCCTGTGACTTTACTGTATTCATTTACTATTTCTAATAGTTTTTGGTGGATTCTTTGGGGTTTTCTATTTATAAAAATCATGTCACCTGCAAGTAGTGATAGTTTTACTTCTTCTTTTCCAATTTGGATCCCTGTTATTTCTTTTTCTGGCCTAATTGCTCTGGCTAGGACTTCCAACACTATGTTGAATAGGAGTGGCAAAAATGGGCATCCTTGTCCTGTTCCTATTCTGAGAGGAATAGCCTTCAGTGTTTCACTGTTGAGTATGATGTTTGCTGTGGATTTGTCATATATGGCCTTTACTATGTTGAGGTACTTTCTATACCTATTTTATTCAGAGTTTTTATCATTAATGGACGCTGAATCTTGTCAAGTGATTTCTCTGCATCTATTGAGATGACCATGTGATTTTTACTCTTTATTTCATTAGTGTGGTGAATCACATGTACTAATTTGTGAATGCTGAACCATCCTTGCATCCCTGAAATAAATCCCACTTGATCATGGTGTATGATCCTTTTAATGTCCTGTTGGATTCAATTTGCTAATATTTTGTTGAGGATTTTTGCATCTATGTTCATTAGCAATATTGGCCTGTAATTTTCCTTTTTGTACTCTCCTTGTCTGGTTTTGGTATCAGAGTAATGTAAAATGACTTAGGAAGTGTCCCCTCCTCTTCAATTTTTTGGAAGAGTTTGAGAAGGATAAGTATTAAACCTTCTTTGAATCTTTGGTGGAATTCACCAGGGAAGCTGGCTGGTCCTGGACTTTTGTTTTCTAGCAGGTTTCTGATTACTCTTTCAATCTCCTTACTAGTGATTGGTCTACTCAGATTCTCTACTTCATCTTTATTCAGTTTTGGAAGGTTGTACAATTCTAAGAGTTTATTCATTTCTTCTAGGCTATCCAGTTTGTTGGTGTATAGCTTTCATAGTAGTTTCTTATAATTCTTTGTATTTCTGTGCTTTCATTGTAATTTCTCCTCTTTCATTTCTGATTTTATTTATTTGGGCATTCTCTCTTTTTTCTTAATGAGTCTAGCTAAATGTTTGTCAATATGTTTATCTTCTCAAAGAACCAACTCTTAGTTTCATTGCTGTTTTCTATTGACTTTTTAGTCTTTATTTCATTTATTTCCACTCAGATTTTTATTATTTCCTCCCTTCTACTGATTTTAGTTCTTGTAATTGATTTCTAGTTTCATACCATTATGGTCAGAAAAGATGACCTATATTATTTCAGTCTTCTAAAATTTATTAAGACTTGTTTTGTGGCCTAATATGTGATCTATCCTGGAGAATGTTCCATGTGCACTCAAAAGAATGGGTACGCTGCAATTTTGGGATGGAATGTTCTATATATATCTACTAAGTCCATCTGGTCTGATGTGTCATGTAAGGCCAATGTTTCCTTATTGATCTTCTTGATGAGCTATCCATTGAAATGTAAATGAGGTGTTAAAGTCTCCTACTATTATTGTGTTCCTATCAATTTCTCCTTTTATGTCTGTTAATATTTGCTTTATGTATTTAGGTGCTCCTATGTTGGGCACATAGATATTTACAAGTGTTATATCTTCTTGTTGGATTGTTCCATTTATCATTATCTTCTTTGTCTCTTGTTATGGTTTTTGTTTTAAGGTCTATTTTGTCTGATATAAGTATTGCTACCCCACCTTTCTTTTTGTTTCCATTTGCATGAAATATTTTTTCCATCCCTTCACTTTCAGTTTGTGAGTGTCTTTAGGTCTGAAGTGTGTCTATTGTATGCAGTAAATATATTGGGCTTCTTTTTTATCCATTCAGCTACCCTATGTCTTTTGATTGGAGCCTTTAGTACATTTTACATTTAAAGTAATTATTGATAAGAAGTACTTACTGCCATTTTGTTACTTTTTTCTGGATATTTTTGTAGTTCTTCTCTGTTCCTTTCTTCTTCTCTTGCTCTCTTCCCTTGTGATTCGATAACTTTCTTAGTGTTATGTTTTGGTTCCTTTCTGTATTTTTTGTGTATTTATTATAGGTTTTTGCTTTGTTGTTACCATGAGATTCACATATAATAACCTGTACAAATAGCAATCTCTATTAAGTTGATGGTCTCTTAAGTTTGACCTCTTACTAAAAGTCCTGCACTTTTACTCCCCTCTGCTACATTTTGTTTTTGACATCATATTTTACCTCTTTTTAATTTTGTGTATCTCTTACCCTCTTATTGTACATATAGATGATTTTACTACTTTTGACCTTTGACCCTCATACTAGCTTTACAGGGGGTTGACCAGGTACCTTTGTTGTATATTTTCCTGTACCAGAGGTTTTTTTCTTTGATAATTTTCTTATTTCTATTTTTGGCCTTTTATTTCCTACTTAAAGAAGTCCCTTTAACATTTCTTGTAAGGCTGGTTTGGTGGTGATGAACTCCTTTAGTTTTTGCTGCTCTGGAAAACTCTTCATCTCTCCTTCCATTCTGAATGATAACCTTGCCAGGTAGAGTATTCTCAGTTTCAGGGTTTTATTCCTTTCAGCACTTTGAATACATTGTGCCACTCCTTTCTAGCCTGTCAGGTTTCTGTTGAAAAGTCAGCTAATAGCTTTATGGGCTTTCCCTTGTACATAACTTGTTGCTTGTCTCTTGCAGATTTTAGGATTCTCTCTTTATCTTTAACTCTTGACATTTTAATTATAATGTATCTTGGTGTGGGCCTCTCTGGGTTCATCTTGTTTGATACTATCTGTGCTTCCTGCACCTGAATGTTGTTTCTTTCCCCAAGTTAGGGAAGTTTTCAGCTATTATTTATTCAAATAAGTTCTCTGCTCCTTTGTCTCTCTCTTCTCCTTCTGGGACACCTATAATGCAAATGTTAGCATGCTTAATGTTGTCCCAAGAGGTCTCTTAAGCTTTCCCCATCATTTTTAATTCTTTTTTTCTGTTCGGCCTGGGTGATTTCCTCTACTCTGTCATCCAGATCACTGATCCATTCTTCTGTGTCATTTACTTTGTGGTTGACTCCCTCTAATGAATTTTTCATTTCAATTATTGTATTCTTCAGCTCTGATTGGTTCTTTTTTCATATTTTCTAATTCTTTGTTGAAGTTCTCAGTGTTCATCTATTCTTATCCCGAGTTCAGTAAGCATCCTTATGACCATTAGTTTGTACTCTTTATCAGGAAGACTCTTTATCTCTGTTTTATTTAGTTCTTCTCCTGAGGATTTGTCCTGTTCTTTTATTTGGAACATATTCCTTTGTCTCCTCATTTTGCCTACTTCTCTGTGCTTACTTCTATGTATTGGGTAGATCGGTTATGTCTCCTGATCTTGGAAATGTAGTCTTATGTAGGAGATGTCTTACAGGGCCCAGCAGCATGCTTCTCTCTTGTCACCTGTGCCAAGTGCTCCAGGGGTGTCCCCTATGCGGACTGCATGCACACTTCTATTACGGCTGAGTAGGCTGAGCTGGCCCCCAGGCCAGTTGGTTGCAAGGCCTGGCCATATGTGGCTGCTATGGGTGCATTAAGGGTGGGGCAAGCCCCTGGCATGGCTTGCTGCAAGGAATGGTAGCACACAACTAGTGTAGGTTCATTGATAAGCAGGTCAGGTTCCTGCTGTAGCTACTCACAGGGTCCAGTGGTGCATGACTGCTGAAAGCTCACTGATGGGCAGGGCAGGCCCCTAGTGTGGCTAGGTTTGCAGGCTGGTGGCAGTTTTGGTAGCTCACTTTTGGGCATGGCAAGCCTCAGGCACAGGCTAGTTACGCAGCCAGGCATTGTACAACAGCCTTGGGCATGCTGGTGGCAGAGCAGGCCCCCTGTACGGCTGGATGTGAGGCCTGCTGTGCAAGTCTGCTGCAGGCTCACGGTGGGCACAGCAGTTCCCTAGCGTGGGCTGCCTGAGCTGCCTAGCTGCACTCAATTGCCTCAGGTGCTCTAGTGGGCAGGGAAGGCCCCTGCACCAACAGGCTAGAGGGAAGATTCCAAAACGGTGCCTGTCTGTGTCAGCACAGCTGAACTAGGTCACAAAAATTGCTGTTGCTAGTGTCTCAGTCCCTGGCACAGGGCCCAAGCTACTTCCTGCCTCTCTGGGATGTACTCTAGGATTAATAAGTAAGTCTCTTTTACCAATGGACCATACACTTTTCTATCTGGTGTTTTCATGCTAGTTTCCGGGTTGAATGAGTCTGTATGTAGGCCCTTGAAGAGCAGGTTTTCCTTTCCTTAAAGTTCTATAGTTTTCCTGGGCATATTCCCCATGGTTTTCAAAGCCAGGTGTTTTGGGGTCTCATCTCTCTTGTGATGAATCTAAGGGCTAGACCTAACGTGCAGCTTGAATCCCCTACTCCTCCAGGAAAAGCTCCATAACTTAGAAATTGCTCCCGACCATGAAGCATTGCTGTTAGGGTGTGGGTTTTTTCCTCATCAGGACTGTATCTCTGCCTCTTCCAACCCTCTCTGAGTTGTCCCTTGTTGTGGAGGTTCTTTTCATCCAGTTTCTAGATCTCTTTCAGGGGAAGCTGTTCCACAGGTAGTCGTAGGTTTGTTGTATTCATGGGAGGAGGGAAGGGTAGGATCCTCCTGTGCCTCCATCTTCCAAACTCCTCCAAGGAGCATTGCTTTAAAGAGAAGGGTCAGGAAAAGTCTTTCCTTGAAGGCAATGTTTGAGAAGATCCTAGGATAATGCATTCCAGGTAGAACGAGTACCTTCTCCAAAGATCTAGAGGCAGAAAAAAGCTTGCTTTGGTTCAAGTCTAGACTCTAATTACGTGTTACCTTCCTTCATAATATTTGCTCCCTAAAACACAGATTCTTTTTTCCAGAAGAGTTTTACTAACACTTGCTATCTGGAGAAATAACAAAGCAATAACAAAATCAGCAAAAATGGGAAAGTTACTAAGATCTCACTAATCTCACAGAGGTCTCAAAATAAATGGGGCCTGGCTTTGTCTTGTGTCCCTTTTCTGCATCTCTCTGAAAATGACCCCATGGAGCCTCCTACCTCTCTACTTCTTCCCTCCCCAAGGCACACACACAATTCAATCTGCTGGCTCACTCCTCTATCTTGGTACTTTTAATATGGAAAGTGAGAGTCAATTTACGAACTTTCTAAGTGACCTCAGATTACTGGCTCTCAACCAGAAGCAATTTTTCTCCCCAAAGGACATTCGACAATGCCTGGACACATTTAGATTATCAGGAGTGCGAGGTGGGTGCTACTAGCATCTGGTGGGTAGAGGCTAGGGATACTGCTAAATATTCTACAATACACAAAACAATCCCACACAACAAACAATTGTCTGGTCTAAAATGTCACCTGTCTTAGATTGAAGACTATAATTTCCATCCCAGGGCCGGGGCGGGGGCGGGGGCGGGGGGGCGGGGGACAATGAGACCTCTGTCTCCTAACCCTGTGCCTAATCCTGATTTATCCCTGAAAAGTCACCTTAGTCTCTTCCCAGGAGATCAAAAATACTGTGGGTAGTAATTCCCAAAGGATGCTCCATGTGTTATATGACAAAACTGTTCCGTGTTCAAATAAGTTTCATAAACGTTTGGTCAAACAGATATATAGGTTCCATTTATACAGGACTTTTTTGAACCTGGCTAGGTCAATAGCAATGGCTAAAGACACAGGTAAGAGTGTAAATGAGCACCAAGAATTATAGCAAGAGCTCTCTAATGACTACCAAAGGAAGTAGATAAGGAGACTAGAGTCTAGCAATTCTGCTAATAGAGGCTGGAACCAAATATCACTGTTGTTACTCACATCCATCGATTATCTTCACCCAGGCTCCAAGCTGGGGAAAGATAGGGAGACAAAAGTAACAGTGGTACCAGGAGCAATAAATACCTAAGCAGAAATTTAAATCCAGTATTAGTTTCCTAGGGTAACAAAGTACCACAAACAGAAATGTATTGTCTCACAGTTCTGGAAGCCAGAAATTCAAAATCAAAGTTTTGGTAGGGTTGGTTCCTTCTGAGGGCTGTGAGGGAAGGATCTGATCCAGGCCTCTCTATCTGGCTTATATATGGCTGTTTTCTCCCTGTATCTGCTTATAGGGTGTTCCTTATATGTATGTCTATCTCTGTGTCCAAATTTCCCTTTTTTGAAGGACACTAGTCATAGTCGATGAGGGCCCCCTCTAATAACCTCATTTTAATTTTATTACCTCTATAAAAATCCTATCTCCAAATAAGATCACACTCTGAAGTACAGGGGTTAGGACTTCAATATATCTTTTTAGGGGGGACACAATTCAATCCATTATACAAGGCTAGTCCAAATTCTTTGTTTGGGCCAATGGTTGTAGTTTCCTGGCCTAAAATTCTTTCCCCAGGGCTGTTAGTGAGCAGTCAGATTAACATATTTGATTTAATGCCTTCTTATGCACGAGCTACTTCATATAGAAATTGTCAAAAGCTAAACAGTAGTAGGGAGAACTGAAGAGAAGCCACATGTTGAATAATTGGGGGCTAATTATGAACATTTGTGCTTTCCAAGGTAAATGAACTAAGCCACCACAAATATGTCAGCTTCTACCTTCAGACTTAGTGTGACAAGAGTTTAGACAAAGGGTAATTGTTCTTCCCACTGTCAGAAACAATCCCAAAGTCTGTCAAACCCCAGACACAAAGTTCACATCTGTGGAGAGCCCACCTGTGGTGGCCCCTTCAAACCTATTCTATCTCCTCCACCTGCTGCCATTTATTCACTTAAATGGCATTGGATATTATAGCAATTATGTGGATCCTGACCTGAAAGTCATCAGTGGTCATGCAGCCCCTTCACAGACATCATACTCCCCTAGAGAACAGGCTGCATCTCATTAGGAAGTTTCTCTTGGAAACTATTCAGTGGCAAGTGTGGGCAGCTGATAAATGAGCCACTGAAGCTGGCCTGCTCTGGAGTTTGTTTGGGAGCCATAATCCAGAGGAAAGTCACTCCACATCAGCTGTCATTGATAATCCCATGGTACCAAATGTCTGCACATTCTCACTCTTCTTTTCTATATTTTTTACTTTATTTAAAAACACTTATAACGCCCTTACTATGTGACAGGGACACAAAAACCCTATGAGGTAGATACAACTTCTACTGCCATTTTATAGTTGGGTAAACCAGAAGGCACTGAGCAGTCAAATAACTTGCCCAAGGTCACACAGCCAGTAAGCAGAGGAACGCACATCTGACCCAGGCAGCCTGGCTCAGAATCCATGTATTAACACTGGGCCCTGATGTCTCTGTACTGGATTTGAGAGCTGAGGTGGGAGGTTTCCAAAGTTACATGACAGAATTTGTTTAGATGTGATTATCGAGGCAACCCATGAGCATTCCACCCTAAGTTCTAAATATATGAACAGTGCTCAGAGCACCCCTGTGAGATAGGTACTATTTCTAGTCCCATTTCACAGTCTGGTAAACTGAAAGACACAGGGGGTTAAATACCTTTCCCAAGGTCACTTATAATGTATCCCAAAAGTAGTGCTAGATGCTGATAAACCACCCAGAGGCACTGTAATATAATGAAAAATCTACTGAATTTAGAATCAGAAAACCTGGGCTGGATTCCCAGTTTTACCACTTATCAGAACTGTGTGACATCTGGCAAGTCATTTTTTCATTAATCTTTCTGAGCTTCCAAATACCTACCTCTCAAAGGTATACGGGTTAGATTGAAAGAATGTAAGTAGAAACTCTTTTTTTGATGTAGTATAGTGTCATATGCAGATGTCCCAACTATATCTCACAGAATTCTTGGAACTACAGTTTATCTAGCATGGAGTCAGATTTGCTTTGCTATTTGGTAAAATAATGGACTTTTTCATATAAGTTTCTGCGAGAATGCTATTTCTGAAATTCTGTATGTGGAAACAAACACCTCATTTCTGGGTGGGCTGAGTTCTTGTGTTTAAGTCAAAGAGGTGTGATGAGCCTCAAAGGAGGAATTTCCTGTTATTTCCTGTTTTAGCAGTACTGTACAGAAACAGCAAACACCTAGCATTTTTACAACGCTTTACCATTTCCAAAGGATTTTCACACATATGATTTGAAATTACCCCAGGATAGCCGTTCCAAAGTGTGATATCACAACAGATTGAAGGCAGGAGCAGACATGAAAAATGAACTGTCTTCTATTAAGCCAATATAAAAGAAAATGGGAAAAATGTAAAACAAGGTGACTCTGAAACCGGCACATAGTTAGCCATTGATGATTAAGTAGCTAGGAACTAAAGGTTTTTTCCTGTTTGCAATTACTGATTATAGCTTTAAGCTGTTTACCACCCATTGTTAACTGTGCTGCTTAGGCAATGTGCTATCTGACTCCCACTACGTTCCTATAGATAACATCTCCCTGGAGCCTGGATCACCATGGTAATGGGCGTTTGTGCTGTTTTTCAGGAATTAAGACCCCTTGTTCACTTCAGGCCAGTTGAGACCACCAACCCATCAACTGGACTTGCGCAGACGTCCGATAAGTGACCTTTTGATGTCAAGAGGCTAAAAACTCCACCCTCAGATCATGCTAATGCCACCATTTTGTGAGCATGCGTCCTGTGAAGAGACATGGAGTCTGACTACACTTGCGCAGATCATCATTACCTCACCTCTCCTCACCTCCAATCATTCATCTCCACCTTTCAGACCACCTTGCCCCCTACCCCATAAATATCCCTGAGTCCCTATTTTTGGGGAAGTGGATTTGAGACTCCTTCTCTCGCTTCCTCACTTGGCTGCCTTGTGATTAAACACTCTCTCTGCTGCAATCTCGTCATCTCGGTGTTTGGCTTTCTGGGCAATGGGCAAAAACAAACCTAGTTTTGGAAACAACTCATCACAAATTTTTTTTGTCTTGGAAAATATAGTTAGTTTTCGTTAAAATGTATCAATTATATTACTACATTTTTAAATGAATTTAAATGAATTAATGTATAATTGTCTTAACTTCTAATATGGAAAATATCAATCGATACAACCCACATCAAGCAAAGTTGGGAGACTCAATAATTTTAAAGACTGTAACAGGGTCCCGAAACAAAAAAGTTTGAAGACTGTTGCCCTAGTGTGATGCCCAGTGAAATGAAATTTTAAATATTTTTGATTAAAACAATTGCTAATTGTTGTTTGGCTTCTGCTGGTAGCAACATGGAGTTGCCGTGAAGCCTTCATTCTTCTTGGACAAGTAACCGAAGTGTCTTTGAGTCACTCAACAGACATGTCCCCACATATCTCCCACTGGCAGAATAAGCTTAAAGATTGCCCAAGAGAGGTGGGCATATTTGCAAATTTGCATAAGAAGCCCTGGTGCTTTGGCTGGGGGCCAAGAGGAAGAAACTGAGAATTCCACCTCCTTTTCTTCTTGCTTCTAAGTTATTACAACTGTCACCTGACCTGTGTGGGGAGGCAGATGAGTTTAACAATACTCCTCAGGGTCACTCTTGAGGTCAGTGGTCAGGCAGTCAAAAGGGCTCTCATGAAGACTGGGAGGCAGCTAACCCCAGAGAAGTGCCTGTTGATCCACGAACAGACTGGAAAGTCCATTTCACTAAAGGAAGTTATCATTTTGAACCTGGGCCTGCTTGGGCATGGGGCATGCACAGGTGAAGGAGGCATTCCCCTTCCCCATGCTGCCCCAAGTTGGTTCTGCCAGAGCAGCAGTGGCAATGACAGCAAGCTTTGCATTTGGCTACCTCGATACCACTGTGCTTTCTGAGGCATAGCCCTTGAATGAGCCGACTGGATGCCCAGGTCAGGGCAGTGACGACACCAGGGGGTTGGAGCAGCAGCAGCAGGCAGAACAGTGCTCTTAGGTTTACAGGCCACTTTCCTCCCTGTAAGGCAATATTAACCAACGCTGATCTCCTGGATTAAGTCCCTGGGGTCCATGGACTGATCACAGGAGGGCCCCCTTCCACTCTTACCTCAGACCCAGGACCTCTGGCTAAAAAGGCAAGTGGGGGCTCTGGTGGTAGCAGTTTTAAAAACCACTACGGGATGACACCATTTGTACTGATGAAGTCAGACAGCCCAGTTTCAGTTTCATTCCTGTGGGAGGCAGAATAATGGCCTCCCAAAGACATCCACATCCTAGTCCCTGGAACCTGTGAATGTGGTACCTTACACAGCAAAGGGACTTTGCAGATGTGATAAACTTAAGGACTCCGAGCTCGGGAAATTCTCTGGCTTATCCAGGCAGGCCCAATCTAATCACATGAATCTTTAAAAGCAGAGAGCCTTTCCTGCTGTGGTCAGAGACAGATGGGATGACAGAACAAGGTGCAAAGAGAGGCCCTATGAAGAAGGCTCTACAGGCCATTGCTGGCTTTGAAGACAGAGAAAGTGGGGGCCACGGGCCAAGGACACTGGAAGAGGTAGGGAAACGGATCTCCCTTTAGAGCCTTCAGAACTGAATGCAGTTCTACCGACACCTTGATTTTAGCTTAGGGGAGACTCATGTTGGAACTTCTAACCTCCAGAACTGTAAGATAACACACTTGTGTCATAATACAATTACTAATCAGTGCCTTGCTCAAAGGGAATTCCTAAAATCTCTCATTAAAACATTAATGAGAGAAAATTAATAAAGTGAATTTCACTTAAAATGGAGTCGGGAAGCCAGAAGGGGGAGCTCCCGTGCAGTACCACTTGAGCTCAATTATAAGAAAGATAGTTATTTACAGATCTCAACAGAAAGAAGTCAACAGGAAAGAATCGTCAATTACAGGAAGAAATGTACATTGCATCCCAAACAGAAATGATCACTCCAGCAACTCAGCCATTGAGAAATCATCACCACCCTGAACTCTTGCTTTTTTCCAATGAACTTCGTTCAAGACAACCCCTCCCAATTTCTTACTTTTCCCTATAAAATAACATTCCTCTCCTTTGATGATTGGATTTGCCTATGGTCCCCCATAGCCTGCACTTCCCAAACTGCAATTCTTTGGCTATTCCCGAATTAACTTGTTTCACTGGTAAAATAACTGAATGTTTTATTTTATTTTATTTTGAGTACAATTCCTGGATTTCTTTCTTTCTTTCTTTCTTTATTTTGAGGAAGATTAGCCTTGAGCTAACTACTGCCACTCCTCCTCTTTTTTCTGAGGAAGCCTAGCCCTGAGCTAACATCCATGCCCATCTTCCTCTACTTTACATATCGGACGCCTACCAAAGCATGGCGTACCAAGCGGTGCCATGTCCACACCCGAGATCCGAACCGGCGAACCCTGGGCCGCCAATAAGCAGAACGTGCGCACTTAACTGCTGCGCCACCAGGCCGGCCCCTGAATGTTTTATTTTTAAGGCTGACAGAACTAGCTTGAGAACTATGTGTGGAAATAGCTGGAAGGGACCAGCTGAGCACAGAGTAAATGAATACCTCTGGAGAAGCTGAATCTGAGGATTCCAAGCAGTAGGAGATATTGTAGGAGACTTGGAAAGTCCTGTGTTAGGCCACCCCCAAGCTCAGGAGCAAGTGACCTTGATGACTACTTGAAGGATTGGGATGACTGAAATCTGTTGCATACCATCTCAGGTCTTCATAAATTTTCGAAGTTACCTTAGGAATCATCTAGTCCTTGCATCTGCCCAATGCATGATTCTCCTCCATCATACAGCAAAAGTTCTTTTTGCCATATTGTGAGCATTTTATTTGCAAGTGGAGGCCTTGCTACTGGCTTCTCACAGGGTGCAGGGAAGGTATTCTCTCCAATTTCTGGGCAAAGGCTTGAGTCGGACGAGGTCGAGGCAGTACAGCAACATGGCTAAGATCTCAGGCTCTGGAGTCAGAGTGCCTGGGCTTGAAAACTCACCACTTACCAGCTGCTTGACCTTGGGCACTTTCCTCATTCACTTCTCTGTGCCTCAGTTCCCTCAGCTGTAAAGTGGGGAATAATCATAGTGCTTCTTCATGGAGTCCTTGTGGAGATTTAAGGAAATGGTGCATATAAAGTACCTGATACGCAATAAGTGTTTTCATTATGATGTTGCCTGGGGGGGTCCTTCAAGGGACACAAGGGTTACATTTACTTTATTACAAACCAGACAAATGGACTTAAGGAAAGATTCATCCACACGCTCATGCTCTCCCATCAGTGCAACTGACAAAAGTAAGTCACAGCTGCCAGCCAAATTAAAGTTGGATCGTATCTGTTCCCAACAGCAGAAAAGTTATCCTAAACAACTCAAATAATAGTACTTAACCCTAATTGGGCATGGACCATGTGCCAGGCACTATTCTAAACCATTTAATCTTCAAAATAACCCTATACCATGGTACTATAACTACTCCCATCTTAACAGATGAGTAAAGCAAGGAACAGAGAGGTTAAGTAATTTTCCTAAGATCACACAGCTAGGAAATAGTGGAATCAGATGTGCACCCAGTCAGCAAGCCATGTCTGCTCTGAGATCTGTTAAATTAATTAAACAAGGAGGCCACTAGACCAAGGTGATTCTAATGCTGTGGTGGCCTATGGCCTTCTTAAGCAAACCAAAATCTAAGCCAGTAAATGCCTCGAGGTTATGAAATCAAAATCTAAGGACAACCAATCATAAACACCGGCTGGGCTTGAAGCTATAGCCAATCAATAATTTCCTTACTTTGCTGTCACCTTTTGTCTATAAAAATCTTTCCTCAAGCTCCTGTTGGTGGAGCTCTCCTAACCACTTCCGGATTGCTGCTGCCTGATTAGAATCCATTTTTGCTCAAATAAGCTCAAATAAACATTTTTAATATGCCTCAGTTTATCCCTTAACAGGTCATGCTATGCCCTTAATCACTATGACATACTGTCTTTAAATCAAACCAATATATGAAATATAAATGGTGATCAATCCCACCTCATAAGCACTGACCTCCTCACCAAGAAATAGGCAAGTTTTGATTGATTATTAATGACTTAAAGGAGCCAATCTTTTCAAAGGGTCAAAGTTTCTTGGTAACAACCATAGTGTGGGACAGGCTTAGTTCATCTCACTTAACCACTTCTGCTGGGTGATGTGCAGCTTTGATCTTTCTGAACAAAACTAATATACCTTTTAATATTTTTTCAGAACACTTTTCTGTACTTTTTGGATGAGTTATTCTGCTTGGCCCTATACGGCCAGGGCATTGTGCAAAGAAGGAAGTGGTTTGGGACAGTACAGAAAGAAAGTATTAATCTAGGCATAGCCCTAGGACTTGAAAATAGCCATTTATCCCTTTATTCTTTGAGTTTCTCCCTAGGCATTCTGCTAACACTTCTTCCTTGCTGGGTAACTGGTTATTTCCGTTTTCAGTGGCTGCCCCAGTGACCCAGCTAAGTTGTCGGTTGATCTCATCCCTAAACCACTACATTCTACTTTGCAGTTTCCTGAGGTAGATCTTAAAAGGCCATTTAAACACTAATCACTTCTGGTCCCCTGTGAAGGAGGCTCCCTCTGAGACCAAAACAAAGAGTCATTTGGGGTGTAAATGAAAGAAAATGTCACGGGAATGGGAAATTTGAGCCACCTGTTCCCTGCCTGGGGCTACAGTTGCCCCAGTGAACACTGTGTTTGGTCCTGCCTGGGATTTCTCTTCCCATCCTTCTTGTGTTTCCTCCTGCCTGACTGCATTCAGGATATTTGGGTTGAAGCTATAAAATTAAAGTTCTTTATACTTAGTTTTATTCCTTCTTCCCACTCCCCATTCCACCATCTCAGCCAAAGCAATTTTCAAAAACATTCTAAACAGATCTTAACCAAAACTTGCTACTCAAAGCTTCCACCCTCAATAAGGCAGCATGTCAGCGTCAGTAATATAACTGGGAGGTGATCGGTTGTTTGTAACATAATTGTTCAAATTATGTTTGACCATAATTCACAGCACAGGTAAGAAAATGTGAGATTACTTTTTAGATGTACATACTCACGGATTTAAAGGTAAAATGATGTGATGTCTACAATTTATGTTTAAATAATTCTATTTATTTAGTATTTGTCTTCCTTGCTGGATTATAAACTTCACGAGGAGAATGTGTTTGCTTTATTTTCTACTGTATCCCTGGCCCATAATAGATGCTTAACAAATATTTCTTGACTGAGTTAGTAAATTAATATATAGGAATCATACAGAGAAAAGTACAGCATGAGGAGCAGTCAGATTACTCAGGGGCAGTGATCAGTGGGCCCCTGCATGAGTGTTAGTTTGGGGCGAAGGGTTGTAGTCACAAAAGAAACACTGCCACTTCAAAATTATTATTATTTATTTGTTTTGTTTTGTTTTGTTTTGTTTTGTTTTTGCTGAGGAAGATTCACCCTGAGCTAACATGTGTTGCCAATCTTCCTCTTTTTTTGCTTAAGGAAGATTGTCCCTGAGCTAACATCTGTGCCAATCTTCCTCTATTTTGTATATGGGTTGCTGCCATAGTATGGTGGCAGACAAGTGATATAGGTCCACACTGGGGATCTGAACCTGCGAACCTATGCTGCTGAAGTGGAGTATGCCAAACTTAACCACTCTGCTACAGGCCTGGCCCCCCCAATTTTTTAATAGTACTATTCTTGTAATAGGTATTTTAAATGCATTTACATAACAAATTCCATAAAATGTTTTCCTGGTTTTCCGTGGATTGCAGTGGAAAAGAAATTCTAGTATAAATGTTATAATAAAAGGCAATGAGACCCCTTCTCTTCTCTCCTGTAAAAGCATAGATACATTTTCCAATTCATTTTTGCCGCAGCCTCCTAAAGGACACTCAAAGCTTGCCAAACTCAAATATTGTTAGAACTCAAACAATTCCAAAACTCAAAGAAAGGCAAGTTTTTAATCACCTCTGGGATGTTCACTTTCAATAAAGATTTTTAGGGCTAAGAAGGAATAAGCCCAAATATAGCTCTCAGATGTTGAGCTACCTACTTTTATAACTCCAGTGGTGACAGAATTGTTGTTGCTTTGTCAAACCCTGCTGCAGTCTGACCCTTCTCAGTGGGAACTTGGTGATTAATAATGCCCTTAATTGCTTTTCCTCCTGCCCTCACAGCTGGTAGGGGAAGTGATGTACATCACACAGAAACGAGGAACCGCTGAACCAGCTGTAAGGACAGAGCAGAAGCCGGGATGTAGTGCAGCTGGGCTCTGCCTCCCTCCTGCGCCGTGGGAGGCTGAGGAGTCCCTCCCTTGTTAATGAGAGCGGCTCTGCCCAGGTGCACTGAGCAGTCTCCCTCCCGATCGTGACTGTGCAGCAGATGGGGGGCGCTTCGACCAAAACCGGGCTCTAGAAAAGCTGCCCTGTCAGTCAGGAGCTGAAGCAGCAGTCATGATGGTAAATTTTATGTTTTGTGTATTTTACCACAATTAAAAAAAACGTTTTTAAAGAATTTGAATAAGTTGAACACTTTTGACTATTTAGAGTTCTTAGTAACACTAGAAATCAAAGAGAACTTTCCTAACTTGGTAAAGGTTATACCAAAACTCTACAGCAAGCATATAATGAAACAAAAGTACACACATTCCTTTTAAGATAAAGAATAAAAGCAGAGTGCCACTATGGTTTAACATGGTCTTAGAGGTTATGGTTAACTTTAAAAGGAAAGAAAAAGAAGTAAGAGATATGATAGGATGGAAAGAAATAAAAATATTTGCAGAAGATCATCAATCTAGAAAATACAAATGTATCAACAGACAGTAAATGAGTGTCTTAGAACTAAGAGTACAGCAAAAGTAACAAATACAAAATCATCAATAAAAAATCAATAGTTTCTCACACCAGGAATAGCCAATTAGAAAATACAATAAAAAATAAGATACCACTCAGCATAGCAACAAAACTCTAA
This sequence comes from Equus caballus, assembly GCF_041296265.1. Taxonomy (NCBI): domain Eukaryota; kingdom Metazoa; phylum Chordata; class Mammalia; order Perissodactyla; family Equidae; genus Equus; species Equus caballus. The sequence goes on along the minus strand of NC_091692.1, from coordinate 18,862,125 downwards.
AATATCTAGTATTTCACTTAACAAGGATACACAAGAACTCTGGAGAAAACCTTAAAATTCTAATTAAAAAAATAGAAGAACCACTGACTAAATGAAAAGTCACTTCACTAGGCTTGAAAGTGACAACTTAATATTATAAAGATATCCTAATTAGCCAAGTGAATACACAAATTTAATGCAATCCCAATGAAAATTACAGTTGGATTTCTTTTGAGGAACTTGTAAAATTTATTCCAAATTTATATGGAAATTTAAAAATCCAAAAATAGCTAAGTCAGCCTAAAATCAGAAGGATAAATAGGGGAGCTTACCAGATAACAAGACATACTACAAAGTCATATTAATTAAAATATGTTGGTTCTAGCACAAGAAAAACATATAAAACTAACGTTAATGGAACTGTAGGGGAGGAAGACATTTCCTCTACCCGCTCTGTGTTCTTCTGGGCAGAGAACGAATTAAATTCACATGAGACAGAGTAACAGGAGAAAATTAAACAAAGCTCTATAGCATGTATACATGGGAGAGGCTCAGGCAACCTGAGCAACTCACCAAAATGGCTGAAGCCACCACCTTAAATATCATCTTCAGCTAAAGACAAAGGAGGATGTTGGGGATGGGGGGAGTCAGTTACAGGAGGTTACCAGACAAGTACAGTAAACAAGAGTCAGGTTATTATGCAGATCTAAGTCCTTGCCTTCCACAATGATTAAGAGTTTCTAGAGATAAGGTCATCCCTCATTCTTCCTGGTATAGAGAGGGAGACACCTTTACAGATGGAGATTTCCCTTACAAATGTAAATGTCTCTTAACAAAGGGTAAGAAAATTCTACTTTTCAGAGTTGCTTTCCTGTATGTGGTTTTTAAAAGTAACCAGCCCAAAATAATCCTCATGCCAAAGAGACATATCTTGGGGTGGCCAATTCCAGTCCCCCACAGAACAGAACAGAAAACTCAGTCAGGAACCTAACACACAATAGACGTTAGCACCAAAAATCATTGAGAAAGACAGATTACTTAGTTCTTTATTTAAGAAAATAGCTAATTATGTGGAGAAAAATAAAAGTGGATTCCTAGCTAACATCCTAATCAAAGATAGACTCCAAATGGACTACAGACCTAAATATAAAAGATAAAATATAAAGTTAATAGAAGAAAACACAAGAAAATGTCTTTATGATCTAATATAACAAATCAGTTTTTATTACCTCAAAATTAATTATTTTTCAATAATATTAAAATTGATAATATTTTGAATCATCCTCAACAGAGGATAACACAGATAAAGATGATAAATTACAAATAACATTTTCAGTTTCTTAACCTAAGTGATTAATATATAGAATATATGATTACTCTGGCAAATCAATAAGATAAAGGAAACAAGCCCAATAGGAAAAATGGGCAGAGGATATGCATAGGCAATTTACCAAAAGAGAAAACTGAAAAGGCTAACATGCATAGAAAAGATTTTTAGTTCACTGGTAATCATGAGAAATGAAAAATAAAACAAGTGCTCACTTTACCCTTTTAGATTGGTAACAAGTTGAAAGCTGAATAATACAAAATGTTTATAGGAATATGCACTCCAAGTAGGAGTACAGACTACTACCATTCTGAAGAGCAATCTGGAATTACTTAGTCAAATCGAATATGCAAACACCCTAGAATCCAGAAATGCCCAGAGAATAATGAAAACACTGGGAGAAAATATTTACAAGACATACATCCAGCAAAGGACTAACACACAGAATTTTTTTAACTCTTATGAATTAATAACAAAAAGACAAAAAAAGTTATTAAAAAGCAAGACTTGAATGGACACTTCACATAGAAATATATACAAATGGCCAATAAGCCACGAAGATGTTCTCAAATCTCCTCAAATCTCTTTAGTCATTAGGGAAATGCAAATTAAAACCACAATGAGTTACCATTTCATATCCATTAGAATGGCTAAAATTAAAATGACAATGGCAAATATTGACAAGGATATAGAAAAATTGGAATGCCATATATTGCTGGTAGAATTGTAAAATGATACAAAACATTTTGGAAAATAGTTTGTCAGTTTCTTATAATGTTAAAACATAAGTATACCCTATGACTCAGCAATTCCACTCCTAGGTATTTACTCAAGAGAATTGAAACATGTGTCCATAAAAGATTAGTACAAGAATGTTTATGGCAATATTGTTCATAATAGGCAATAAACCGAAAAAATACAAATGCCATCAGTAGAAGAGTGGTTACTATTCAGAAGATAGAATACTACTTAGCAATGTAAAGGAATGAACTATTGATACACACAGCAACTTAATGAATCTCAAAAATATGTTGAGCAAAAGAAACCAAACATACAGAAAGACATACCGAATGATTCCATGTATATGAAGTTCAAACACAGGCGAAATAATCTGTGGTGATGGAAATCATAACACTGCATGTGGGGGTTGGGAGTTGACTTGCTGAGTGCATAAAGGAACTTTCTGGGGTGATGGAAATGTTCTTTATTTGATTGGGATGCAGTTATGTAAGTGTATTCATTTGTCAAAACTCATTGAATTGTGTACTTAAGGTCTATACATTTCACTATTTATGAAAATCACCTCAATAAAAAATATTGAGGTATCAATTGATATCATCTCAATATCATCAAGAGAAGGAAGAAGAGATACAGCCAAGTAGCAACTGTGAAAGTTCACTTGGGGGAAAAAAACTCAATGATGAAGAAAATCAAACACAAAAATCACACATCTCACTGATTAAATTACTATTTCTTGAAACCGACTGAAATTAAACTTTTCTATTTCATTTAGCTCCAGAAGATATTTTCTGAATCCTATAGGATGAACTTTGATCACAATCAACTTTTTGAAACAAAAAGGTCTTTAGTGATTTTATTTCTTTTTTGTGTGTACATGACTCTTAAAATTTTCTTAAATATCCAGAAACCTGAAAATAGCTTTATGTTATTCTGGTTGTTGTTTATGAAGAATTAACATGATACTTTTAAATAAATTTTGAATTAAAATTCAGCCAGCAGCCTTGTTACAACCTCCTACACATCTCCTGATATAGCTGCAACATTGCCTTGGGAAAGATACAATGTCCCGTTCATTTATTTTAAGGTCATCCTTCTTTCAGGTAATTGCAAGAAAAAATTCAGCAAGCGTGAGGCAAAGTACTGTAATAAGGCTGTGAAGTCCTGGGTCCCTTTTAAATTATCCTGTTTTGTCTTTATTTTGCATTCTGACATTTTGTCGTCTTCTGTTCCTTCTTTATTAAATTTTCCATTCACTTTTTAAAAATTCATCCTCACATATATTACAATCAGATATGCCAATGCAAGAAGTCAAACAGTATAAGGCTTTTCGTCAAAGTCTCTCCCAACCCTGCCTTCAGTCACTGGTAAATCTAACAAATCTTTTAGCTGAAATGGTCCATGTTTAGTCTTGGACAAAAGGAGTAAAACATTGTTTCAGCATAAGGAAAACTCCTAACTCATATCACCTTTTTAAAAAGATTCTAATTTCACTTCTAGTATTAAAAAACAAATAGCATAGATTTCCCATATTTTATAAAGTTAGTAGCAAGTTTTTAAAATAAAAATTCTGCATACACTGGGGCCAGGCCTGTGGCTGAGTAATTGAGGTTCCATGTACTCGGCTTGGGCAGCCTGGGTTCTTGGGTTCAGATCCTGGATGCAGACCTCCTCCACTCATCAGCCATGCTGTGGAGGCATCCCACAAATGAAAAATAGAGGAGGATTGGCACAGACGTTAGCTCAGGGCACATCCTCCTCAACAACAACAAAAAAATCTGCATACAGAATGTAGCTTATTTTCAAACATTCAAGATTCTCTGCAAATCACTACTGAGTTAGGCATGAAAAACCTTTGCTTTCCAATTTGCATCAATGCAAAATGAGCTGCAGGAGGACAGGAGCAGTATCTTTTCAGCTGAGCACTGTTATTCCTGCATAGCATCATGCCTGGCACACAGTAGGTGCCTATCAATATGTGTTGAATGAACAAAAAAAGCAGTTTTTCTCAGCCAAATGAGGTGTCAGGAGACGTTGGAGTGCCATCATCTGTTATAAGATATGTTGAAAGTAATTAGTTCCAATAACAAAGAAACTTTTTTTCTGATAACTGAAATGTTTTAAAACTTTTTATCTTGACATACTTTTAGATTTACAGAAGACAGGAAGTTCCTGTATACCCTTCACACAGTTTCCCCTTATGTTACCATCTTGCATAATCTCAGTACATTTACAAGACTAAGAAATTAACACTGGTACAATGCTATTAGCTAAACTATAAACTTTACTTGGATTTCACTGGTTTTTCCACTAACGTGTTTTTCCTGTTCTAGGATCCAATCTAGGCTACCATGTTGCATTAGACTGCATGTCTTCTTAAGGTTTTGTAGACTGTCTCTCAGTTTGGGTTTGTCTGATGTTCTCTCATGATTAGACTGAGGTTACAGATTTGGGGAAGAATACCACAGAAGTGATGTACCCTTCTTATCACATCATATCAGGGGTACTTGGTTTCAATGTGACTTATTACTGGTGATGTTAACCTTGATCATTTGGGTAAGACGATATCTGCCAGATTTCTCCACTGAAGTTACTATTTTGCCTTTTCCATATTCTTTTCCTTAAAAGCAAGCTTCTAACTCAAGGGAACTCACAATCAAGGGAAGGAGAATTAAACTCCACCTCTTGGCAGGAGAATTTGTGGATATATGTCAAAAACACCATAGTAATTAATAAATATCTTTGGGAAAACCTTTCAGGCTATGCAAATGTCCTGTTTTTCCTTGAAGTTTCACCCACTGATTTTAGCATTTATCAGTGGATCTTGCCTGTAACAACAATTATTGTGGGGCAAAGAACACTTTTTTCATATATTTAGATAAATTATAGCCAATTGAAAATTAGTCCTAAAATGTCACTGTCACTCTAACAGACACTGTTGGTTGCCTGTCCCATCCTGCCTGCTGGCAGAACTCTAGCTTCAGAGGAGGTGAGCCCCTCTGCCATTTCCCTCACAACAAATGTTTGGTTTAGGAATTGGCCCATGACACAATTCAGGCCAATGAGACATATAAGTCTTTTCGGGGAGCTTCCAGCAGATTCTTCTGCACTCTCAAAAAGAGACAAGAAAGGGATGTCCTGTCTTCTATACTTCAGGCACAGCTCTATAAGGATGTAAGGCTTGGAGCTGCTATAGCCATCTTTGGCAACGAGGGGATAAACAAGAGGACAAAAGAAAACACTTTGGTAGAATGGAAAGACAGAAAGAATTTGGTCTTGATGTTGTTGACTTGCTAAACTAACCAATTCTGGACCCACTCTAACTCTGGATTTAGTTTTGTGAAATAATAAATCCTCATTATCTGAGCAATTTTGAGTGTTACTTGCAGCTGAAAGCACTCTAAGTGATGCACTTCATTGCAAGAAGCTTTCTTGAGAAGCGGAGGAAGGGTAGATTTACAGCTCAGTTAGAAATTGCACACAACCCTGGACATGCACACAGGTGTGTGCCCTGTATATAAACTTCACTGGGGCTTATGTCACTAAGGGGCAGTAGGGGATTGAGAAAAGTGGCTGTATGAAAACATACCTGGTTCCAGTGTGAACTTCTAAGAGTCAGCTTCAGCATTAAAGATAGGTTCAAAATCATTCTTCTAAGAAATTTTGGCAAATAGAAACTTTTGTTATTCTCTATTTCTCATTCTTTTGGTTCTCATTACATTTACTTTCAAAATATTCAAAATTTAAAAAAACTAGTATATAAAGTTCAGAACAGAACTAGAACAGATTTAGAATTATGTTAACATAACTCACTGAGTGATCTCATCTACCCCTTGCTTAAAGAATTATAAGCAGCACCCAATTCCCTTTTGAAAGTCAAATTACAATTGCTACCTTGATTTTCCTTCAGAAGGATTACTTTTAAAGCCTTAGTAGGTTATGTAAATATATTAAATGCTCACCACTAGTCAGTTCATACCATGGCTTTCCCATTCCTAATTCTTTTAAATTGTGATGTATCATTTAGTTGTCCATAGTTCATCATCAAATTTTTTTGAAGCAGGGCTCTTTAATACCCTGAGACAATGCATACTGGAAATGATCTTCTGTTATACTTATTTGTGAAAATAACTTAGCTGAGTATAAAATTCTCACCTCTAAACTCTTTATAAAGTGACTGCACTTCTTTCTGGCATTTAATATTGCTGTGGACAAGTCTGAGGTGAGTGTGATATTTTCTCCCTTTTGGGTACAGTCATTCTTTGCTTGGTTAGTCATGAGAGACTTTTCTTGACCTTGAAATTTAATAATTTCACCAGGATATTCTCAGCATTAATCACTACATATTCAATTTTTTCTATATATCAGATGTTTCCTTAATTTCAGGAAATTTTTCTGCTATTAGACCTTTCATACTCTTCTTTCTCCCTTTGTTCTAATTAGTTGTTCAAATAAATTATGCTATGGTTCTGTTGGATCATTTTTTGGTCTTCCATAGCTATCATCTTCTCTCTAATCACTGATATTACTTTGCTGTTCTTTTTTTCTCTTTTTGTTTTGCGAAATTTTCTCTAAGACTATTCTATATGTCCTTGACCTACTTTTTTCCCAGCAGTATCCTATTTCTTGCTGCTTCTGAGGGAGTTTTAAATTTTGTAGTGGATTTATTTTTACTTTCAGTTTCTTTCCAGAGCTTTGCCTGCTCATTTGTTATGTCTCTGAGTAATTATCTCTTCCTTGACCTTCTTTTCACAAAGAGCCTATCCTCCCATTAATTTCTCTGAAAGCACAGGGAAGGTATTTTCTTGAAATCTTCTTCTCTTTACTAGAATAATTTAACTGAAATATAATCTTTGTTCTGTATTTTATTACTTTCTTCTCTTTCTTGTGGTGTCTGTGAATAGATCTCATGCTGAATCTTTTCTGCTTATTCCTGAGTAAGTATAATTCTAATCAGCAGTGATCTATAGTAAAAATAGTATGTCTAAAGTGTGTACATCCTAAGTCTAATACAGAAGAGGTGCTCAACAAATATGCACTGAAGGAATGAATGAATTACTGAGAGAATGATATTATTTTATGTGCTAAAAACTGTGTTTATTTTCCTAGATATAACATAGAAGAGCAAATACAGCAGGTACTCAGAAGTAAGAGGGTCAAGAGGTATGTCAGTTTTGTTCAGGTGCACAGTGCAAGTGGTATACAACAAATGGAAGCCTGAGCCCTTTGTCCTCTCTGTCTACGATCAATACTCATTATTCATGGATTCAGTATTTGCAAATAAGCCTTTTCACTAAAATTACCTGTAACCCCAAAATAAATGCTCAAAACCACTTTCATGGTCATTTGTGGACATATGCAGAATGACAAAAACTTTGAGTCCCCTGACACACACTTTCTGAGTTGAGGTAGAACAAGGCAACTCTCTTCTTTCTTGTTCTAGCTCATATTGTAAACAAGTGTCCTTTTGACAAGTCTATTTAGTACCACATTTGTATGCTTTTTGTTGGTGATTTCACTGTTTAAAATAACCACTGTGTAGTGTTCCTAAGCACATGATGGCTCTGATGTGCCTTAGGGAGAAAATGAGTGTTAGATGAGCTTCATTCAAGCATGAGTTATAGTGCTATTGGCTGTGAGCTCAATGTAAATGAATCAACAATAAATATTAAATAAAGTGTCTATAAACAGAAATACAAATAAAACAAGATTATGTGTTGATTGCTTAAGGAAAATGTTGTGACCACAGACTCAAAGGAGCCCAACTCTGTATTTGCTCTAGGAGTAATGGTTCAGCATTTGCTAATTCAGCATTCACAGTACCCTTATAGAACATAACTACCACAAATAACAAGACCATCTTATCCAGTGCCGTGGCTTTTAAAATCATATATATGCTGAAAACTCCAAAATTTATATCTTGCCCCTAACAAATCCCCAGAGGAGCAAGTTTATTAATGCAACTGATAAAATACAGGATGATATCTTTACTTAGATGTGTAATGTGTCTCAAAATTATCTTTACTTAGATGTGTAATGTGTCTCAAAATTAACAGGTTCAAAACAGAATACTGATTTTTCCTTCCCACAAACCTGTTTTCTCCTAATCTCCAAATCTTTAAATGTCAACCCCTTCCACTAGTTGCTCAAACCAAACCCTATGAGTCCTCTTCAATTCTCTTTCCCTCACCCTTCCTATCCATTCCTCCAAGCCCTGACAGCTTTACTTCTCTCTGAATGCACGCACTTATCCCTGCCTCCACTGCTATCATCTCAGTTCTGGCACCATTTTCCCTCTGCCAGATTTCCACAATAATAGCCTACCTGTCTGACTGCGTCCTCTCTGGCTCCCCACAAGTCATTCTTCACACAGGGACAGAAGTGATGCTGTTAAAATGCAGATCAAACTGTGTTACCCCCCTGTTTAAAATTCTCCAGTGGCTCCTCATTCCACTTAGGATAAATCCAAACTCTTTACTTCAGCTGATAAGGCTCTACACAATCCAGCTGCTACCAATATCTCCAAACTTATCACCTACCACCCTCCCCTCACTTACTATTTTCCAGCAGAACTGGCCTTCTTTCTGTTGCTTGAACACCCCAGGGTAGGGATGTCAGATTTAGCAAATAAAATTATAGGATGCCCACTCAAATTTGAATTTCATATAAAAATGAATAATTTTTTGTGTAAGTATGATCCATACAATATTTTGGACATACTTAGACTAAGAATATATACATTCATTGTTTATCTGAAATTCAAATTTAACCGGGCATCCTGTATTTTATCTGACAAAACTCATCTCTGTCCCAGTACCTTTCAGCTTGCTCTGGTTCCCTTTCCTGGAGACCCGTACTCCCAGATCATTGTCATATGACTGACTTTTCTTTGTCATTCAAATCACAAAGCAAATATCACCTCCTCAGAAAGTCATTCTCTAGTCTCCCAATCTACATGGCTCCCAACACACACATCTTCCCCATACCCAGTCACTCTCTCTCTCATTACCTTATTTTTTCCTTCTCGACACACAAGCTCTCTTAAGGCAGGAACCTTGTCCATCTTATTCACTCTTGCATCCTATTATGTACAGTGTCTGGTATATAGTAGATGTTCAATAAAATACTTGCTGAATGAAGGTCCTCTCAATACACTAGCCTAGATAACACCTGTACCTTTGAAAAGACTGCAGGTAGTAGGAAGTGAGTCTGCCTTTTACTTCAGAAAACGGGGGAAGCATCATTAGAAGTAACCGTATAAACTGAGCATAGGCTACTTGAACTACAGCCCTAGTCAAATTATTTTAAGTTATCCACTTTCTCATCAGAAATCTATCAAGAAAGAAAGGAAACAGCAATTGTAATTTTTGGCAATGACCTGAATAATTCAAATTACCCCTCTTTTTAAAGAAAAGTAAGCTTAGAATTTCTGGAAAACCAAGAAAAACTGTCACTAATTAGATGTTTAACATTGTTTATTCTAATTAGCATAATAACTGTGGGTTAAACTGTATGTTTAACATAATCAAGCTCTATTTAGTGTAGGCTTTATAGGACGGCCCTCTTGAATTAATACACCCTTACTTCCATGCTTAATAATAATAGCTGGAATTTATATAATATTTTATAAACTATTTTAAAATGTATAACCCCACTTGATCACGCTAGGTGTTCTAATCTGTACCACAATTTTTCCAGACTCAATTACTGTAGAATATCCAAATTTAATATTACCATTGCTTTTATTATTTTGTGATAAAACTCCCAGGTACAACACTGCTCCTACTGGAAAACATCTGATTTACAACAATCTGTCTACAATGCCATTTTCAAGAATGCTTTGCTGCAAAAATAACCACTGCCTTCAAATAGTTAGCTTTTTAAATTCCAAGGTCCTGTTAATTATAATTTACCTGGTCAAAATAGCATTAAAGGACTTTAGTCCGAATTTCCTGATTTCTACTTTCTGCATTCATTGCAATAGCTGAACTAATTATTACTTCTTCAGGAAACTGTTAGTGAAAGAGAATGCCAGAACAGGCATTGCACAACACACATATGGATTCCTTAAATGCATGGTCACCATGTTCCCATATTTTAAACCCACATCACTTGGTTCCAAGCTTTAAAGTTGAGCACTCTTTAATTCCTCTTCAAAGCGTTACAGAAGAGACTAAGGTCGAGTTGCTCTCCTGGCCTCCTCCCTTGATGGCTGAGAGAGTGATGAATACCTCTTTGGCAGAGGGGTGATTTCCTCCAGGGATGTGGCAGCAGTTCCATTCGCTTCCTTACCCTTAACCTCCAGTTCTCACTACTATGCTGAACATCTTCAGTACAGTCTGTTGGAAGTGAGCCAAGGAACCACTGAATTAACTGACTTTGCGCCAAGTACACCAGACAGTCTAGCAGCAGACAGAATCATGTGACTCCAAAATGAATAATCCAGACATCTGCCCATTAAGGTGTGTGCCCAATGTGAAATTGACTGGAAAAAGCCATGGTCTCAATTTATCCTTGGTCTTTTTTGACTTCCCTAAAACATACTTAATACATTTTTGTTCTCTTTGTGCCAAATAACACAACTACACAGCACAGAGTGCTAATCATTCCAATTTACATGAGCTAAGGCATTGGAAGTTTTTTCGTAAGACCTTCAGACAATTGTACAGAGCGCATCTCAGTTCTAAGTCGATCCATTCACTACTTCTATGTCTTCCTATCTTTTGTCTGCATAAAGTAAAACCAACCTTGCCCTCTTCTTTCCATCTGGCTCTCCTCCTCCGTAACACTCAGATGACATCAGTCCTGCCCTGAATTGGAGAGGCAAGGGGGCTCCTGGCAGTTATCCAGCTGATCACATCAGGGGACATGAAGACTCATTCATTCAGTCACTCATTCACTCATTCCTTCAATATACATTTATTAAAGGCCTACAAGGTATTATGCTAAGTACTGTGAGAAAATAAAGACGATTCAGATCCAGGGCTTATCCTGAAGGGGTTTACTGGTTACCAGTAGAGATGAAACATGCATATAAATAAATGCTATAATGCCAGGAGAGAGTGTGACACAATTCATAGAGAAAAAGAGCCTCCATAAAAGAGGTAAAGAAAGAGCTGTTGAGTGCTAGCTGATAGGATCTGATAAAGTTTCATAGAGAACTGGCACGTGAGGATGAGTACGGTTTGAATCTAGAAGAGGGAAGGAAGGACACTTAAGCTCAGCTTTGAGCCTGAGCAAAGATGCAGCGAGGAGACAGAGCACCAGAGCATACAGCATCTCACGACAGTTCGGTACAGTGCAAAGAATCCTAGACTTGGAACCAAAGCCATGGGTCAAGTCTCAGCTTTGCTAACTTTTAGTCATATAACCTTAGTCACTTAAATTTGTGGAGCTTCAGTTTCCTTCTATAAAGTGGGAAAGATAATTACTGTTCACACTTGCATGCTACTGTGCAAATAAAACAGGATAATGAAGAAGTTAAAGTGCATGATTATAATTAAATTCATGTCTTGTCCCTTTTTCTTAGGACTCTTCTCCCCACTTGCCCTGCTTTTCTGCCTCCTAATTTCTCCCCACAGTTTTCCTCAACTTGCCTTCAATCCTCCATCCTCTCTCAACAGAAAAACAGCAATAAGAATCTCATTAAATAGTTATGCTTGCTTCTTCTGAGGCTGAGGGTAAGCAGTATTGTTTCTCTTTTGAAGATGGCTCCAGACTGACACCCTTGCTAAAACTATCCACAGAATTTGTACCCCTTTGATGAGCCTCAGTGAGAAACAGAAGACTTCCAAATTCCAGCATATTGGAATTGGTATTTTTGGCTCCTCTTCCAGTGCCATTTCACTGTGTTAGACATGTAGATGAGATGACCCAATCATGGGTCAAAGACACATATAAATCTTCAAACTTCTTCTTCTCATGATCACATCAGGATTTCTTTGATTCTGAGGTTATAAATTATAAGCAATTATGTTTGCATGATGAAACCCCTTCTAATACAAGCCTATAATCATAGAGGAGCTGAAAAATATAAACATTCATGTACATTACAATAGCTATATTGTTGATCTTGATCATCTACAATTATATATCAATAGAGGAATGTCTTCCTCTTGGTCTTGGGTCAAAAAGCTGGATATAGCAAAAAGGAAATTCACAGGGGCAGGATTTATGCTTTTCATCTCTGTATTCCCAATGACTGATACAGTGCATAGCATATGCTAGATGCTCAATAAATACTCCCTAGACAAATGAATGAGTGAGTGAAACCACATCTCTAATCTTGCATTTAGTCCAAAATTCCATCACAAACTGCATGTTCCACTAGTACTTCAAACTCAACAGGTTACAAACCAAACTCACCATCTTCCCCCTCAAAAAATATCCTTTTTTCATGACTTTCTATTTCTATTTATGGTACCACCATTCTCTGAATCACCCAAGCTTAAATCTGCATTGGTTCCTCATCTCATACTCAGTCCCTTCCTATCATTAGGAATTTCTGTTGACGGTTTCTTTAGGACAATCCTCATAACTATTCCTTCTTTTTTAATTCATTTCCACTGTCAACCAGCTAAGACCATGAACCAATTTATCTTCCTATGGCTCCGATCATTTTGCTCCCTGGAGGGTAGGGGGATGTCTTCTTTGTCAGATCAACTGTCTAAATACTTTAACCTGGAATTACAGAACCCCCATGATCAGATCCAAAATTACCTTTCCAGCCTAACTCATACAGGTCCATTACATATACCTTATGTCCCAATTCAACAAGATTACTACTCATCATTCTCTTCAGACTCTACTCCTTTTCTCAAGCCTGGAGAGTCTTACATATCCCTGATGTCCAGCACAAACATTTCTTCATCCATAAGTCCTCAGTGACCTCCTCAGCCAGAACAAGTATTCCCTCCCGAACTCCCAGACCACTGAGTTCAAGCTTCTCTTGTGAAACTTAACACATTTGGCTTTGCATTTTGAGGTTTATACACTTGGCTGTATCATCCTCACTAGCTCATAAATTCATCTACTTGTTCAAAAATACGTATGGAGTACTTATTATGTTCAAGGAACTGGGATGGACACTGAGGAGTCAGCAATAAAGAAGACAGCTGTGTTATCTGCCTTGGTGAAGCTTCCTTTGCTGCAAAAGAAACAAGAGTGTTCAAAAAATAGGAAAAAGCCAGAGTGGCTAAAGGGGGAAAGTGGATGAGACAAGGTGAGAGATGCGGACAGAGACAGCCCACAGGGGGCCTTGGAGGCCATGAGAAGAAATGGAGGACTCTTTTAAATGTGAAGAAGCCATCAATGGGCTTTATGCAGAGGAAAGAGATACCGGATTTGGATTTGTCTCCAAAGGTCTCACTGACTGCTGTGTGGAGAATGCACTGTAGGAAGATAAGTTAAGGAGACTATGCCCGTAACTAGGCAAATAATGATAGAGAAGATGAAGAAAAGTAGATGAATTAGGGGTACATTTTGGAGCTAAAGTCCACAGGTCTTGTTAACGGATAGAATGTGGAAGGAGAAAGAAAGAGAGGAATTAAGGATAACTCCTAATTTTTTGACCTTAGCAACAGTATGGATGGCATTTACTGAAATGGAAAATATTGGAGGCAGAGCAGGTTTAGGAGGGTGATAGGTAGATGACAGCGACTTGAACATGTTTGAATGCTGATGGAAATGATCCAGAGAAGAGGAAGTGATAGAAAATATATAACAAAGAAGCAATCAATCCTAAGAGGCATCATAGTTGCAAAGTTTGGGCTAACTGCCAATCTAGGTGCTGAGGGGCTCAGTTTCATTAAGTAAATGAGACCTCAGACTACAGACACTGGCTAATGAGGATGGAGGAACACTGGGTCATACATGCATGAATGAATGAATGAGTCTGTTCAATAACCACAATTCTCTGTGCCAATTTATATCTTTCAGAAGCAACATTAACAGAAGAAATCTTAAAACATTTTTTATATTGTTGCCTATCCAGCCCTCTCAAAAAAGAACTATTCACTGGAAAAAGGCAGGTCACAAAGCAGTATGCATTGTGTAATCTCCTACACACACATGCACACAGACACAATACACACATTTTATACACATTGATAAATAATTGAGGACTGTCATCAAAATGTAAATAGTACCTTCATAATTGGATTACAAGTCGTTTTAATTGTTTGCATTTTATAAATTTTCTACGATGAACATGTACTATTTTTATATTAAGAAAAAAACTAATATATTTATTAAGTAAATATCTTGGGCTCTCAGACACACTCAAGTTCTGTATGATTCTTCAGGGCGAAGGAAGAGACTAGCACAGTCAACAGCAGTTTTACTTAAGGCAATTGCTGTGTCTGTTTGCTGGGTCTCTCCTCCCATAAGAAGCATGTCAGCTGCTATGGTCCCAGCCACCGTCTCCTACCTGTGGAGCTGCCACTTGCCCAAAAGAGCTCCTTTACCCACAGAGAGAATCCAGTCAAAGTGCTCACTGCCATTTCTCAGGCCATTATTTATAATTTTTTAATTTTTTTCAATAGGTATTACATTCATGTATTTTAAAATCCAAAAGCAAAGATGGTATGTAGTGAAAACTCCTCCTCATATCCCTGTTCCCAACCCCCAGCTCCCCTCCGGGGAAACAAATGTCACCAGTTTCTTGTATAATCACCTAGAGATAAATTACGGGACAACAACTTATAAAAATTTAATGGGGCCAGCCCCCTGGCCGAGTGGTTAAGTTTGCACACTCCGCTTCAGCAGCCCAGGGTTTCACCAGTTCGGATCCTAGGTATGGACATGGCACCACTGATCAGGCCACGCTGAGGCGGCATCCCACATAACACAGCCAGAGGCACTCACAACTAGAATATATGACTATGTACTGGGGGCTTTGGGGAGAAGAAGGAAAAAGAAGATTGGTAACAGATGTTAGCTCGGTGCCAATCTTTAAAAAAAAAGAAAAGAAAAGAAAAATTTCATTATAAAGAAAAATTTAGTTTAGAAAATACATATAACCACTAAGAAGACAATAGAGCTATCCCTCCGACACTATTAAGATTTAGGTGTACATCATTCCAGATTTCTTTGTGCTTAAACTAATACCCATCTGTATCTAAAACATTAGGATAAAACAAAATAAATAAAATAGAAAATTTTAGTGTCTATGTAAATCAATTATTTCTAAATATTCTCTTTCTAAATTTAGATCATACTGTAACTTTTTAAAAATAAATATATTGTGAATATCTTTCCCTATCAATAAAGATACTTCCACATATTATCTTTAATGGTCAAGGAGTATTCCATTATTTGAACACATTATTTAAACAACCCTTTCTTGCAAGACATTTAGATTTGTTTAAATTTTTTTTAATGTTGTAGTGACCATTCATGAGTGGATGGGTAGGTGTATATCTTCGTATGTATCACTGATAACATCTAGAGCATAAATTCCAACATGAGAACTGCTGGATCACTTTAAGCCTCCTGAAAGGGGACCTCCAAAAGCTGCCCATGAGTACTGGCTCTTCAGATTTGAAAAGCTGCTGATTCCTGATTGGCTGTGAGAGGACAGCCATTCTCATCTTTCTTTGTCATGACCTCGGTGCCCAGCACAGTGTTAAGAGCATAATTAAGAACTCACTAAATACTTTCTGAATGCATGAACTGAATTCACTTTTAAAAAGCTACCATTTCCTAACACCCACTGCCTGTTCAAGCCTCTCCCTGTACCCCTTTTCCTCAGCCCTCACCCAAGGATGAAGTCAAATATTTAAAAATTGATGAGGTCAAACACAGAGTTGGAGAGAACATAACTACTACAAGCGCTTTCTTCACAAAATAATTTAGCTGAAAACGACTGACCATCATTCATACATAATCCAGTTACCACTGACTGAGGGCCTATTGATGCCGTGCCAGGTACATTATTTATATGATCTCTTATCCTATTCTATGAGGTAGAAGTTTTATTATCCCCAATTTATAGATAGAAGCTAATGATTTCTTTAAAAGGAACTCACATTTATGGAGTGCTTACTATGTTTCAGGCACTGTTCTATGCATTCCATATTCATTCATTCAACAAAATATTTATTTAGTATCTGCTCTGTGCCAGGCACTGTGCTAGGCAACAGAGCAGTGAACAAAACAAACTCTCTGGCTTCATGGAGCTTACGCTGGTGCAGGTGGACACAGGAAGATAAACAAGGAAACTGTAAAGTAAGTGAGATCATGAAAGGCACCTAAACAGAAAAATAAAACCAGGCAACAGGGATATGAAGTTTTCACTAATCCTCACAGCAACTATACGTAGAGACTGTTATTATCTTCTTTTCACTAGTAAAAAAATTTGAGAGAAAGAGAGGTTAAGTAACTTGCGAGGTTTTATGGAGCTAAAGTTGATGAGCAATGGATACACCAAGGAGCCTATAAGGGTGTTAGAGCCCCACCCATGTCATCTCCATCAGCATCCCACTCCACGCTTTGAAATGAGTCATTGGTGTTTTCTTGGTCTTATGTAAAGAGCCCTGGAGAGCAGCCTCAAAGCTCTAACACCTACCAAACCAGCACAGCATAACCAGGTGATCGCCCCAGCCACTGCTCTGGGGAAATTCTGCAGCTAGCACAATAGATGAATGACGACGCTGGTGCATAATTTGCCAAATGACAAACAGAAGGAGAATTATCACTCATCCTAAAAACAACCCTGGATGACAGGTATTATCATCCCAATAGGGAAGCGAGGCTTTACAGATGAGCAAACAGAGAAGTCTCTTGCCCAATGTCATACAGGTAACAATGGCTTAGGCAGGACTCCAACCCACATCACTCTGGACTTCATGATGCCTCTCAGAGTTATGTCTTCTGAGGGGCAGACACACCAGACGGGTCAGATAGGTGTGTGTTGAAAGAAGGTACTTACGAAATCATTTCTGAGGAAAAAACCCAGAAAGACTCCTCACAAGAAACCAGCCTCAAAGCAGCAGTGTGAAGAGGTTGGCTGAAAGGAGAGGTGGTCTTGAGTCTTAAGTACGTTTCCACTCCGTGAACAATTTATTGGGCTCCCCACCCCAGCCCTTGTGATTAATAGAGTCTCAAGAGCTGTTCAGTCTCCAGACCATTTTGTTTTAGGAAGCTTTGATTTGAAAAATGAGACAAGCAGTTTTAGTGCTGTCATCAATAGGAAATTAGGGGATAAAAAGAAATCTATTAAATGGATTTTAAATATTCACAAGGAGAGCCGCTGAGTCTCAGCCATGTTCCTCTTCCCTGTCCCCCTTGCCCAGATAACCTGTCGCATCAGAATAATGAACACAAACTCTGCCACCACCAGCAGATGCTGAAGACAGTTGCAGGAAGTGCGGCCAACATTGGCCTCAGCACTTGCCCCCAGGAACTTGGATCTTTAGGGACTTGGTTCCGTTAAAGGGTCTTTGACATGGCTTCTCTCAAGCAGGATGCAAGACAAGATGGCTGGAGAGCTACAGGCATGGAGAAATGACAATCTGATTCAAAAGAAGCCTTTAACATTAGTTCTATGTAACTATTTCCCTTTCTTTTTGGCGTCCAGGAAGATCAGAAACAAATTTGAGGCTTAAGCCCAGTACTCTCGAGGTCCCTGTAGTTTGCAAATTTGTGATCTTTGCCCCTTGGACAGTCAGGACGGGACAGGGGGTAAGGGCATGAGTTCCAAAATCAACCTGGTTTCAATTACTGGCTCGACTGCTTACTAGCTATGTGACTTTGGGCATCATATTTAATCTCTCTGAGCCTCAGTTCCCTCTATCTCAAAATGAAAATAATAATAACTCCAACCTCAAAGGATTCTTTTAAGGATTAAATGAAATAATGTACACAAATTCCTTTGCATGCAGGAAGAACTCAGCAAAAATCAGCTGTAATTATTGGGGGAAAAAAGAAGCCTTTAAGGGAGTATAAATTAGTACAACCTCTTTGGATGCAATTTGTCAAATGTATCAAAATTTAAAATGTAGATTCCCTTTGACCTAGTGATTTCACTTCTAGGACATTTATTAGAACAAGTGTATAGATGTATATGGAAGGATGTTTGTAGGCACATTTTTTAATTCAAAAAACAGCAAAGTAAACATGCATCCGCAGAGGAATGGTTAAATGAATTCATCTATACAAAGGTATATACTATACAGTGAGTAAAAAAAGATAAGATATATGTGTTTCAACAGGGAAGAAAGTCCACAACATTTTATTCTGTGCAAAAAAGTAGGATGCAAGGCAGTATATTTGGTACGAACTCATTTATATAAAATGTACAGATACATGTTTCTATTTGCATTTAAAAGACCAGCATGATACACATCAAATGCTAGCAGTCATGAGCTCCGGGGAGTAGGCCCAGCTGGGGCTTGGGGAGAGCAGCCTTTCACTGTGTGCTGTATGTAGTTCTCCATTAGTTGAATTGTGACAAGCAAGTGATATTTTATATTTTTTAAAAGATTAGTAGGCCTCATACTTTTGAGCTTAGCCACTCAGAAAGAAATTAAGCAAATCAGATACAGACACACTGGGAAATGAAGCTTGAAGCATATAATTATACGGTTCATTTCAGCCATTTCAATTGAATAAAATTCAGTGTAATAAATAATAGAATTATGAAAATTTTACTTTGGAATATGCAGTACACATTTTATCTCAAACTGTTTAACTGGATAAATATATATATTTTTTTTACTTCATCTTTGCGACCTCAGCTTTATTTTCTTTTCTGATCCATGAATTCCCTCACAAGCCTGCATACCTATCTGATAGGTATTCCCACTTAGATGTTCCAATGCACTTAAAACTAACACATCTAATACCAAATTTATCATCTTCCCAAAATATCCTATTTTTTCTAAGGATTTTCCCATTCCCCCTACCACCCAGGCTTCAAACTAATTCTAGTTAAGTAATCCTCTGTCTTATTCTTTTGGCAGATGGATGGTCAAGTACTTCTTATTCTTCATCTGCAGTATCTCTGACATCACTTCCTTTTCTTCTCTCGTTTTTTCCTCTTCTTGCTGAAGAAGATTAGCCCCAAGCTAATATCTGTTGCCAGTCCTCCTCTTTTTTTTTTTTTCTTGAGGAAGATTAGCCCTGAGCTAACATCTGTGTCAATCATCCTCCACTTTATACTTTATACATGGGTCATTGCCACAGCGTGGCTGACAAGTCATGTAGGTCCACTCCTGGGATCCAAACCTGCAAACCCAGAACACTGAAGTGATGTGCATGGAACTTAACCACTACGCCACAGGGCATCACTTCCTCCTTTGTCATTCCCAAGGTCAGTCTCTAATCGCAGGCCTCCCACCTAAATATCACTTTGTATCTTTATTGCAATATCTGTAATATTGTGCACATCTTCCTGCCACACACCCACAAACGCAACCCCAGTAGACCATAAGCTCCTCAAAAGAAGGATTCATGTTCTATTCATCCCAGTACCCAGCACCCTGCCTAGGGCACAGTGGGTGCTAGATTAATATTTTTTCAGTGAACAAATAGATGGAAAGAAGTAACTGGTCTTTATTTCTAGCAGATTCTATTTTCCCTATCTCCTCACACCCCACCCATTTTCTTCAATAGTTCTCCCCATTTGATAATTCAATAGCATCATCATCATCGGTAATTTTCCACTTTTCAAATGAGAGCATAATCCTTTCAAATTCAGTCATGAATGGAATTTAAAGGGCTTTATTTGATATATCTAGTGGTTTTCAAAGAGAACTTGAAAAATTCAAAGCTATAGAAGCTGAAAAACTCCAATAGGGCTTAAACTTCTATTAGACTCTTACAAAACAGTAGAAATGAACATTTATGAAGCATTACAGGATTAAAGACTGAGTCCTTTAATTATCAATCCTTAAAGATTATTTTATGAGGGGAGTACACACACATTAAGAACAGAATTATGTAATTTACAAATCACTTCTAAATAGCTCTCTAACTATATTCAGCTTATTAGGAGTTGTTAATATTCTATTACTCAGAAGTCATTAGCACATTCTGCTAGCAGTATAGATCACATAATTTCAAGTGACAAGGGGAGAACATGAAGTATCTCAATTATGATTTCTTTTACAAAGCCCGTCATGACCTTCTCCCCAGAATGTGAACTGCATCTTGCAAAGTCTGAAAATGCTACAACCTTTCTCCATTAAATGGCTACTGTTGGGGGAGAGGAGATTACCTAGGAGAATAATAGCTAACACTGATATGCTTACTATGTGCCAGGCATAGTTCTAAGGGCTTTACAATAATTCACTAAATCCCCATACAAACTTTACGAGATAGGTACTGTTGTTATCCTCATTTTACAGATAAGGAGACTGAGTCCCCAGTGAGATTTGAAGTAACATATCCAAGGTTACTTAGGGAGCCAGGTGTGGCAGACACGGAGGTGTGGCACCTAGACCCCTCTTCAAGGAGGGACTTGTCCAGCTGCTGGGAGTGCTACCAGTGAAGCCTCAAGCTGTGAGCTCCTTCTGGATCTTCCTCAGCTGCAAAGAGCATCTCACCCGAGAGCACACCCTTCCCAGGGCAGCCCAAACTCAGTGGCTGATTACTGCTGAGGTATAAAGGTCTGGCCTTTGGGGCTCACTGAGGGACAGCTGTAACCTGCTGTCCACACTCCAGGCACCCCGTGGGGTGGGCTGAGGCTCTGTTGGACCTGCATTGTAGTTCCACTCCTTCCTCTGCCCAGCCTGCCCCCCTCTCCTGTCCACAGGGGTCAATCTGTATAAATATCCTGCATGCCAAACTTCATCCAAAGACCCCAGCCCACCACACCAGAACTGGAACCAAGTCATCTGATTCCACAGCCCTCACTCTTAATTCTCCACTATCTTCCCAGGTAGAACTATAGACAAAAAGAAACCTGCGAATCATTCCATAACCTCATCTTAGCTATATATTTCTGCCTCTGCTTTTATCAAACATCTGTTAGAATGGTTAAGCCTAAGCAACACTGTGCCACGTTTTGGTCCAAATTCTGGAAAGAGAAAAAAAGAAAAACTGAGATCTTGGCTAATGTCTACACCAATATCAAGCCCCAAAATAGTTTTCTACTTTTTGAATACACTAAAATATACCTATTCATTATTCTTAATTCTATAATCAACTCACAAATCCATACGATTTTCTCTCCTTCTGTTCATCTTACACTAGCCACTGTTAAAGTGGGCTAAATGTAGGCACAATGACAAGTTTTAAGGTTTCCAATCACTCTAAATGGCGGATTACACACTCAATGTCCTTACTCAAATAACTTTTAACTTTTCTGTGGGAAAATGCTAGCACACAAAGAAAACAAAAGTGAATTTCACATTCTCTCTCTCTCTCTCTCTCTTTCTCTCTGCTTTCTTGCAATGTATTGATGGGACAACTTAGAAACAAAAGCTAAAAGGACAAGTGGAAGTTCCCAGAGAGTTTTCCCAGTATCACAAGCTCCTAAGGGGAGCACCAACATGCCTCCCAAATTCTAATGGGATTGCCAGTTGGACACTAATTCATGTTTATGGCGCAGCCTATTGGTGAGATCCTCAAAAATACTTATCCTTTAATACACATGAATTTTTTGGATTCCACATTTCTAATATTTATAATAATAATTCAAATAGGGGAACAACTGCTGGTAGTGCTACTATCCATTCTCTATGGTTTACCAGGAGAGTTTAAACAAGGCACTTCTGAGTTCTGTCTCCTCACTGACAAGGAGACCACAGCTGGCTTTGTTCACCATCAGGAAAGAAGGAGTCAATGTCCACAGAGATTCTTTGATGAGAAATGGGCCAATGCTTCATGGCTTGACCTCAAGGGTCAAGAATCAAATACTAGCACTACATATAATGCACCAAGATATAGAACATGGATAACACATGGGTTCTGATTTTGTTAGAACTTTATCATTGGTTTTCGGAAGTGTTCAAGCAAAGAACAGGGGTATTAGGTATCCAACTTAAAGACAGTACAGAATCATTCCTACACTGAGACGGTCATAACCATGCCAAAACCATGAGATTAAAGCAAACCAACAAAAAAAGTGAAAGTAATCTCGTTAAGTAGTAGATGACATAGGGACCATTTTCTTGTCCTTCCAAATGCATTGTGTATCTTGGGCTTTCTCTTCCTTGTTTTGGTTGTTCCTGTGCTTCCTTACTATGGAGAGTTGACTGAAGCTCAGGCTATGGGAGCATACGTAAACAGAATAAAAAGTAAAAAGCATCCGACCCTGACTCCAGCTTTTCCCCTTGGTGATTCTCTGATTTCCTAATCCTACCTGTTCTCTTCTGCCTCTCCCAAGCACTTTCATTCCCTAGCAGGGTGGTTTTTTGAGCATTTTATTTAATACGTCAGGGATTCACTACTGAAAGGAAACATCTTTGACCAACATTGGATAAATTCTCCCAGGCAAGTGTCCAGGATGTCCTCTGACCTCAGTTAGACCCCTAGAGTTCAAGCGCCCAACATCAGAGCACACTCCCTGTGTCTGCTCTCTGAGAAGTATGATGACAACACCCTCAGCGCTTCCCAGAAAGAAAGAAGTCTCCTCAGTTCTGGAGACGGCTTGCACAAGAAAACAACCTCTTTCCCATGGAACTTGGAGGAGGTCAGGCCAGATCTCCCAGCTTGCTCATGGTCATTTAATAGTCAGGGGTAGTTTAAACCCAAGTCCTTCCATGCCAATGCTGGTTTTTCCTTCTATCACACTTGATTTGGGTTGCATTATGAAGGCAATTTTATCCACCTGTACTCATACACATTCATGAAATAGAAGTCTGAATTAATTATAATCAGCTCAACAAAAGGGAATGACTCTAGCTTTGTTATACATGTAATGAGTAGTCACATGCACCAAAATAAAAAAGATGGTCAACAGGTATAGTGCTGACACTAGCAGTAGAAAAAGGACTAACTATGATGTCCAATGAATTCTACATTCATAACAGTAGCTTTTGAGCTCAGGAAGGCAGGACCAAATAATAATAATAACAATAATAATAGTAATAATCATAATAGCTAACATGCATTCAGCACATATTATTCAATCGGGCACTATTTTGAACACTTCATATGAAGTAGTTCACTTAATCCTCACAATAAACCTAGGGAGTAGGTACTATTATTCCTATTTTATAGATGAGGAAACTGAGGCTTACAGTAGTTAAATAAGTTTCCCAGGGTCAAATAAACAGTAAGCCACAGATCCAGAATTCAAAATCAGGCTGTCTGACTCCAGAACCTGTGGTCTCCATTCTGCTACAGTTTATAACCTTGAGGAAGTCTGTCAACCTCCCAAAGTTTCCTTTTCCTCTGGAATTTGAGGGTGTGGTAGACTTTCAGTTAAACATGGAGGATTGTAATCTATCTCCGCTCACTCTCAAAACCCATAAAAATAATTTTTTTTAAAAAATTAAAATACTATCTAGCCAGAAAGAAAGAGAGAAAGGGAGAAAAGACAGCAGCAGATGGGAGGTTTCAATATATTTTTTGGAAGATGGAAATCAGGTGGAAAGTAACTGTCCTAAAAGAGTGGACGGTGTTCCAACTTAAGAGCCTGCAGAAAAGGAATATGGCCAGAAAAGAAAAGAACCATGCACCTTGCACAGCCCCTGAGAAGCTAGCACTTGAAATCAAGAGCAGGGAGTGAGGCTTAAAACAGGTAGATACCTTAAAAGCCCGTACTGATCGGGTGATCTCCAGCCTCCTTCACTGCACAGCCACTGCACAGCCAGATCAGGGACTACCCTTCCCCCACAGAAAACAGGAGGATCATTCTCTAGAGAAATTGAGTCAGGGGAGCTCTAATCTTGAGAACATGGACACAATAATATGACAGAAAAAAAGAGGGCATGACGGAAGGCAGATAATGGTAGTCCTCTTCCCCCAACTCACTCCTAGAATACCTACAGACAGGCAGACACACACGTGTACACACCCCCTAGAGAGGAAGAGATTGTAGCCTTCTTCTAAGGGAACTGAAGGTCACCTCCCAAGATATTTTAACAGACTGGCATTTGGAGATCACTCTCCCAATGAAACCCATCAGTTGGCAAGCCTTCCAAAAGCACCCAGAGCTTCTGATCAACATTTTAATGCCTCACTTTTAAGTAAAAGAATGAATAGCCGAGGATTAAAAACACTTAAGGAAAAGTTTCCAACATGAAAGAAAACCCAAAACAAACAAAAGAAAAAGAGACTGGAGAAAACACAGCAATATAGGAAAATAAACAAACTAGGAAAATAAACAAACCCTTATAAAATCTATAATCATCTTCAAAAAATAAAAGAATCCATCACTCTCATAAGGCAAAACTGGAATGCTATGAAAAAGGAAGCATTAGAGAATAAGAAAGTAAAATAGAAGTTAAAATTATAACCAAATGAAAATTTTAACTGAGGAATTGAAAGAAGAAAATCTCCAAGAAAATAAAAAATGAGACCAAAAGAGAATGAGTTGGAAATGAAGAGCAAAAAGAAACAAAATTTTCTTTCCCAAAAGAAAACAGTAAGGCAGGAAATTATCAAAGAAAGAATACAAGAAAAATTTCCAGAATTGGACATAAGCCTACCAGAGAGCACACAGCACAATGAATAAAAACATCTATACTACAGCTCATCATTACGAAATTTCAGAACATCATAGATACCTAAAATGTCCTTACAAAGTCATATACAAAGGGATGGAATCATCAAAATGTCATTAGATGCTCAATAGCAAGACTAGATTCTAGACAAAAATGATGGAAAGTGCCTTCAGAGTTCTGAGAAAAAAATCGTTTCTAACCTAGACTTATATATCCAGCCAAACATTTGAAAATGTCTTTATTCTGCCCTTCCATTTTTAAACAAGTACTCAAAAAATTATCTCTCATGCACCCTTTTCTGGGAAGCAACTGAAGTAAGGGCTTCCGAAATTTAAGGGAGTTCTAAGAAAAACGAAGATATGGTATCTAACACAAGAAAATAACAAAAGAAATCCCAAGCTGCCTGTGGTCGAGCAGATCTAGAGCACACCAGTCCTATCTGAGCAAGAGGGCAAGAGACTGTGAGAGAGGGGGCTTGAGGGCAGACAGACCTTATGTATTATGTGATATGTTGGAGATTTTGGAAAAACTATTGCTAAGCCAAATATATGGAATATCGGGGGGTGGAGGAGAAGGCAGGGATAGTGATAGATATACAGAAAACTAAGCAAATGAAAAACTGAAAAAACATAGGCAGTTATCAACTCTAGGAAAGAAAGACCGTTGTTTAAGAAAGGAAACATAATTGGAGAACACTTCTTGGCTCAAGAGTGAATCATTTTACATAATCATAATAATGTAAAACTCATTCTTTAATCAAAAAATATAATATTTGGATTTTAGGGTCAGGGAAATTAGATGACCATGGTGTAAGAGAGTACTCAACCACCAAAACAAGAAATTAACATCTAACAGGATAAATCAAGAAATAACATGACAATTGTATTATTTAGAAATATGGTTGGATCTGAGTGGCCTAAATACTTTCTCTCTTCAGAGTTTCCTGGGCTCATCTTCCCTTTTTGGGGAGGTCTACATATAAGGTAACCCTTCTATTTACTATGCTATCCTTACATGGGATTTTCTTCCCTTCACTGGCATCTGCAAACCTCTCCCTGGATTTTCTGGAAGGATTTATGATCCTGCAGGTCATAGGTTAACTGGAAACTCTTATTTAATGCTTCCCTGAAGGATGACCTTCCAGGTGAGTCACACTGAGGTCCCTGGTGTCACACTCTGAAGTATTAGAAATCCAGGTCATCCTCACTTACATACCTGCAAGGGCTCCTATCTCCCTCTCATCCCATAAAAATAAAAAGAAAGAAATATGATGCAAAATAACCCTGATATAACAAGGTGAAAGATTAAAAACAGTTGCCTCTGGGAAGCAAACTAGGGAATTGAGAAAGGAGGAACAAAGGACTTTTTAAATAAATGTCTTTAGCACAATTTGATGTTTTAATTATACATGGACTACTTCAATAAAATACAAATAAATATTATGATCTGTCGGTCATAATAGGTTTATTCTATGCCTTGTGGCTAAAAACTGCAAAGGTGTATTTCTTGCCCATACTCATGTCCTCTGCAGGTGTCAGGGTGGCTTTGCTCACTGTGGTCACTCAGGGACCTGGACTGATGAAACAGTCGTCATTTTGACTGTTTCTGATCCCCATGCCAGAGGCAAAGAGAGTGCCCTGAGGGTCTAGTATCAACAATTAAATACTCCTGGTTTAAAGAGACACAGATCATTTCTGCTCACGGCTTACTGGCCAGAACCACAAAAAGGCCAGGATGGCAACCTACCATGTGATTAGACAGGAGGAAGAACTGAAAATATTTGATGAATTGTACTAATCTCAGTCACACAGTGATGGAGATGGTCTGGGTCAGTGGTTCCCAAATTTGGCTACACAACTAACTCACATGAGGAGTTCTGGATTTCAGTACAAATTCCCAGACTCACCCCATATCTACAAAATTGGAATGTCCAGAGCAGAAGGTGGGAATAGGTAACCGTACTGAAGCTAGCCTGAAACCCACCCAACGCTGTGAACCTGAGAATCACACCACTACAATAGCTCCAGGGTTTCTTCCAAAGACCATGCTATGAAGCAGGACATGGAGTTTGGTGGACCAAGTTGTTTTGTATATGTAAATTTTATTTCATTAATAAAATGTTAAATGTTTTACTCTCTTTTATTTAATCTTTCTAAAACATATTTCATGTCTTCATAACTTATATAGAGTAAGTCTTTCCTTTCTGACTCTGAGTGATCAGTCAGCCAAGAATTCCCATCTTCATTCTAGCACTTCGCTGGTGTAACAGTCCTAGCCTCAGGAAGCTCATGGCCTAGTGAATAGACCATCACCCTGGACAGCGTGGTTTACAGCCATGGCCAGTCCCTCTCCTCCACAGTACATGGCCCTGGGATTTCCAACCCACTCAAGTCTCACAGACTGAGCTCTGCTTGTCATATAATTTTGATTAAATATGCCCTTGACAGAGTTTATCAAATATATATAATGACCTCTTTTGAAAAAAAAAAAAAAGTGTTTGCAAATGCCTAAAGCTAAATTAAATTGCTTTTATTATACATTACTTAACTATACACAAATACAAAAATAACTATATATACCTTACATTTCTAGTTCTTGTACAACCATAAAAACAAAATAAATAGAAAATAATAGCTAAGAGATTGGGCACTTAAAATCAGAATGTCTGAGTTCAAACTCTATTTCCTGTGTCTCCTTGAGTGTTATTTAAACTGTGTAGGCTTTGGTTTCCTCATCTATAAAACAGAAATGATAATAATTCCTATTAGATAGGTTGCTTTGAGATTAAATTAAATAATCCACATAAAGTATTAATGAATGATCAGTTAACGTTAGCTATAGGATTTATTGCTTTTATGACAAAATCAAATAAAATGCAAATTGAATTAATATAGTGTGATACATTATATCTTGCTGAAACCAAATAGCCAACATGAAAGTGGTACTAACTGAGCTATGACACAGGTTGAGTCCCACACAATCATACTACCATCTGTATGATGACTCAGTTGACCTACCATATTCCAACTGCTAGGAAAACTGCATTTTCTCAGTGCACAATGATGGCTATGACCTTTTCCTGGAGTGTAACGCATCATTTGTGTACTGTTTTCCTCTAGTCTATTCTCAGTAGCTTCTAACAACTAAAGTAACAGCACAAAAGCTGGTTTTGAAATTGTGTATCTGTATTTGATAATAAGATGGTAATTCAGATTGGCCAGAAAATGTTTATTCTTATTTCTTAAATTGTTATCAAAATGAAAACACAATACAGAATCTACCACTGAAACTTCTGAGGAACCCTGGCCTCTGACGGGAAAGCAAGAAAAAAGCTAATGGTGTTAGATGCCAAAATTTAGATCCTAAATTATGAGCCAAGTATAACAAGATGAAAGTTAATAAATATAACTGCAAATTCCTACAGTCATGTCCAAAACATAAATCATGCAAGTATAATTGGGAGGACATATTCTGATAAGAGCACATATTTTAAGAACCAAGGGACTGTTCAATTATCAACAGCATGATGTGCTTGCCAAAGAACTAATGAGATTTTGGCTACATTATCAGAAGCAAAGTCTCCAAAATAAAGGGAGCTCTACTCTGCTCTGTGCAGGTGTGATCTTACCTAGAGTCATGCATTTGATTCCAGACAAGACCCGTAAATAGGCCCATTAATAAATTAGAACCAATCTATTGTGATAATTAAAAACATGGAATTCAGAGTTTGAAAGATGGGAATTGGAACTTCAGCAACTCAGGCATGTTGGTTCACCACTCTGGGCTTTAGTTTCCTTATCTGCCAAATGGAGACATTAATAATGCATATCTCATGGGACTATTGTGAGAATTCAATGATAAAACACCTAGTAATATTTACTGTACTCTAAAGGCAAAATGCTAAACACAATGCCTAGCAAAGGTAAGATTCTCAAAAAAAAAATGGTTTAAACATTTTTAAGCACAATGAAGGACACAAGCCAATGGATTTTCTCTGCGTTTATTTCATATAAAAATCATTAACAGAACTGAGAAGATTTAGCTAGGAGAAGAGTCATCTTGAAAAGAACGTGGGATTGGTATGTTCAAATATTTGAAGGTTGTCACACAGATGAAAGAACTGGGACCAATGAGTCCAAGTTACAGGGAGACAAATGGTTTTTCATTAAACATAGGAAGAACTATTCAATGAGTGGTTCAAAAGCTAAGCTGCCGCCACAGGAAGTAGTGAATTTCACAGCAGTGGGAAGTTCCAGAACTACCTGAGGGTCTATGAATCAATGAAAATCCTCTAATGCTTCTCCACTCTGTGGAGTCTCTTTCTCTGAACATCTCATCTACTTACCAGTCACTTCAAGGTTGCAAAGTCTAAAGACTGGTCTGTCTCTGGGGATAGTGCGGGCCCTATTAGATGAGAAGTATTAGAACTGAGGCTAGGTGGGTATGAAGGGTCAAGCTAGATTATCTTTAAAGTTCCTTCCAACCATTAGAATTGATACTTCTAAGCATATAATGGCGTGGTAATTTCAAATGGAGTCAAGGAAGAAAAATCCCCTGGATGTACAAATAAATGAATCCAGGTTGAAATGATACACATCCGCACTTGTTATAAACACTTTAATTTAGAAAATAAAAGAAAAACTTCCATTTCAAATAGCTTTGTTGCCATTTTCTTCACCAAAGTCTAGTGTGTTTTAATGATAAATGCTTGCAGTACATTACAAAGACACAAGGAGTTTTCTTAGAATATACATATAAATGGCAAAAAACTTAGTCTATAAAACTTGAAGTAAAATTCGAGGGCAGTAATTATATAACATCCTCTGAATATGTGAAATAAGGCTTGACTTTAGTTCCCGCTTCCACTTTTGGATCATGAAAAATATCACCCAGTATGGTATGAAATTCAATGCATAGAACTTAGGTGTACACAAAAATGTCTGTAGAGAAGAAGCTACCGCCAGATCATCCCAAAGCCATTACTGTAGTTAAAAATCTGCCTTTCTGACTCCCTTGCAAGGAGTAAGGGTGTCCCATTGAACAATTTCATTCTTTTAATATCATCAGGTGCTTACGTGAAGATGAATGTGGAGGCTTTTGACATACTTCCTTCATATTGCTAAGAGTATACACTTCCTCCCGAGAATGTTCATTCTCTTCCTTAACAAAGAGCATGATAGTCTCAATCCCTGGCATTTTCTTTTTAATACACAGGGAACTTGCAAATGAACTGAAAAATGTCATTAAACACACTTCCTTTAGTCATGCAGTAATTTAGTTGCCATGGTAACTTTTGGTAAACTTAAAAAGTACTTCAGAGGGGTCATTTCTAATGCTTGTTTTTAAAATTCTAAAGTTTTAGAAAATCCTAGAGGATAAAGAGGCTGAAAATGCTTCTCTCTTCAATACCCAACCACAGACTCATTGAATAGAGCTCAGCTATTCACAATATGACATCCATTACACTTTTCACAAAGATCACTTCATCATTTCCCACGTCAAGATCATTCTTATAGACTGTCCATATCTTCCCAACTGAGTGAAAGCATTAACTCGGTCTCCGTGGCAGCGAAGGGAATTAATTCTCGAAATAAGCACTTTCCCATAATAGTCCCCAAAGCTTTTCACAATTGAGCACTGTCATTTTGGCCTTCCATCAATAACAGGGTGACAAAGTACACTTTGAGGCAGTTTAACAAAGGAACATCAGATAACTCAGGACTTGAACACATCCAGGCTGCTACCCCAGGAAACCTTGTTGGACAGGAGGCTCTAATGATTCACAGCTCAAACTTATTCTGTTCATCAACTATGTCAGTGCTCAAAAGGTTTCAGGAAACACTGCCTGGAAGACTTTTTTGGCTAATAGCTACACTTGACAACTGACCTTTAATCTTTATTTCACATTATCATCCTATCATTAGCCAAGAATAATACATGAGCATTTTTCAAATATGATTTCATGGACTGTAGATTTCTAAAGACTTTTCATCCAAAGAAAGACACTATTATTAGCTTTACAAACTCCGACTATATCCCGGATTTTTAAAAAGAACTTAATTAAGTAAAATCAATGGTTTCACTAGAGCTGAATAAGCAGTCACACACTATTTGGTTCCTTCTTTTCTGTGGGGCTCTCTTGGTCACATTAGAATAGGATAACACTCATGAACTAAAGCAGTGCAGGCTGTGTGGTAGAAGGAGCACTGACCAGGAAGATAAGAGTCTGCTTTGACCTTAAGCAAATCATTTAGTATCCCTTAGTCTGTTGCCTCTTCTGTAATATACGAAGATTGAACTAAATAGGAAGGCTTGTGGCTCCAATCACTGTAGCTAGAGCACAGAGAGGAGAAGTAAAAGATAAGGCAAGATGAGGTTTGGCCAAGTAGGCAGGGGCCAGACCATGCCTTGTAGGTTTCCTCAAAGATTCTGATATTTACCCTAAGATCAGTAGGATAGAATCCATGGAGGGATTTAAGCAAAGAAGTGGTGTGATCAGAGATGTATTTTAGGAAGCTCACTGTGGAATCTGGATTAGAGATCAGAGTAGAGAAATTGGAACCAATCAGTAAACTACTTTAGTAGCCCAGGTGACTGATGCTACATACCTAGATTAGAATGATGGCAATGAAGATGAACATAAGGGAATGGATTTGAAAAGCACTTAGGAGGTAGAATCAACAGGACTTTGTCTGGAGGTTAGGGAGAAGAATAAAGAGTCAAGAATGGCTCCAAAGCTGATAGCTCATGTAAACACTAGTTGATGACGCCATTGGCTGGAATAGAAAACACTGCAAGAAAATTTTACTAGTTCAGTTTTGGCCAAATTGAGTTAAAAGTGCTATAAAATATCTAAATTGGGATGTCAAAGCAGTAAATGGGTCTGGAGCTTAGAGAAGGGATCTGAGCTGAAGATAGAAATTTGAAAGTCATTGGCATATGGAAGGTAATTGAAGCCACGGTATGGAACAAATGTAGAGTTAGGAAAGAAGAGGCCTAGAGGGCCAGCCCTGTGACCCAGTGGTTAAGTTCGGGTGCTCCGCTTCGGCAGCCCAGGGTTTCTCCGGTTCAGATCCTGGGCACGGACCTAGCACTGCTCATCAAGCCATGCTGAGACGGCATCCCACATAGCAGAACTAGAAGGACCTACCACTAGAATATGCAACTATGTAATGGGGGGCTTTGGGGAGAAGAAGAAAGAAAAAAAAGGCAACAAATGTTAGCTCAAGATCAATCTTCAAAAAAAAAAAAAAGGAAGAGGCCTAGAGCCAAGCTCTTACAAATTCCAACAATTTAACCTCTAAATATAGAAGTATAAGCCGTGAAAGATACTGGGAAGGGAGAAGCCACATAACTGAGAGGAAAACCAGAATATAGTGTTAGCCGGGGGGGAAGTATTTTCTGGGAGGGAGAATTCAACACTCAATTTAGTGACTGGAGGTCACTGGTGATCTTAGTGAAACAGTGATGAGCTCAGAAGCAAGATTAGTATGAGGGTTTTTTTTAATTTTTAAAAGTTTATTTGCACATAACAATTTACCCTAAAAGAATCTTAGATAAAGGGGAGTCACAAAAAGAATACTTGAATGAATCATGTTTAAAAAGGAAAAAAAACACATCAGATTCTGAGCATGGATCTGTTAGAGACTCAAACTACGTTGTAAATAAAGTTACGGTGGATTTCTGCACCCCAGTTGCAGCGTCCCTAAGTGGAGAACTTATATTCCATTCAAGTATAGGACAAGCTTTCATGATTCACAATTCCCACAAACTGTAGAGCCTTATTATATCGGGTTCTCAGAGCCCGGGCAAGGAAACCACTGAATACATGAAACTGACTTACTGCAAGGACTTTCAGCACTTAGTCACTATCACAGACATTTGCAGAGCACATTCTATGTCAAAGGGACCATGCTAGGTGCTGAAGTCCAAAGAAAAGTCTGTAGACTAGTTTAAAGCTATGGAGGGACTACCCTGGGGGGAGGGGGGGGTCCTTCTGAGGTATGACTTCACAATTACTCTCTCCCAGTTCACAATATAGGCTGAATGGGAGATGATCGTGTATTTTAGAAGCACTGGATTTTGGTTAAATTAGGTCCTTGAATAGGATTAAATGATCCTGGAGATAACGCCACCTTCCTCTCCCAAGTCTTCTTTGGCAACTATGCTCATTCGCTCATTCATTCATTCATTCATTCATCACTCTCCAGTCATTCAACTATGAACCAGGCTCTAGCACTTGCACTGGGAATTCAGAGAATGGTCCTTGCCCTTGAGAAACTTACCAGATGGAGGATATCCCTATTCAGGACATACTAGCCTGCACAAAGCTGAGTGGTGAGTAGCTGTGATTGAGAGGGTGGGGCTATTAGCTTTTGATAGATGGCTATGTTTAGGATCAGGATCCATCTGCAGCCATTATGGGAACTGTTTTGGGGAAGAGTGAGAGCCTCTGAGAAACCATGGTGTGGTGAGGAAGCTTGTAGGTACCCAATAAGCCCACTGATAAAGATCTTACCGGCAGCACTTTATTTATAGAATTATAGATGCTGCAATTTGGAAGGGACCTTCAGTGTCATGTAATCTCCCACTACTTCCCCAACATAGGGCTCCCCTCTACTGCATCCCCTGCAACCACCTGTTTCACAAGACAGCCGGTTTCCTTGCTGGACAGTGGTCTTATATGGTTAGCCTCCACCTGCATCTCTCTCCTCGGTCCTGGGATGAGCCGCTTCTGTCCCTGCCCCTCTGGCAGAGTCCACTTTACTACTACCCACAGTAGATCCAGCCCTGCCCCAATGCTGACCCAATCCTTTTAAATGGATATCATAATCCCACCTCCCCCAGATTGTTGAAAAGAGCCCAGCACAGTGCTTTATCAAACTGACTGCCGTCTTGGTCCCCATTCTCCCTGCCTTGGCCCTCGGGATCTTCTGGTTATGAGATCTTGGGATGCTTACTTGCCACTAGGGGCAAGTAAGGGGTCCTTCTAGACACTCAAGACCTACCACTAAATCCTAGTTCCACGACAGGGCCTCTGCTTCCTGCTGCTAGAGCTTCTCCCTCCCACCAAAGCAAGGCAATGCTCTGCATATCTGTTAGAACGTCCACTTTTTTGGTCTTAGAGTCAGAAGTCCTGAGTTCCAGTCCCCATTTTGACACTTCCTGGATATGTGAGCTCAAGTAGCTTGCTTATTATTTGCACACCTGAGGTCCTTATCTGCAAAAAGGGGGATAATAGCACCTATCTCGCAGTGGAGGGATGATCAAAGATGATGACTCATTGAAAGCACTTTGGAAATCATGGAATATTCTGCATATCTAGACCTCCCTGCACTCCTTGTTCCTGGGCATTGGTCAGATTACAGGGTTTGGACTGTCACACCTGTTCCACTGTGTGTAGGCCCTGGTTTGGCAGGCTCCATTCTGCCCTTGGGAGCAGCACTGAATAAATCGCTCCCTTCTTCAAATACATGAAACCATCATATCACATCAGGTGATGGCCCTGCCTGAGGCCCTCCTTTGGCCTCACTCCTATTTAGTAATACCCCCTCTGAAATACTCCTTTTTTCCAGTAATGTCACCTTCTCTCACTGCTAGCTTCAGTTTTCATCAGATTGCTCCCTTCCATTCTCCTCTACAATTTTCCAGTTAACAATACTAGTCTAGACCCTTCTTCTAAGAGAAGTGAGAGCAGGAAGGCTAGAGGGGGCTGAGAAGTCCCATGAAAGTTCCTGTATGTGTGCCATGAGGACAGTGGCTGCTGCTTGAACAAACCTCATTAGTTTTCCAGCTGCCTCTGTGTGTGTATCTTTCTATTGACAGTGATTATGCAAATGTGATATTTGTTTTAATGAGCATGTCAGGTGTGTTTTGCTGTAACGTTATATATGATTGACTGTGGTATTAAAGTAACAACTTGATGGCAACTGCATACGAATATGTGGAGCTGTAAAAATAGAGGGCTGGCAAACTCTCTTCTCTGCTGGACAATAGGAGCCTAAATATTCTGTAAAGCAATTCCCATGATGTAAAGAAAATTCAGATATTCAGGATCCATACCTAGTTATCATTTCTGCCAAACTCCTTTGGAAGCAGAGGAGTGGCCTGGGGCTCCAGCCAGCCACTTAACTAATCTTAGGGAGGTAGTTTTCAGCCCATATGCAGACTCTTTGTGGAGCTGTCCGGGGGCTGGAGAAGGGGCATACGTTATTCTGGAGATGCAGAATGGCAGAGCAGTTTTAGAGTCAGATCACACCTGAGTTTAAATTTTGATTTCTGCCCTTTCTTGCTGCGTAATCTCAGGAAAGTTACTCTCTGTGGACCTTGGTTTTCTTGTCTGTAAAGTAGAGACAGCTGATAATGCCTACTTCATGGAATGCTGTCAGAATTTTACGAGGTACTAGCTGCAAAGCACTTGACATAGTACATGGGCCCTCAAGAAGTTGTTTATGTTGCTGGAGGCTAGGACTGCCACGGTGTTAGCTTTCTGTTCACTGTTTTAGATGTTGGGGAGAATATTCAACCCTATATTTGTCCTCCCACATTTTCCTCCTACCTCCAGCATCAGTTCTCCCTGAGGAGAGTTCTCAGTTCTCCCTGGTTGCCTCTCTTCACCTGTATTACAAAATGTCAAACCCTCTTCTGAAGGATACATGTAAGTGACAATGTAAAACAATGAGAACTGCTGAGCTCTCCTCCATGGGCTCTGACAGTTGACTGGCAAGATCTGGGGAGAAGCTCATTGACAAGGAGGCTCTCTCACTTCAGCTCAGGTCTCTCACTACATGTGTTGGGTAGGGAAGAAAGGTGGCCTGCTGGAGGAAGAGCCCCGTCACTCTCTGGGACACAGACAGGGCAGCACCAAGGAAACCAACACATCAAAATTGAATCAGTCACCAAGACAAGCACTTTTGACAAAAATCTATTTTCATTTATTTGATTTCACCATATGATCTCTAGTTATTGCTCTGACTCTTCCTATCACAACACACACTTGTACATATTTTGCCCAAATTACATAAGATTGGTAGTGAAGGACCAAACATCACGGGCTACCACTTGGTCATTTTATCTTCCTACTCCTGATTCTAGAAAAGTATACGACAGGAAACACACCACAACCACAACAAAATGGATGGAATATCTGAATTCTTATGACAAATTATAGTACATCTGAAGGCTTCAGAGCATTCCTATTGTCACAAAGGGAAAAACGTATTTCATTATCTAGAAAGCCTGAGCATCAACAGAAGACCAGTCTGACCTTCAGGTTTCTTCCTTTTCCAACAGTATCCAAGTCCTTTTTAACTTTGGGGCCAGCACTGGTGGCACTCTGTTCTCTTCAAGTTGTTCTGAAGAATTTCTGCTCAGTTCACTGTTCTTAAAATGTCAAACGCTTTACATTTATAGACACAAAATGGTTTGCCTTATGAATTAAGGTCATCTACTCCAGCAGACTAATGATAGTTTTAGGACTTGATCAGCTGAAGTTGGGTGTGAATTTAGTCTATGCTCTCCTTGGGTTTCCAGTATGTGCCCTCCTTAGGATTTATTACAAAATGAATTTACACACTTCAAATACTGGAGACTCTTTTGAAACCGAAATATCTTAAACTTTTAGAACAGCTTGGCTTTAAGATTCACAAATAATCCAAAAACTTTTTAATAATGAAGTACCTCAACCTTCTCCCTCATGAAAAATTGAGCCAGAATTCCTAATGAAATAAAGCGATTTGAACTTCAACTCATATAACACAGGATTAAATGTTTCCAAACCAGATTGCTCAAAAAGACCCAAAAGGCTTAAATAATTCATTGACGGTCAAGAATTATACATCATTTCCAAACTCCAAGAATGAGGCTGGGCTGAATGAGCAGAGAAAATACATATAAAGTTAGCTAAGGCTTGGGGAGGCCTTCCCAACTGGGCAGCCTAGTCACACCTCACCCCTCACAGCACAGATAGCAATTCATCATCATACGCTACTATCTTTTTTATTTAAGAATAGCATTTAACAAGCTTATTTTAGAATCAGATTCATTATCATTCTTAGGAAATGTAAAGGCCTTAAACCTGCTCCATACTGTGCGATTACACCTAATTAAAGTTCACATCTTTCGCAGAAAGGTGGAACATCAGTTCCAATTTTACACACTAGTGTGATCTAGAGCATAGAGCATCAGACTGCAGGTCAGGAGACCCAGGTTCTATTTCTGACTTGGTCACTACTTTTCTGGCTTTTGTTAACGCCTCAGTTTTTCCATCCATAATACATGGGCAGAGTTCATTAGGACAAATTACATCATCAGCATGTATTTAAAAACTGTCAAGCCCATACTGTGTGCTCAACACCATCCTATTTCCTAGAAATACAGTAGTGAACAAGAAAGACATGATTCCTAGACTCACAGAGCTTATATTTGTTCCAAGTATTTTTACTGCTATCCAATCACTGATACGACACTCTCAGGAACCACAGAGGACACGTGAAGTCAATAAGTCAACCAAGTCAACAAACATTTGTTGGATACTGCAAGGCATTGTTCCAGATGCAACTAGAAAAAAAAAATGTCCCTCACTGGACCTATGCTGCAAGAGGACAGAGGTCATGTTCATCATTGCACTCTGTGTCCCCAAAGTCTAGCACAGTGCCCAGGACTCAGCAAGTGCTCAATATATAATTGTTAAATGACCGAATGACTCTGTGAATGAAAAAAAATCATGAGCCCTTCTCTCAAGAGATTAGACTCTAACTGGGAATTTAAAGCATCTGTGCATCTATGCATCAACTACAATAAACCATAATATGTTATGAAAAAAGACACGAAGGACACAAAAGAATTAAAAGCATGAACTCAAACAAATATCTGTACACCCATGTTCACAGCAGCTTAATTCACATTAGCCAAAAGGTGGAAACAACCCAAATGTTCATCAGTAGATTAACGGATAAATAAAATGTCACATATCCATACAATGGAATATTATTCAGCCTTAAAAAGCAAGGAAATCCTGACACATGCTACAACATGGGTGAAACTTGAAGATATTATGCTAAGTGAAATAAGCCAGACACAACAAGACAAATATTGTATGATTCCACTGATATGAGGCATCTAGAACAGTCAAATTCACAGAGACAGAAAGTAGAGCAGTGGTTCCCAGGGACTGTGGGGAGAAGGAGTGAGGAGTTAGTATCTGTTTGGGATGAGGGAAAAGTTCTGAAATGAATAGTGGTGATGGTTGCATAATAATGTGAATGTACATAACGCCACTTAACTGTACACTTAAAAATAATTAAAATTGAAAATTTTATGTTACGTATGTTTTGACACAATAAAAAGATAATGATACTTATAAAAAGACATGAAAGATTTTGGGAGGCAGTAACAACGTCACAAGCCATGGACCCTAACCTGCTTCTCTTGTCCCACCTAAACTCTAACTTTTGTGTTTGACATAATTCTCTTGTCTTCTTGAAAGGTGCAGGTGTTCCTTTATCTAAAACCTTGGGGCCTTGAGCTTCTGCAGTTTTCAGCTATGTTCCAGGAAGAAGCTCTAAGTGACAACCGCTCTGGACCCAGCTGCTCTGAACTGGACCAGACCAGCCCAGACCGCAACCGCAAGACTGGCACCTGCACAGATGGGCAGAGAGTTGTACTAAAGTAATCTGCCCTCATTAACATCATAAATTCCCCTCCTCTGGGAGGTGTAAAGCAGCCATTTTTAGATCATGCAATGAATGTAAAAGCATGATTTCAAACCACGCATGTGCAAGCTTATGCCCACCTCTACGTGCAATGATGAAACTACCCCTGCGAATATTCATTTCCTACCCCAAATAAAGATACCCACCTCCTCGTGCTTGGGGGGTCATAGCTTTGTGAAATTATTCCCTATGATCTCCATTTTTCTTTGTTGCATTCCGCAAATAAAAATTCTGCTTTGTGAAACAACTACTTCTGGTGCAGTTTGATTTAACTCCCAAGAAGGGACCCATGTTTGGTCCAGTAACAACAACATCTGCCTGGCTTAACCAAGGAGGGAGTTCCTAAAGGTGGTGTCATTTGAGCTTGCTCTTCCTTTTAATGCCTATAAATCAAAGTTTTCACTGTTAACAATAAAAACAAGCATTCATTTTCATACGGTTCACCAGTTTTATATGACTCCTTATACAAGAAACTGGTAAGAGCGTGTTGCTTGTGGGCAGAGGCACTGGAAGTTCGGAGAGTAGGAACCTAATGGGCTGGCATAGGAAATGACTTCCTTTTTACTGTACATTTATCCCTTTTTCATCTTGTACATTTATTCCTTTTTTTTTTTTTTGAGTGAAAGACTTTTTTTTCTTTTTAGGTAAAGATTCGCCCTGAGCCAACATCTGTTGCCAATCTTCCTCTTTTTTTTTCTTATCTCCCCTCCCCAAAGCCCCAGTACATGGTTGTATATCCTAGCTGTAAGTCGTTCTAGT
Organism: Equus caballus; assembly: GCF_041296265.1. Lineage (NCBI taxonomy): Eukaryota > Metazoa > Chordata > Mammalia > Perissodactyla > Equidae > Equus > Equus caballus. The sequence goes on along the minus strand of NC_091692.1, from coordinate 18,822,997 downwards.
TCTTCTATGTGAACCACTGCCTTAGCATGGCAACTGACAGACAGGCGGTGTGATTCTGTGACCAAGAAGCGAACCCAGGCTGCCCAAGTGGTGAGTGCCAAACTTTAACCACTAGGCCACCAGGGCTGGTTCTACATTTATTCCTTTTTTATTTAAGAAACTAATATTAAAATAAATTTAAAAACAAATGATTCCAGATCCTCTTTACAAAGACTCCCTAAATGTGTGATGGTCTGAAAGATACACCAATTGTCTATAGTTCCTTATACTCCTTTTATTCAAAGGACATAAAAGCAGTCAACGTTCCATGTCAGAAGCATTAATCAGATAACTACCAAAGCACTTTGTCAATTTGAAATTCTAACCATCTCTTCTGAGGACATTGGTTTTATAACTTTGAAATCTCCCTCCCTGCTAATCACCCCTTAGCACACAAATATAAAGAACTAATATCAAATCATGCAGACAGTACAATTTTAACAAGGCTTCCTCCCAGACATGATTAAATCAAGGTCTTGGTCTTGGTAAATAAGCTTACCAAGATTATGAGAGAGCCCGAGTCTGAGGTCACTGGTCCACAGCATCTCTGAAATGGACTCAGACCTGAGGTTTGTAACCTAAAGAGAACAGGACCCAGGAGAGGAGAGGGCAAATGGTACAGAATCAGAAAGTGCCAGCTCTGGTGACTCTCTGGCATTATCCTAAGCACCCAGTCTGGCCTGGACTCTGGTGCTGGTGGGAGGAGAGCACAGCAGAGGCCCCAGTCCAAACACAGTAGTCAGAGGACAGGGTTCCCTGGGGAAGTCACTCCTTTTCTCTGAACATAAACTAGAAGGGGCAGCACCATCAAATAAGGAAACACTGGCTTTTTCTAACTAAACTTATGCTTTATCACTCTTGGCAGACAGCAAGTTTGTAAGTTATCGTTTTTTGTTCCCACTAGTTACTACTAAACAGATTAGAAAGGACATCATAAATATTGAGATATCCTTTCAATCTTTTATTCTCCACTATTTAGATGGTATTTCATTCAGATCTTGTTTTCTCCTGGGAGGCACTGGATCTTATTCCCAAAATACTGAGGTAGATGATTTCCCTTCTTTTTCTACACATGATAACTAGGAAGCACACGGCCGTGAAGAGGATTGGGACCAGTCATTGGGGTACGATGGGAAGGGAGCAAATACATGTGCCAGGGTACATCACAATGTCTGGGAAGTTCTGCCACACTTTTTATATTCTTCCCAGGAAGGCATTTTGTCTTTTCAATTAAATTAACACTCCCTGAAATTCAGGCACCCTCTTGTCTTTTTATGGCACTTGATATTCTGTCACATTAGGCATTCACCAAGTGTTTGTTGACTCCTTATTTAGGCAAACTGGAAAAGGGAAAAAATAAAGATATCCTACCATGTGTCCATTTTCAAGGCTGCAAATAGCATGAGATGCTGTCACCGAGGCTTGGTAGAAAGCTGCAGCACACAGTTTACACATATGGCTGACCTGGGAGCTGTAAACAGGGAGAAAAATATAATGTAACAAAATGCTCTCAACACTTATTTGCTTAGAAGAAATTACTATTTGGAAGGTATCCATAGTGTCTGCTAAATCATTTGTGATTAAATACATTGTCAAGGGAATAAGCCCTTTTGTTGCATATTGTAAGAAAATAGCTTTAAACAAGATGCCAAGAGGAAGGAAAGAACAGAGAAAGGATATGTGGTAAAATATCCTTTGTTAAAATGGTAGTTGCCATTTCCCCTTTATTTTTATAGTTGTTAAAAGTAATGAAGATAACAAAAACTAACAGCCTCTAAATATTTCAAACTACATATATTTATACATGCAATCATACAATATTGCCTTATTTAATAATTATTTTTACAACAGCTATATGAGATAATTCACAGAATTGCCTCAAAGGGATCTCTAACTGCTCTAACAAAAACTTAGAAAATAATGGAATTCCTCCATAAGAGTATTTCCAACAAGTCAGTTATGAACTAGTTGACTGCGAACTTTAACCTAGCTAACAACATCCTGTGTTTACTGGAAATACCGATACAATGCTTCAAGCCAAGTGGGGCAAGATGGGCAGTTGGACTTTCTCTCTCCAAGAACCCATAAGAAGCGAAAACAGGAGGTGAATGCAGCAACATCACCACCATCTTTAGGCCAGACAAGGAAGGATGCGGCTAGAGGCTATTGGCATGCCTTCCTCTCCAGGTCCTGCCTCCTTGACCTTCTCCTTGCCCCATGCATGTCTCTCTATTACATTTTCTCTGCCAAGAGCCATCGTTCTCTATAGTCTAAGCTCACATCATTTCTCCCTGGAACTAAGGCAGCTGTCTCCTACCTATCTGGACTCCTTGCTTCCAGTCTCTTTCCCTTTCTCTGCCACTAGAGTGAACTTTCTCAATCTACAGGCTTAAGTCACTTCATTTTATCAGCTCCTTAATTCTTATAGCTCCTGGAGAGCAGGAACACTGTCTTTCTCACTCCTATATCCCCAGTGCTAGCGGCTCCTGACACACAGTAGGTCTTCAGTAAATGTTGGTTGACTAAATACAGCACAAAGTGTGAAACGCAAACCCCTTCACAACCTGGCCCCACCTGATCTTCAGAGCCTCATTTCCTGCTCTCTTTCCAAATGTTTCAGCAGTTCTGAATTGTTATATTTTCCCAAACACATGATACACTTTCACATCTCTGATCTTTGATGAAGCTACTCTCTATTGCAAATATTCCTCACCCATTTCTATCCTGTCATCTCCTGATTCATCTGGTGAAGTTCAGACTGATACGCATTAAATGAACGAATGAACTAATAACTCTCCTGAGGTACCCTGCCTCTATTCCTGCATCTCACTTGCAGGAATCCCCTGTCAACACTGTCCTCCCAGTCTCACTCCTTCCTTCCAAGATTCATATTCCACTACATCTTAATATTAACTAACCTAGCTATGTGATCCTGAACAAAATTCAGTTTGTTTTTAAAAATGTGGTTGGGAGACAGATTCAGGGCTGATGCCAACCTGGATCTCTGTTTTTAATACTCTCATTCTTATTTCTCCCACTTTCCGACAGAAGATCTGGAAATGAGTAAGTATATCATGTATTCAGGAAACAGAAGAACAATTCAGTACATATGAAACACTTTGTGCATGGAGGAGGAGTAGGAAAAGGGCCAGAAAGGTAGGTTTGGGCTGTATTATGAATACATCCATGCGTCATGCTTCATTGAATATCATTTAACAAGCAAAATAAACAGCTAATGGGGAAGAGGAATGGGTGTGCGTGTGTGTGTGTGGAGGGTGGCCCACTGTTAAAGACAGAGGCAATCCTACTCACATCTGAAACACTTAATTCCCAAGGAAATTGAGCAGAGCAGCCAGTGGAGGACGCACGCATTTGGAGTCTTGTTTACAACTCCAGGAGGACTCAGCCACTGCAGAGAAAACTGGCTTCCCCCACCAAGCCTGGGGTGATGATGAGATTGCCAGAGGGGGAGCCAGAGCCAGAGCGCACTGACTCTCCCCAGCACTGAGAACCACGCTGCTCCCTATGGGATCTAACCCACCAGCTGACAAGAGCCAGCAAAGAGTTTGTGGACCACGCCTGAACAACTGGCTCCTATTGAGACAGACTGAACGAGGGAAAAAAACCTAAAGAGAACTTTAATAAAAATCTAATGATAATTCTTGGGTAGATTTATTTAAAGGGAAGAAATATGTTCTGGCAAATTAAAAAATAAACACCACTTTTGAATTTAAAACTTCAAGCGAAAAACAAAGTAGTAATTAGAAGCAGTAAGCTAGATCTACAAGATCAAATGGAGAAAACAGCTGATGACAGAGACAAAAATACAAATTGAAAAAAATTTTCCTGAGCTGAGAAAAAATTTGATATTTCCAATAGCAGGGACACCCCTAAGTACCAGCCAGGATTAATGAAAACTGACACATATTTAGGAGCATCCTGGCGATATTTCTAAATTTCAGAGATAAAGAAAAAATCATACAAGCTTCCAGAGAGAGATGAGGTTATTGAAAAAGAAAAGAGAATCAGAACTGGTATCATATTTCTCATTGATAGTACAAGAATCCAGAAAAAAAGGGGGGGGGGGGAGGGGTGAATACTATTTAGAGACTTTTGAAAGCCTAGAATTGTGATCCAAGAATTCTATGCCTGGCCAGAATATCATTTATAAGGAAGCTGGAGAGCCCACTCATTGGTGGGCCCCATCTCTCTGGGACTTACTTCCCTCACTTTGTCTATGCCTGAGTGAGTACTAAAGCTTTGAGTTATGTGCTATCATGGCTCTGGTGTGGCATGTCTTGACATGAATGCCTTTAAAGAAGGGAAGAGTGGGCCCAGCAGTGAGCAGGGTCAAACCACAAAAAAGGTCAAAGAAGAGCATTTTCAAACAGAAAAGGACTCAGAATTTATACCACTTATGCACCTTTTCTGAGGAAATCATTCACGACAGAATACCTCAATCAAAAGAAAATTAAATCTAAATAATAAACTCACTGTAGGAGAAAATAAACTATAAGAAATAATGGTCATCCATGAATCTAGAAAAATATATAGTTATTTAAAATACATGGTGGTATTATGTTTATATATTACATAAGAAAAACAGCATACTTCTCAAGAACAGGAATGGAAAGCAAAAGATGGGGTGAATAATATCTTCAAAGTGCTGAGAGAAAGTAACTGTCAATCTAGACCTGCGTATTCACCTAAACTATCTTTCATTAACTAGGGTAACTAAAGATACTTTCAGATAAGCAAAAACTGCAAGAATATGCTATCAGGAAAACTTAATGAAGGAATTTTATAAGAACATACTTCAGGAAGAAAGAAAATGACCCCAAAAGAATTTTTTAAGAGACAAGAAGGAAAAATGAGCCAAGATATTGGTAAATACCTAAGCAAAGTGGTAAATTTAAACATATTACCTATAACTATAGTAATGTCTAATTTAGGAGTTCAAAAAAAGATAAAAGTAAAATACTGACCAACAATAGTAAATAATTTGATGGAGTGTGATCAAAGTTCAGAACCTTATACTATTCCATAGGGAGCATTAAGATTTTTTTTCTTCTTCTCCCCAAAGCCCCCCAGTACACAATTATATATTCTAGCTGTAGGTCCTTCTGGCTCTGCTATGTGGGATGCCACCTCAGCATGGCTTGATGAGTGGTGCTAGCTCTGCACCCAGGATCCAAACTGGTGAAACCCTGGGCCACAGAAGAGGAGTGCACAAACTTAATCACTTGGCCATGGGGCTGGCCCAGGAATGTTAAGATATTGATTAACCTTTGACTTCACTAAGTTAAATACAAATGGGAAAAAGTATAGGTAAAACCTTGAAAAGAAAAGAAAAACAGTGTCTAATTTCTAAACAATTAGGAAAAAAAAGAACAGAAGAATAAAAACAAACTATCATTCAAAACAAAGAGAGAGAAACATAAGAAAGGAGAATAACAGGACAAGTAAAAAAGCATGAAGACAATTAAAACCCAAAGATATCCTAAATTCCAGTGAATATTAATGGATTAAACTTCTCAATTAAAAGATAGAGATTGTCAAGTGGATTTTTTAAAATCCAGCTATATGCTACTGACAAGAAATATACCTACATTATAAAGACATAGAAAAGTTAAATGTAAAGGAAGAAAAAAATATATTCCAGGAAAAAAAGAGAACTAAGTGAAAACCAAAGTATCACAAATCAAAATGTTGTGAGAAGCTGTGAAAGTATTACTTGAAAGGAAGGTTTATCCCACAACTAGAAGGACACGCAACTAAGATATACAACTGTGTACGGGGGTGGGGGTTGGGGGAGATAAAGCAGGAAAAAAAAAAAAAAAAGACTGGCAACAGTTGTTAGCCCAGGTGCCAATCTTTAAAAAAAAAATTTAAAAAAAAGAAAGAAAGGAAGGTTTAGTTTTAAATATTTACATATTAAAAAACAAAGTCTAAAAATTAGTGAACTTAAGTTGAGCCTGTGAAAGAAAAAAGAATAACAAAACAAAATCTAAGTTGAAGGAAGATTAATAAAAGAGTAGAAATTAATAAGATGGAAAATAAAGATAAAATGGACAGCATCAATTAAGCCAAAAAATGGATCATTGCAAAAACTAATAAAATAGAAAATCCTCTGGTAAGATTGATCAAGAACAAAAAGAGAAAACAAAATAACATTAGGAATGAACTGATGGACATAACTTCAGACAATGAGGAGAAGTTTTAAGAAACTATTATGAAAATTTATGCCAATAAACTTGAAAAGTTAGAAGAAATAGATAAATTCCTAGAAATATGTATCTTACCAAAACTGTTTTGAGAAAAACGACTTCATCTTATAAGATGGAATCAGAACTTTACAATCTCCTCACAAAGAAAATACCAAACCCAGATGATTTTATAGGTGAATTCCACCAAATTTCCAAGTTATCAGATGTTCTAATCTTATACAAATTACACCAGAGATCAGAAAAAGAGGAACAATTCCCAATTTAGCCAGTGAAGTTTCTATAACATTGATATCCAAATCAGGATACAAAGAGGAAAGACCCACCTCATCCGTGAACATAGACACAGAAATGTAAATAAAATGTTAGGAAACTAAATTCTTCAGTATAAAAAAAGATAATATACCATGACGAAGCTGGGTTCATCCCAGAATGCAAAATCTATGAAATACATGAACATAATTTACCACACTACAAGATTAAAAGAGAAAAAACTATATGATAATTTTAATTGATACATAAAAGTTTTGATAATATTCAATGCTAACTCATTAGAAAAGTTCTCTGCAAACTAGGAGTTCAATAGAATTTCCTCACCCTATGCAGGACATCATTCTTGCGATGAAACATTATAGAAGGATTCCTCTGAAAATCAGGAATAAGACAAGGATACCTACAATTACCCATCTACTCAACATTTTACTGGAGGTCCTAACAAGTGCAGTAAGAAGAGAAAAAGTAAAAAATTTAGGGTTTGCAAAGGAAGAAACAGAAATATGATTTTCATAGATGATATTATTTTATGCATAATAAATAAAAATAAATTATTAAATTAATAAGAGTTCTTAGCAAGGTGACTGGATATGAAATCAATATTCAAAAATCAATTGTACTTGGGGCCAGCCCCGTGGCTGAGTGGTTAAGTTCGCACTTAACCACTTAAGTCATTAAGTTCTCCACTTTGGTGGCCCAGGGTTTCACGGGTTTGGATCCTGGGTGTAGACCTAGCACTGCTCATCAAGCCATGCTGAGGTGGCATCCCACATAGCAGAGCCAGAAGGACCTACAGCTAGAATATATAATTGTGTACTGGGGGGCTTTGGGGAGAAGAAGAAAAAAAAGATGGTAACAGATGTTAGTTCAGGTGCTAATCTTTAAAACAAATTTTTTTAATTAAAAAAATCAATAGCACTTGTACACACTAGCAACAGTTAAAAACATAGTCTGTTAATATAATTTATAAAGAAACAAATATACATAGTACCTAGAAATAAATATAAGAAAAGCTGTATAAGATGTTTGTGGAGAATAACTGGGTCATTAAAGAAAGCCTAAATAGAGATATGTATCATGTTAATATAGAGAAAGATTCAATAATGTTGAGATGTCATGACTTTTCCCAAAACTGATGCAAATATTCCAATAATAATCTCAACAGTGTTTTTACAGGAATTTAAACCAATTCTAAAATACATTTCAGAGAGCAAAAGCCTCCCCAAAAATAAGAGTCCAGGACCAGACAGCTTCTCTGGAGAATTCTACCAAACATTCAAAGAATTAATACCTATTCTTCTCAAACTATTCCAGAAAATTGAGGAAGATGCAGTACTCCCTAACACATTCTATGATGCCAACATCACTCTGATCCCCAAACCTGACAAGGACAACACAAAGAAGGAGAACTACAGGCCGATATCACTGATGAACATAGATGCAAAAATCCTCAACAAAATTCTGGCAAACTGAATACAGCAATACATCAAAAAGATTATACACCATGATCAAGTGGGATTTATACCAGGGACACAGGGATGGCTCAACATCCACAAGTCAATCAACGTGATACACTACATCAACAAAATGAAAAACAAAAACCACATGATCATCTCAATAGATGCAGAGAAAGCATTCGACAAGATCCAACACCCATTTATGATAAAAACCCTCAATAAAATGGGTATAGAAGGAAAGTACCTCAACATAATAAAGGCCATATATGACAGACCCACAGCCAACATCATACTCAATGGACAAAAACTGAAAGCCATCCCTCTGAGGACAGGAACAAGACAAGGCCGCCCACTTTCACCACTCCTATTCAACATAGTACTGGAGGTGTTGGCCAGAGCAATTCGGCAGGAAAAAGAAATAAAAGGAATCCAAACAGGTAACGAAGAAGTAAAACTCTCGCTGTTTGCAGACGACGTGATCTTATATATAGAAAACCCCAAAGAATCCATAGAAATAATCAGCAACTACAGCAAAGTAGCAGGGTATAAAATCAACATACATAAATCAGTAGCATTTCTATACACTAACAATGAACTAACAGAAAAAGAACTCAAGGACTCAATCCCATTCACAATCACAACGAAAAGAATAAAATACCTTGGGATAAACTTAACCAAGGAAGTGAAGGATCTATACAATGAAAACTACAAGACTTTCTTGAAAGAAATTGACGACGACATAAAGAGATGGAAAGACATTCCATGCACATGGATTGGAAGAATAAACATAGTTAAAATGTCCATACTACCTAAAGCAATCTACAGATTCAATGCTATCCCAATCAGAATCCCAAGAACATTCTTCACAGAAATTGAACAAAGAATCCTAAAATTCATATGGGGCAACAAAAGACTGCGAATTGTTAAAGCAAACCTGAGCAAGAAAAACAAAGCCGGCGGAATCACAATCCCCGATTTCAAAACATACTACAAAGCTACAGTGATCAAAACAGCATGGTAGTGGTACAAAAACAGGTCCACAGATCAATGGAACAGAATTGAAAGCCTAGAGATAAAACCACACATCTATGGACAGCTAATCTTCGACAAAGGAGCAGACGGCCTACAATGGAGAAAAGAAAGTCTCTTCAACAAATGGTGCTGGGAAAACTGGACAGCCACATGCAAAAGATTGAAAATTGACCATTCTTTTTCACCACACACCAAAATAAACTCAAAATGGATCAAAGACCTAAAGATTAGGCCTGAAACAATAAGTCTTCTGGAAGAGAATATAGGCAGTACACTCTTTGACATCAGTTTCAAAAGAATCTTTTCGGACACTATAACTCCTCAGTTGAGGGAAACAATAGAAAGAATAAACAAATGGGACTTCATCAGACTAAAGAGCTTCTTCAAGGCAAGGGAAAACAGGATTGAAACAAAAAAACAGCTCACTAATTGGGAAAAAATATTTACAAGCCACTTATCCGACAAAGGGTTAATCTCCATAATATACAAAGAACTCACACTGCTTAACAACAACAAAACAAACAACCCGATCAAAAAATGGGCAGAGGACATGAACAGACATTTCTCAAAAGAAGATATGAATATGGCCAATAGACACATGAAAAGATGTTCATCATCGCTAATCATCAGGGAAATGCAAATCAAAACTACACTAAGATATCACCTTACCCCCGTTAGATTGGCAAAAACATCCAAAACCAAGAGCGACAAATGTTGGAGAGGTTGTGGAGAAAAAGGAACCCTCATACACTGTTGGTGGGAATGCAAACTGGTACAGCCACTATGGAAAACAGTATGGAGATTTCTCAAAAAGTTAAAAATAGAAATACCCTATGACCCAGCCATCCCACTACTGGGTATCTATCGTAAGAACCTGAAATGAGAAATCCCAAGAGTCCCTTGCACCCCTATGTTCATCGCAGCATTATTTACAATAGCCAAGACGTGGAACCAACCTACATGCCCAGAAACTGATGATTGGATAAAGAAGATATGGTATATATACACAATGGAATACTACTCAGCCATAAAAAAAGACAAAATTGGCCCATTCACAGCAACGTGGATGGACCTCGAGGGTATTTTGTTCAGCGAAATAAGCCAGTCAGAGAAAGATGAACTCTATATGACTCCACTCATAGGTGGAAGTTAGTATATTGATAAGGAGATCTGATCGGTGGTTACCAGGGAAAAGGGGGGCTGGGGGGAGGGCACAAAGGGGGAAGGGGTGTACCCACAACATGACTAACAAAAATGTACAACTGAAATCTCACAAGATTGTAATCTATCATAACATTAATAAAAAAATAATAAAATAAAATAAAATAAAATAAAATAAAATAAAATCGGGGTCGGCCTGGTAGCACAATGGTTAAGTTTGCACACTCCACTTCAGCGTCCCAGGGTTCGCCTGTTTGGATCCCAGGCACAGCCCTTCGAACTGCTTGTCAAGCCATGCAGTGGCAGGCATCTCATATATAAAGTAGACAAAGATGGGCAGAGATGTTAGCTCAGGGCCAGTCTTACTCAACAAAAAGAGGAAGATTGGCAACAGATGTTAGCTCAGGGCTAATCTTCCTCAAAACAAAAAACAATCAAAAATAAATAAATAAAATAAAATTGTTTCTTAAATATAATATAGGATTCCTTCCAAATCTTCCAACATTTCACATGTATCACCCCAATTATCACCTCCCTTCCACTCTCCTCCCTTCCTCACATGACCACCTCTATGAATGGAAAAGCTCCAAATTAAGAGAATGACTCTCCAATTCACACAACTTGGAAACCCCAACTGGTAGCCTTTCCGAAAGTGCTGTGTGGGGAACAACATGTTAGCGTTATTACTTGACAGCAAGATTATTGTTTGTATCGTTTTTCTGACAATGCCTGAGATTGGCAAATTACTTAGACTGAGAGTTAGCATCCACAATAATGTTCAAGATCCTGCGTTACAAATAAAATTACATCCCACTATCAGAAAAGATTTCTCTTCTAGGCCAACCTCCAACACTCATGATTAAAGAAAATTCTAGGGAAGGAAGCCTTGCACAGCTAGAGTTAACTGGGGGAAAGCAAATGTGATTCTTCCCTAAAGCATTCGTTTCTGGAGATGCCGATCCTTCCCACTGATCAACACTCTTCTAAAGCACTTTTCTACTGGTTTTCCTGCTACCTTTTTTCATAGATTAAGAGGTCAGTGACATTATCAACTATTGCAAAAGAAGCTTCGGGCAAAGTAAATGGAGGTCTTTTTATCTTTAAAAGGTATTTGGCTAAGCAAGTTTAATATTTTGCCTACACATGAATATAGTATATATTATTATGGGGTTTGTAATTTATCAACTTATATGATTCAAATCCCCAACCTTCAAATTCTCTTTATCTCTTTTAAATTCCTCCAATGAAATCTAAAAATAAAATTGATGTTCTATTTTAGATCTTTTTCTGTATATAGACTTCTACATCTTAAGCTAATGGTCTTAACTATTTTTAAATATCACACTTTGGTTGTGATAATTTGCATATGAGGTATTTTTAGAGAATAGTTTGGATCATAAATTTAAAAACTCCAATTCTATTAAACTGAAATTTTGATAACTCAAAATGAAGGGAAATGTGAATGCCTGGAGACACCTCCAAAATAGTAAAAGATAAAGCAATCTGCTATTTAAAGGATGTAACAACCACACTGAATACTGCTTTCAATACTAGTAATAAAAGCTAACATGCATCAATTACTTTCTGGGTTTCAGACACTGTGAATACATTTTCACATTTAATCCTCAAGAGAGCATGAAGAGAGGAGTGACGTCAGCAACATGGCTGAGTGAGCAGTTTTCTTTGTCTCTCTCCCTTCGAACTACAACTAATTGGACATTCATCAGTCAACAAAGGATATCCACATAGAACTTCAGGATGCCTGAGAGACCCATGCTGCTATACATTGGAAGGTGGATGGACTTCCCCCGAGGAGGAGGTGGAGATAGTTGAAAACTCTCCAACTCCCAGACAGCCTAGTACCTACAAGTGACTTTCTACCAGCTGATATGCCCATAGCATCACCATGGAATCAAGGGTGGGTGTGCACGTGCGCATCAGCGGCGCATCAGCAGCATGACTGTGGAAACAGGTGATACAGCCCTAAGCCCCCCACGATTGCTCCTTAGCCCAGTGGGAAAATCCATGGTCCCACAGCAGCCACAGGGAAAGCCTCTACTCAGCCTTAGCCAAGAGGCCCTGGCCAGCACTCAGATTGCTGGTAGGCCCTGAGGCAAAAAGGGGCTCCACCGTTTGAGCAACCTGCCGGCCACATTGAACAAACAAAGCCCTGCTGCAGCCCTCAGGGAGCAAGGGAGACCCAGAGGGACCATGTGAGTGGGCAGTGACAATCTGGAACCCCAGCCTGACTGCTCCCTGTTCCAAGGGGAAAATCCATGGTCCCACAGCAGCTGCAGGGAAAGCTTCTGCCCAGCATTAGTGGAGAGGCTCCGCCCAGTAATCACAAGCCTGGAAGGCCCTGAGGTAGAAGTAGCACAGCTGGGTGAGCTAACCACAGTCTGCAGTAGATACCTATAACTCTGCTGTGGCCCAGAGTGGTCAAGTGAGATCTTGCAGGACCTGACAGTGGCAGAGCTGTGAGTCTAGGTGAACCTGCTCCCAGCCACTGTGAAAGCCCATAACACCACTGCAGACCCTAAGGAGGGAGTGTGTCTAGGCAGTCTGTGAGAGTAGGCACCAGCAAACTGAGGCCCCCCTTGAGACTGTCCCTACAGCTGACAAGAGACCCCACAGGGCCACTGCAATCACAAGGAGGGGCCCAGGCTCGGTCAGGAATAGCTGACAGGGATACTGGTCGGTGCAGATTACACAGCTGCTGCCCACCTCCCACCACCAGTAGAAGCAAGGGGAAGCAGTAACCAAACTCTATCTCTATGCAGATGCACAAATCCATGCCATCAAGCAGTATGAAAAAATATATTAGATCTCCAGAACAGAAGGAAAATGACAAGTACCCAGAAAACAATCCTGAAGACACTGAAATCTGTAACCTAAATGACAATGAATTCAAAATAGCCATCATTAAAAAACTCAATGAGTTAAAAGAGAATACAGATAGACAACTCAACGAGTTCAGGAGCTATGTCACAAAAGAGCTTGATACTATAAAGAAGAACCAATCAGAAATGTTGGAGATGAAGAACACAATGGAGAAGATTAAGAAAAATCTGGACTCTCTGAACAGTAGGGTAAATAAAATAGAAGACAGAATTAGCAATTTGGAGGATAGGAATATAGAAATGCTGCAGATAGAGGAGGAGAGAGAACTAAGACTAAAAAGAAATGAAGAAACTCTCCGAGAAATATCTGGCTCAATTAGGAAATGCAACATAAGAATTATAGGTATCCAAGAGGGAGAAGAGAAGGAGAAGGGGGCTGAAAGCCTGTTCAAAGAAATAATGGCTGAGAACTTCCCAAACCTGGGGAGAGAGATGGAACTCCATGTGACAGAAGCTAATAGATCTCAAACTTTATCAATGTAAAAAGACCAACCCCAAGGCATATAGTAGTGAAGCTTGCAAAAGTCAATGACAAAGAGAAAATATTAAGGGCAGCAAGGCAAAAGAAAATAACCTACAAAGGAACCCGCATAAGGTTGTCAGCAGATTTCTCAGCAAATACCTTACAGGCTAGACGAGAGTGGAATGATATATTCAAAACTCTGAAGGACAAAAACTTGCAGCCAAGAATACTCTATCCAGTTAAAATATCCTTCAAATATGATGGACAAATAAAAACTTTCCCAGATAAACAAAAGTTAAAGGAGTTCATCGCCACAAGTACCCCCCTACAAGAAATGCTCAAGAAGACCCTCATACCTGAAAAAACAAAAAAAGGAAAGGGGTTACAAAACCCAGAGCAAAGGAAATAAGTAGAAAGACAAAATCAGAAAGTTGCAGCTCTCCATCAGAACAGGTTAGCAAAGGCTAAATACAACATTAAAGATAAAAGGAAGGGAAACACCAAGAATAAATATAATCTTGTCATTTTAACCACAAACTCACAACACAAGAAGGGAGAAAAAAAAATCTGACAATAACAACCTAAAAGGGGAAGAGGAAAGGGATGGAATGGCTTAATTTAAGGAAATAAGAGGCTACCAGAAAATGGACTATCTCATCTATGTGATGTTTTATACAAACCACATGGTAACCACTAAAAAAATAACAAGAATAAAGACACAAATTACAAATAAGAAGAAAGCCAATATAGAAACCTACCTACCTGAATTGGTAGTCCAAAAATCATGGGATGAGAAACAAAGGAAATGCAAGAGAACTAGAAAATAAGCAATAAAATGGCAGCATCAGGCCCCTGCATTTCAATAATCACTCAAAATGTAAATGGATTGAACTCTCTAGTCTGGATTAAAGAACAAGACCCAACAATATGCTGCCTCCAGGAAACACACCTCAGCCCCAAAGACAAACACAGACTCAGAGTGAAGGGATGGAAGACAATACTCCAAGCTAATAATGAACATAAAAAAAAAAGTTGCCATACTTATATCAGACAAAGTAGACTTCAAAGCAAAACGGATAAAGAGAGACAAAGAGGGGTAGTTTATAATGATAAAAGGGACACTGCACCAAGAAGACATAACACTTATAAATATATATGCACCCAACACAGGAGCACCAAAGTATGTAAAGCAACTATTAACAAAACTAAAAGGAGATATCAACAACAATACAATAATAGTAGAGGACCTCAACACCCCACTGACACCAATGGATAGATCATCCAGACAGAAATTCAACAAGGAAATTGCAGAATTCAAAGAAAAACTAGACCAGATGGACTTAAATATATATAGAACATTCCATCCAAAAAGAGCAGGTTACACATTCTTCTCAAGTGTGCATGGAACATTCTCAAGGATAGACCATATCTTGGGAAACAAAGCAAGCCTCAACAAATTCAAGAGAGTTGAAATAATATCAAGCATCTTTTCCGACCATAATGCTATGAAACTAGAAATCAACTACAAGAATAAAGCTGGGAAAGGGGAAAAAATGTAGAGATTAAACAACATGCTACTGAACAACCAATGGATCACTGAAGAAATTAAAGAAGAAATCAAATATTATCTGGAGACAAATGAAAATGAAAACATGCCATACCAATTCATTTGGGATGCAGCAAAAGCAGTTCTAAGAGGGAAATTCATTGCAATACAGGCTCACCTCAATAAACAAGAAAAATCTCAGATAAGCAATCTCAAATGACACCTAACAGAACTAGAAAAAGAAGAACAAACAAAGCCCAAAGTAAGGAGAAGGAGTGAAATAATAAAACTCAGAGCAGAAATAAATGAAATTGAAACAAAAAAGACAGTAGAAAGGATCAATGAAACAAAGAGTTGGTTCTTTGAGAAAATAAACAAAATTAACAAACCCTTAGCCAGGTTCACTAAGAAAAAAAGAGAGAAGACTCAAATAAATAAAATTAGAAATGAAGAGGAGAAATTACAACAGATACCACAGAAATCCAAAAGATTATAAGAGAATACTATGAAAAACGATATGCCAAGAAATTGGACAACCTAGAAGAAATGGATAA